>NC_143075.1:5622500-5929166 GCF_052426305.1 Pelodiscus sinensis | reverse complement strand
ACAGCGCTATGACATGATTATGCAAATGAAGCGTGGGATATTTAAATCCCCGCTTCATTTGCACTTTTGAAGTGCTTCATTTACATCCCTTTGCCGACAGGGGTGTAGTGTAGACGTAGCCAAAGAGTGGTGGAGTGTGGGGAAAGGACTTTGCCTTTTATTGATCCATAAAGCAACAGGCCTCTCCACATGGGAGGTGGGCGTGTGAGGCAGGGAAAGGCGTTGCCTTCCCCAACTACCAGCCTGGCCCTACCCACACTCTGCCCCTAGGACGCCTACAGGCATACTGAGGGCGAAGTGTTGCTGCCCCTGAGCGGCCCGCACTCCCTACGCTACAGGGCCGGGGTGGCTGGGGCCATGCGTTGCCTGCCCTCCCCATGGTACTGTGTGTGAGGGGAGGGGAAGAGGAGAGAGAGGCGTGACTCATGGTGGGAGTGGGGCTGGGGCTACCTTCACTTACTGCCCATGTCTCGCTTGAGTGCTGTACACAGCAAATAAAGGCCTGTCTTCACTATCTGCTGAATCGAAGGGCAGAGGTTGATCCAGCAGAGGTCGATTTACCGTGAAGACCACGAAGCACTCTCCTGTCAAAGCCCCTATTCCACCAAAGCAAGAAACCGAGGTGGTGTCGCGGGGAGAGTATCAGCTGCCATGACGACACCGTGGTGAGTAGATCGGAGTGTGCCGACTTCAGCTCGGTAGCTGAGGTTGAGTCACTTAGCTTGCTGGCCCGCGGTTGGGCAGACTAGGCCCTAAGCATGGTGCTGATTAGCCCAGGACTGCCCGGTGTGCGTACGAGAGAGCAGTGCGAAGCAGCAGCCATGCAAGCACCAGGTGTGTGTTGGGTCTCCCCCACAGGGTACACAGACCCTTGAGGTGTCAGGGGTCCCACCGGTTCTCGGCACGGGGCTGAGTTGCACTCTCCGGGCACTGCGTGGATCACAGCAGCGGGAGCTTGTCCCTCACTCCGCCATGCCGCCCAGCTGCTCCAGAAGGAGTGCGAAGTGGGCACACAGGACCTTGTGAAGGTAAAACCCAGCCTCCTAATGCAAGCCGATGGGGTGCAGTCTTGACACATTCCGAAGACACCGTGTGTCTGCGGCGGCTCCATCCCTATAAGCCAAACCAACCAAGCCCGCAGAGACAGAGACAGAGACCCACGTTCAGAGACAGAGAAAATGGAATACCTCCGGTTTCGTGTCTGGCCCCCTGCTGGCCTCCGTGAGCCCAGGGAGCTGGTGCAAGGGCGACGTTAGAACTCTGGACTCTTCATCCCCAGCCTGTGGAGAGACATGTGACTAGCTTGGCTCTTGGGCGTGCGCCTGGTCTGATCCACTCAGGAGCAGGAGGGGTGTGGTGAGACCCGGGGCAGAGCTCTAGGGCTGTTTTTCTACCGCTAGCAGCCCCTGGCATATCGTGATGCCCCTCTCATCGCTGGGGACGAGGAAGATGTGGAGGTGCTCAGATGGGCCCTGGGTGTGGCAAGTCTCAGTGGGGCATTGCACAGCCAGCAAAAGCCTTAGCCATTGTGATGCAGGCTGGGAGGGTTCTGTGCAGTCGCTCATGGCCAGGCGAGATCTGCCATTGTGACCCTGGCCTGTTTCCTGCTGACCAGGGCAACAGTCATGAGGAAAGAGCCTTCCTCTCCGACGGGCTCTCACTTGTCAGTCCCGGCGAGCAAACGCGCATCCAGCTCGGTGGAACACAATGAGCAAGACGAAGGAGGCACCAAAGTCCTGCTCTCACTCACGGAAATGAGGCTTGGCCACCTTGCGAATGAGGAAATTCAGGGAATGGGTCAAGTTTCTGGCAAGTTCACTCCTGACTGGAGAGCAACCTGGACTCCCAACCCTGCACCCAGCAGAGCCTCACGTTTGGATCGGGACCTGCATGCCAGCTCCCCGGCTGCCTCTGTGCCCAACGATGGTCTGAGCAAACACCTGGGCAGAAGCGTCTGACTCCTAGGCTCTGGATGCTTGCGATGGCGCTCCTGTGTTATGAGGCCTCACAGTCTCCTTACGGCTGGTTTAGTGCAGGCAGAGTCCCTGGACCAGCAGCCAGGAACCGCCTCTGGGTGTCCCTGGAAGAGAATCCAGTAGCAGCTGTCTCCCGGGCGCTCATGTTGCAATTAGCAAGCAGTTTCTCTCCCTCTCCCACCGCGTCCCGCTCACGCTGGCATCCAGAGCTCATAAAAATCCTGCTGCGGACCAACGGCCTTTCTTGTCAGACTGGGCCAAACACGCTCATGATCTGTGCATAGACCCCCACTCCTCCTTGCCTCAGGCCTCCCTTTTCTTGCTTCATCCTCGTACACTCTGTTCAGACAGGCGCTCTTCACTGAAGACCAGATTCTGTTGCCCTTAATCACTTTAAAGAGCAACTACATTTCTCAGCAAAGAAGTCCAATGCCCTGAGGTGCGTCAATGGCTATTAGGGTGGGTAAAGATGGTGTCCCTGGCCTCTGTTTGCCAGAAGCTGGGAATGGATGACAGGGAAGGGATCACTTGATGATTTCCTGTTTGTTCACTCCCTCTAGGGCACCTGGCATTGGCCACTGTCGGAAGACAGGATCCTGGGCTAGATGGGCCTTTGGTCTGAGCTATATAGCCATTCCTATGTACTTAGAAGCTGCAAGACTTTAATGGGATTTTTTGTGGCTTTCAGTGCTACCTATCATGGGTCAGAAAATTGGAACCTGGCCTGTAGGTAGCACATCTACTTGCACCAAAGTTTGTTCTTGAATCATGCTGCTTTTCATGTGTCCAAACACTTGGTACCATTGGAACTGGTTGAAACTTGGATTGTCATCTTGCCAGAAATAATGACACTTCCAAAATCCCTTTTGTCCCAAATAAGAAAAAGTTGACATTTTGAAATTACAAATATAATAGTATTAAAGTTGAAACCATAATGTCCAAGGTAAAGCATCTCGACTTTATTGAAACAAAGCACTTTGAGCATCGTCCATCAGTCATCGTGATGCAATCAGTGCGTTCCCGGAAAATATTAAATTTTTCACATCAGCTTTTTCTGTTGGAAAACAGAATTTTTTGGCTCAGTTTTGGGGTGTGGCACATTGGTCTCTCTGCAAAACCATCCATAATGTAGGCACTTTCCAAGCTAAGACTGACAAAAATCTACACATAGTGAAATAATTCCTGTGGAAACCATGCAAGGAGGCTCTCACTTCGTACAAGTGGCCAGCAAGTACTTGCATCTTTTGCTTGTGGAAAGGTAACAATTGATCCTTAAAGCTGTTCTATTTTATTCTTACTGTCTCTCTCTCTTACTCCTGCCTTTTATATCTGCATTTCCACATCAAAAGCTATGTGTGGGACACATCCAGCCCACTTAATTAGCATTGTTAACACAGGTCCTACACTTGACAGGCATTGTAAAGGTACTTCGACCTCAACTACACAATTAACATAGCTGGAGTTGTGCATCTCAATTCAACCTTATCCCGTAGTGTCGATGCACCCTAAGGTGCCACAGGACTTGTTGTTTTTGCAGATACAGACTAACATGGCAACCCCTGTGAGACTTTGTCTCCCTTTGTAACTCCTATGTTCTCAGCACACCCACAGAAGTGCATATAGAGTGCCCCGCTCTGACACACTCATGTCAGAAAGAAGCACATCTCAAAGTCCAGTGAGCAAAAATTCAGTCTGTGATCTTTGGATGGATGGTTTTCATCCAACGGTTGTTTAACAAGAATTGCTGTACAAGGATGCATTTTCTTTAACTCGGATGGAAATGGGGAGAGCAGCATCTTATGAAAATTAATCTATAGTCAAGGAAACAACAAAGACAAGTTTTTTTTTGCCAAGAGTTCCTTGATTATGTGCATGTCTTGTCACTGTCTTTTTCTAACTGTTTTATCTTTCTTCTTTTTAAGCCCTCCCTTCAATAAAGCTCAACTCGGGGATATGATTCTGTGTCTTTTTTGATGCATAAGGTTTTAATGATTGACCTGTTCCTTGAGCCCGGGCAGAAGGGGTCCATAAAGACTTTACATGAATAAATTGCTATGCAAAACATAGTCGTACGTTGGCTTGAATCACAATTTTGCTTTTCATGATGTATTTCTGTTTTCCCTGCTTTTGATTTTTTTTACTGAACGACATCAAGTATTGGGCCTTAGGAACATGCACTTTATTATCCCGGGTCAAGTTTTTGTTTTTTCCTTTAAAATCATGGCAGTTCAGCGTGTACATTCTGCCAATTCCAGGAACCCCAATCCAGGTAGAAATGTTTAATGTGAAAAATCTCTGAAACCACTCAGGGGGATGGGACATATTTTCATTTTTGTCTTTGATTGCTGAATACAAAGGACAACATGTCAAAAGGAAGGAAAAACTACCCCAAACAGATGATAAGTCCATCAATGGCTGTTAGCCAGGATGGGCAGGGATCGTGTCCCTTGCCTCTGTTTGTCAGAGGCTGGGAATGGGAGACGGGGAAGGATCACTTGGTGATCCCCTGCTCTGTTCATTCCCTCTGGGGCACCTGGCATTGGCCACTGTTGCAAGACAGGACACTGGGCTAGATGGACCCTTGGTCTCACCCAGTCTGGCCATTCCTATGATTTAAAAACTGGTTTGTTGGACACACAGCTGCATTTGGTGCAATAAAAGCTACACATCTGAAAAGCTCAATCTTCCTGTTCTGACTTGGGCCCCTTTGCATCAAAAGCACAAAAAGGTGGAAGCTTTCTGCCAATTTGCTTCAGAAATACTAGTGTCAGCTAAATCCAGATCTCTCCAATGCACATCTCAAAGCACGATAGTTTGTTCACACACGTATTGGATTTGCTAAGGACTAGAGTTAGCGGCTGTGTCTACACTGGGCCACTTATTCCGGAAAATCAGCTGCTTTTCCGGAATAAGCTGCGAGCTGTCTACACTGGTCCCTTGAATTTCCAGAAAAGCAACGATGCTCTACTGTACAAAATCAGCCGCTATTCTGGAAAAGCTACGCTGCTCCCGCTCGGGCATAAGTCCTTATTCCGGAACACTGTTCCGGAAAAGGGCCAGTGTAGATAGCCCAGTAGTCTTTTCCGGAAAAAAGCCCCGATCGCGAAAATGACAATCGGGGCTCTTTTCCAGAAAAGAGCGTCTACATTTGCCACAGATGCTTTTCCAGAAAAGGGGCTTTTCCGGAAAAGCATCTGTGGCCAATGTAGATGCTCTTTTCCGGAAATACTTATAACGAAAACTATTCTGTTTTAAGCATTTCTGGAAATTCATGCCAGTGTAGACACAGCCAGCATGTCCTATTCCCAACCTGCATAATGTGAGCACATTTCATTTTTGAATCCCAGGGCTGTTTAGTACCCCCCCCCCCGCTCTCTCTGTTTTCTGAAACACAGAAGAAATGTTTATATTTAAGCAATGATGCTCCGAATGGATCTTCTCTGGACACTAACAACATCGTAAGTACCAGCTGGAATGCTGAAGAAAGCACGAAGCCAGACCATAAGCTTAAAAGAAGGACCATGACAATCCAGTAACATTAAACAGGGAAACTCCGAGGCAATCGTTTGATTTCTCCTTGTGGGCTGATTGTCTAGCAAATGCAGTGCTCGGAAAGATGACTCACAATGTGCACGAGCGCAGGTTTGCCTCCGAGCACCAGTGTCACTTAACGAGACGTAACTGGCACTTTGAAAAATCTTGCTCACAGATTCCCCCGCCTAGCCTGATGTGTGTAGAGTCATTGAGCCTCACTCCACAGATACATTTTGCCACACCAGAGCCGATTCAGGAAAACCTCCAAGTTCAGCTGCTGCCTTGCCAATCTTCTCCACGTTGAGAGAACTGATCTCTTGCAAATCGTTAGAACAAAAGCTCCGCGCGCTTGCCATGCGAGATGCAGGCTGTGTGCTATTATGAGATTTTGCCCCCCGATTCCAAATGCATGCACTCCTGAACGAGTAGAACTATGAAAGGGGTGAAATGAGAAGTTTTCTTACCTCTGCCTTGTGGCGGCTGTTGTTTGTCTCCGCTGCAGAAAGCAGGTCGTGACGGTGGTTTCTGCGGTGACACTGTGAGGGTTACATTTTCTGGCAGTGGGAAACGAAGGCTTATTATCAGCACCGATCTCTTCAATGAGCTTGCCTGCAGAAATGGGTTTGCAAAGTACAGGCTGCTTCTCCCTCCCTCTTTTCCTCTCGCACACAGGTGGCTTAGGATGCCCAATGAATTAAAGCTCTGCTCAGCAATTATGGAACGTGAGAATGAAAATGTAACCCTTTCTGCTGTGTTGTGTGGTGGGGAAGAGGGAAAGGGACTGGAAGTTCTGTAATTTACGGGACCTGTCAACCTGTCAATGTCAAAGCTGATTTTCTAGCTTTTTCCGCATTTACAGATATCTGTCCTCTAATGATCATTAGTGATTAAGAAGGTTACCCTTGATAACGATATATTTAATCTCTTCTCGAGAGCTTTTCACATAACTAGTCCAGGGAGACTTCTGCTCCATAAAGGGAATGTCTTTCCCAGCCATTTAATTACAACACACTGGGATGCAGATAAAATATACTTGTCATGGTGCAAAGTTCTCAATTTACATACATAGAAATGAAATAAAGGATAAATATAGGTGACAAGGTAGGACCCTGTGTGGAGATGGAGTAAAATGTGTCTGGTTTAATTTAGCTTTGTGAAGTTTATGCTTGTATGAACCCATGTGTAATTCTCACAGAGTTCATATCAGGATCAAGATACATGTTAGCTACGTCTAGACTGGCATGATTTTCCGCAAATGCTTTTAACGGAAAGGTTTTCCGTTAAAAGCATTTTCGGAAAAGAGCATCTAGATTGACACGGACGCTTTTCTGCAAAAGCACTTTTTGCAGAACAGCGTCCATGGCTAATCTAGACGCGCTTTTGCACAAAAAAAGCCCCAATCGCCATTTTCGCGATTGGGGCTTTTTTGCGCAAAACAAATCTCAGCTGTCTACACTGGCCCTTTTGTGCAAAAGTTTTGCGCAAAAGGGACTTTGCCTGAACGGGAGCAACATAGTATTTCCGCAAGAAGCACTGATTTCTTACAGTAGGAAGTCAGTGCTTTTGCGGAAATTCAAGCGGCCAGTGTAGACAGCTGGCAAGTTTTTCCAGAAAAGTGGCTGATTTTCCGGAAAAACTGGCCAGTGTAGACACAGCCATTGAGTTATATCAGGGGTGGGCAATAAAACATCAGCCGTTCACCAGTGTTAGCCCCTGTTGGGCTGACTGCTGCCTCTATATTTACCGGCACCTCTGCAGGGATGAGCGATCACAGCTCCCACTGGCGGGGAACAATAATCTGTGGCCAAAGAGAGCTTTGATCTCCCATACCTGCCCACCAGGGGCTAATCCAGGCAGACCAGTTCTGGACCCTGGGCCAGTATTTGCCAGCCGCTGAGTTTCACTGTGTAAATAGCTTCACATGTTGGCATCTGACTATTATAGCAGTCGCTTTGTAGTGACTGCAAATGCACAAGTTACAGAAGGGGTTCAAATCCTGTTATGGCCAGTGCAATAGAGTGCCGGTCGTGGGGACCATGTAGGTGTCCCTGCATCCTCGTTCCACACTCAAGACGCTTAATACTAAGGGGACTGAGTTCAGGGAGCAGTCTCTGAGTCGCATTCCCCTCTAGACGTGTGGGAAATCACTCTCAACCCAGTAAAGATGGTGAAGCTGGTAGCAGGCCTGGCCTGAGCCATTCTTGTGCCCCGGGCAGCGGGCACGCAGCGCATGTGCAGCCCCGCCTTGCGTGTGCAGCACCTGATTGATGTGTAGGGGGCGCCGTGCCCCCAGGCGCATGGCACATGCACGGCCCCGGCCCCAGGCAGCAACCTATGGGGGGTGCCTGATGCGGCACCCCTTACCACTTCAATCAGGTGCCCCCCATAGGTTGGCGCTCCAGGCAGCTGTCTGGCTAGTCCCCCCCTTAATCCAGCCCTGGCTGGTAGAAAGCCTGCGAGTGCAACCATGGCAAGGTTGTATGGGATCATGTCGATTTTCTCCAAAACTCAGGTGCATTATGTTTAATCAAAGAAGGCCACATGCAGATTCCTTTACAAGGCTTGGCAGTATCTTAATCAACAAGTAACCCTATTACTTTGAATGAGACTGTTCAAAGGGTGAGGTCTGGATCCATCAAAGCACATCAGGGCAGGCTTAAGTTTAAGTGTGCCCTTAAGTCTATCCCTGTGCAGCAAGGAACTTAGGATCCTGTTCCAGGAAGTATCCACTGCTAGGACTGCACTTAAGCACAGACTTAAACTTCTGCGTGTGTGTAAGTGCTTGTTATACTTACTGGAAAATCGACACTCTGGAGATCGATCTTCTGGGGTTTGATTTAGTGAGTCTAGTAAGGACCTGCTAAATTGAACTCTGATGGCATCCCCCATCGACCCCAGTACTCCACAGGGCCACAAGGAGTAAGGGAAATTGATGGGAGAGTTCAAATATTCAAACTAAGCTGTGTTGACTCCAACTATGCTATTCTCATAACTGGAGTCATAGATCTCAAATCCAATTTATCACGTAGTGTAGACCTGGACTAAATGTTTTGCTCTATCAAGGCCTAAAGCACTACTGGGTATGAGATGATATCACCACCTGGCCCAGAGCAAGTATCTCAAAAATGTCTATTTCTCCTGTATTTTATATGCTGTTTTATTTTACAGTGCAGCAAATCTGAGGGCTAAGGGGTCACAGTGATGCTCTTTACTGTGTGCCCCTGTGCCCCTGAAGCAATAGCATGCATGCCTCTTTGTATCTACTGGGTTCCCAGTGGCCCAGAAAGAATTTTCCTGTGGCCTGTGATGGTCAGTTGCGAAAGGCTTGGAGATATCGGTAGAGCAGGAATGAGACACGGGCAGCAACTTTACCTTTCGCCAGCCACTATCCAGATTGTCCAGCCAGCTTGCTGCTGCGTCTTTGAGGGTAGCAAGGTGTTGCAATTCACCTTCCAATCTTCTACTGATGTGCTCTTCCATCATGTGCTTGATTGTCTGGGTTACTGCCCACAGCCACTGTCTGGGTTACTGCCCACGGTGAAGACTGGGCTAAGCCAAACCCGAGCCATTCCACTGAGCAGCCTGCTAAGCCTGGTCTAGATTCAGCGTCCCCGGCTGCAGACAGATGGGTGCCTTCCCATGGTATCCTGTGTGAGTTGAGGGAAGTGACATGAGAGCAGACAGACTGTAAATGAACTAAGACCTTAGCCACTGCCAACAAATAAAACACACACGCTGCACCAGTCAGCAAAACAACCACTTTGATGTAAGCCAGGGATACTTAATTTTGGAAGCTCCGGGAGCCACAGTGATACAGCCCATGCCGAAGGCTGCAACTTAAGCATGGTTGCACATACATGCAAATATATATGCAAATATATTCAAATAGCTTCTTTCACACTGACGGGCATGAATACAAAGATTAAGGCAAGACTACACAACACACAGGCCCCATTTAAGTAGGTTCTGCTGATATTAATAAAATGCAATATTTACCCGATCTCCACCCGTATGACAGCACTTTTAATGAGCAATGACAGTCCAGTGATTTAACTACTGAAACTCATATTAACAGAAGACCATTATATTGACTACTTTTTTGTTTTGGCTCCCACCCACAGGCCGCGTATTGAGTAGCCCTGGTGTAAGCAGTAGTAGTCAGTACGGCATAGCATGTTCTTCTAATTCAAAGGCATTTACTAGTCTGATGTTTTTCAACTTTCTCTCATGCTTTCCCCGTTTCCTACGCTAAGGGCCTGATTTCCAAGAGGTGCTGAGTGCAGAGGAGAGGGAAATGGTTTTCCTGCCCTATGAGAGTTTGCAATTTTTTTCTGGTACTGAAATGGGAAGAAAAGTTAAAATATCAGACTATGTTTGCAAATTTATAATCAAAATATTTTTGGATTCAGGTCAAAATTGAAATATTTCTTTTTGTGTATATTGAAATGTTTTGCTTTAATTTTTCCCTTTCAATTTTTTCAACCCCCTTTTTATTTGATTGACATTTGTACAGGACAAACACCAGGCAGAATGAGGAAAGGGCTGGCGTTCCGTGCATTCCTCGTGAGTTCCTTTCACCAGCCAGATGTGCGAGGCATGCAGGGAAAGCCTTAGTTCAGATACGCTGGCATCTCACTGCAAAATAACGTAGGCATCTGTGTCATCTTCTCTCTTCAGGCATTCGTTCGTTTCCATGCCTGGCGCATGGACCTTTGGGGTAGGCGAGTGCAGGAATCAAAAGACCGTTAGTGCTCGGAAACAATATCTTGGCAAGAGAACTCGTCAAACTGGAGCCAGCTATTCTGGGTCCGAAGAACGGGGCGGGCCGGGGAGAATCGAAGCCAGGAGCTCAGTGGGGCCCTGATTCAGCCAGGGCCTGAAGCACATCCCTGAGAGCTTTGCTGAGCCAGGGAGTAGATGGCAGATCCAACCCCAGCTGCAGTCAGCTAGAAAGGTTCCCAAAGGCAGCTGGATCAGGTGTTCAGTCCAGGGCTGACCTTAGGCATGCCGTGTACACCTCAGCCACCACCAGCTGAGGGCAGCACCAATCCCCTGGCCTCTGTCCCATTGCTCCGCCTCTCAGCCCCGATGGACCCAATCCCCTTGTCCTCTGCCTCCTAACTCCGCCTCCCAGCCCCGTCGGACCCAATCCTGCAGAGGAGTTAACTGATCTTGAGTGGTCTCTTGCAACATTTGTTAACTTCTTGTGTTTAACAATCTGTTTTACCTTGTGTTTGGCCGTGGCACTCTGGGTCCCCTTCCTAGAGCTTATGAATAGTTTTGGATACCTCCAAAGTGTGTCCCTTTCACCCCCAGAAGTTGGGCCACTAAAAGATCTTACCTCACCCACCAGGTCTCCCACAAATCTTACTGTCTAATGTAGGCTGTAGAGGATCAGCACTCTGGCATTTCCCTCTGCCTCTCTGCTTGATGCGTGTTTATGCTGCAGTTCATCAGCCAGGTTGATTAGGAGGCTTAATTGGATTCCATTAGCAGACATTTAAGCCAGTCCGAAGCAGTTGAGAATGCAATCAATTAAAGCATCTAAACTCATTAAGGATGTGGACACAGGATAACCTTTGTAGGAGGCTAATTACCCGCTTCGTTATGTAGAATTCATTGCCCCAGGATGGCAAGAAGATGCCTGAAAAGAAAAGAAATGTCAGTGCAAAAAAGACGTTTTCACCACCTCCACAAAGCAGCAAAGAAGCTAAGGGTGGGGCAGGAAAGGTGCACCAGAACCAGCCCTGCACCGCTGTCCAAAACACAGATGGAACCCAAATCTAGTCCTAATGTCACCAGAGTGTAATGTAATGTTTTGAAAAGCTATGGAGTGTATTGACAGACGTCTAGAGTGCTTGAATGGTGCATAATATTAGAGGTCACCAGCTTCTGTGCATTCAAGGACACCTTAGGAGGAATGGAGCGTCTGAAAAAATTCACCCCATCTTTTTCATGCCAACAGTGGCTTGGCTGGTTCTCTTGCCCCAACCTAGTGCTAAACATTTTGCTTGGTATGGCATTGTCACGTTTCCGTGCTAGGTGCCCAGAACAACAGCCACTGCTCTTCAGCCGCTTAGCTTTGACGTCACCACAGAAATAAGGAAGGCAACACCATAACCCTCTAAAATAATCTTGTGATCCCCCCTGCACTCCCTTTTTGGGTCAGGACCCTCCGTTTGAGAAACACGGGTATCCCCATGCAATCGGTATAGGCTAGGGTAAAAAGAACACAAAAGACCAAATTTCACAGGGTGATCCATGAGGTGGTTTTCATGACTGTGAATGTGGTAGAGGCCTACTTACCTCCCCCTCCCCCCGGTGCTCTACTGGTTTCCTTGGCGTCACACGAGATGCGACACCAAGGACCACAGAACCCGTGGGCTTGGTAGGTCCATTGCAATATGCTTTGAGGGGCCATGACCAAAGAGAGGCACCTAACATGTAGTTCAGTCAGCTAACTCTGGTCAGATCGTGAAGCAGGTCTACCACTTGCCGCTGCCCTGGGAATGCAGTAGGCATGGCATCCACACATGGCCCCTGGACAACCAGGCTCTGGGTAGGCCTCAATTCTACTCTGAGCTTTGAAGCAGACCCCTCCTGCTCCACTTCCCCAGGTGAAGGGGTGGGGGCTGATGCACACGCCAGACTCAGCGTGTACGTCTAGACTACAAGCTTTTGTCGACAGAGGCTTTGTCGACAGATACTGTCAACAAAGCTTCTATTGACAAAGAGCGTCTAGACGACATCCAGTTCTGTCGACAAAGCAAGCCGCTTTGTTGACATGAGAGTGTAGATGCAAAGGACAGTGGAGATGCAATAACGCCTTCTGTCGACATAACTCTGTCGACAAAAGGAGTTGTTCCTTGTAGAATGAGGTTTACTGCCGTCGACAAAACTGCCGAGTTCTGTTGACGTTGCGTCGACAGAACTCGGCGGTAGTGTAGACGCAGGTATAGTTTTGTTGACAAAAGTCCGCTTTTGTCGACAAAACCCTGTAGTCTAGACACACCCTCAGAGGGAGAGGAATTCCGAAATGATGCATTTGGGAGATGTACCATACAGCAGGGTCCCTCACTTTTGGGCAAAGAGCTCTTTACATTTCCACAATACAATTAAGGGGGCACTACGTTCATGTGGCTTTTAGGGCTGAGGCTAGGTTCGTCTCGCTGCTGAGGTACAGAGGAGGAATGGGATCCATGGGGGGGCTTGCAGGATCAGGCTTTATTTAGGCCCCTCTCTTGACGTACCTCCCTCCCCCCATTTTCAAAATCGTGCTCTATGTAAATATGTAAATAACTATATAGTAAGTCCATGGTCTAGTCATACGCTGAACCCAAGTCTTCTGACTCCCAGCAACGTGCTCTAACCGCTAGCCTGCGTTGCTGCATTCCTCACTTTGGGGGCCGGTTCAGTCAGCTGCATAGTCATGCATTTGTCTCATGCCCTCCCAGTGTGCCGGCTGCCAAGTAAACAACTGGTCATGTGCAGGGGGTCCCAGGGATGCAAGGGGGCTCCTTGGGTTATGCAATGTGCGGGTGGTGCAAATGCAGGTCTGCAGTCTTGGAAAGGCTGGCTCTGGCCTCCCCCAGCAAAACAAAAGTCCATTGATGGAAAGGACGGCCCTTAAGGCAGTGACGGCAGGAGTCAGGCAGGAGAGGAGGATCCTGTCTGTTCCAGGAGGCGGCTTTTGTCAGATTGGAATGCTGAGCCTTTGAACTAATGGGCAGTTTTATGGATGGTGCTGGTGAGGAATGGCGTCAGGGAACCAGCGGAGCCCGGCATGGGCTGGTTTAGGGGAAATGTGATTCCAAAGCTAAGCAGATGGGAACGCCAGTGGTACTTTCATGTAGCACATCACAGTAATAAGGGCCGTGGGGCTGCAGAACCGTGGCAAGTTGGAAAGGGCTTGATGCAGAAGCGGTGCAGTGACCTGGCCATTCAATCCTACCTGAGGAGACGGAAGTAAAACAAATGAGTTTTAGAGTTGCCGTCATTAAAGCAACACAGCTGGCTCCGAGTGTCAAATGCTGCCCTTCCCACCCCCCGCAGACCCACCGATGTCAGGGCACGACTAGAGTGGGCCGGCAGGAGCATGTGCCAGGGCCGCACTATGCTCGGTGACAGGACCATGAAACGCACACTGGATCGACGCGAAAACCAGGGCACCTGCTTCACTGGGGATGCCTCTGTTGCCAAAAAGTGCCGGATGCAAAGCTAGTGCTGGCTGAGTTTATTACTGGTCCTGCCAGCCGTGAGAGCGAGTGAATAATAAGGCGGTGGTGAGGTGAGGACTTGAAGGAAAACGTCCCCCCGCTCCACCCGATTGTTTAAACTCAGACAAGTTCGGACCTGGGTTGGGGTGAAGTTCTGGGCAAAGATTCTGTTTGAATCCTGACCCCAAACCTGCTCCCCATCTTTCCAAACACCTTCTTTGCTCTCCTTATGGTCTGGGACCATTCCACTGTAGTTGGGCTGCGGCTGTGTGTGGCTGCTTTCTCCTTTATATTCTTCCGAGATGCCCGGAATCAATACTTTATAAAGCCAGCACTGCCAAAGGCCCGGTGTCATGGAGATATTGCATGGAGACATTTTGAAGCTTTCCTTCATTATTCATTGCCTGGGGACAAGGCAGGGTCAGGTGATCTCACCGCTGGCGTCTTCAGCGGGGTTCCTTCCCCATGCAGAGTGCCCCTTCATCACCAGCTCACGGCAGAGGCTGCAGAACAGCACGAAGGGAGCAGACAATACAACAGAGAGGAATAAAAGGTAGACTCTTGACGGTGGCTTAGTTAAATATAGACACTCTGATTCAATAGACACAGCCTTCGGGGTAAATGCAGCGTTGAGAAGGGTTGAATTAACCGGTGATCAACTGTATGTAGGACACATGTGCCAGTTTCTTTTCTTGTTAGTTACCCCAGGGTGGATCCGGATCACTCCACTTGACATAGCTGCAGTTTGCACCCGTGTGAGATGGGAATATGGCTGAAAGCGTTTAGAATGGGAGGCTTATCAGAGAGCTCAGAGGGTGGGCATTACAGCCATCTCCTGCCCCAGCCACGCCCAGGGGATGAATTGGCACAGAGGTCCCTTTCTAGCAGTATCTCTGAAAATCACACCTCCTCCTTAAGGAACGCACAGAACCCACCTGCCATCCCGGGGTTTGAGGAGAAGCAGAAATGGTTTCCTGTTAGACAATCCGAGAGGTGTAAGATGACCCAGCGGGTAGTTGCAGGCCTGGTATGGGATATCCTTGAAGCGAGAAGAGGCTACTTGATACTCAGTGCTTTGACAGGGCCATTCCTGGGGCATGAGGACTATTGTTTTGGGAGGGGGGACTGGAAGGAAAGATGAACAAAATCTTGTACCCCAGAGACAGCAGGGCTATGTCTACACTCGCGGTTTCTTGCATGAGTAATATGCAAATGAGGCTAAGCGTGGAATATTGCTGAGCCTTATTTGCATACCTAATGAGCCACCATTTTTTTCAGAAAAGGCTCCTGCGCAAGATGGTGTGTCTACACTGCCCCTTCTTGCGCAAGAAAAACCCTCTTGCGCAATGCTGTTCTTCCTGAAAAGTAATAGGTGTAACGGCATTGCGCAAGAGGGGTTTTCTTGCGCAAGAAGGGGCAGTGTAGACGCTCCTCTTTGTGCAAGAGCCTCTTCTGAAAAAAATGGTGGCTCATTAGGTATGCAAATCAGGCTCAGCAATATTCCACGCTTAGCCTCATTTGCATATTACTCGCGCAAGAAGCCGCGAGTGTCGACATAGCCCAGGAGGGATAGCGAAGGCTCTGTTTGGACGGCCCATGGAGACCCAGAGAAAACCTCCAGAGAGAGGGCTTGATGGAGAAAGTGTCCAGCCCTCCTTTTTCTCCCTCCAAGTAGAAATGCAGAGCATTCCCTCAAGAGGACTGCTCCCTTGGAAGCTAGTAAAAATCTCCCCTGGCTTCCATGGAACTGGAATGGGTCTTGCACTCCCAAGTGCAGAAGGGATTCTCCAGTGAAGGTCAGTGGAGACTGCATTCTCAACGCAGACTTTTTCCCAAGAGGCTGAACTGGAAATGAGATTTTTGAACATGCTACTAGTAAATCCCACTCTAGGAGCAAATACCTAAGAGCAGAATAGGGAAGGTGTGTGTGTGTGTGTGTGTGTGTGTGCGTGGGGAGGGGGCAGAGTCATGGACTGGGGAGACGCGGGAAAGAGGAGTCTCACAGCTGACTGACTTGTTCTCCAGAGTTACAGGAACGGGGGGATTAAAGTGGGTCACAGTGAGGGTGAAATTACATTAGCCAGATGTGGTGACGTTGCTAATCAAACCCTCTCGCCATGACTAATATAAAAGTTCCATTTGATAGTTTAATAAATTATTTGGAAAAAAGAGGCCGTCACAGAAGAATAAAGAGGAAATCAAAAGCCAGGGTGCAGGCACAGAGGAGAGCTTTGATCGCAAGAGTTTAATGGGTCTAGAAAGAGGGGAGATAAGATAAAAGAAACAAATAAAAATGCTGATGAGATTGGCTAAGACCTGCTGAGAGACGCCGTCATTAATCTGGACCGTGACTAATTGAGTAAGGAGTTCTTACGGGACTTCATGGTGCTTGAAGACATGGGAGTTGTAGGGACCTGAAGACAAATTTACCCTGGAAGTAGCGATGTGGCAGGCAGTAGAGTTACAGCAGGGTTGAATTTGGCCCCTTTGTTTAAAGGCACACTCTAGGGTAATGGGAAAGTTCTTCTAATCCTGGCATCTAATTACAAAAAAGAGTGAATAGTTAACACACAAAAGTAGTCTCTGGGCAGCATGGAGCAGCCGGTGTTACTTTGAGCCCCAGAAACCTGGATTCTATTCCTGGTTGTATCTGACACATGACATGGAGCGAGTCTTTTCATCTCTGTTTTCTTTCCCCCAATTGTCTCTCTGGGCCCTTCACCCTCAAGGTTAAAAAATTGCACAATGCAGGATCAGACCGTAGACAGGCCACTATAGGTTGTCTCTTCACATTCGTTTGTACAGCACGGAGAACAACAGGGCCTCATCTCAACTGGCGCCTCTCTGCATAGCACCACGATATTGGTAACTAAAGGGAGGAAGCGGCCATCTTGGGTAATTACTGCCACCCCCTCCAGAAATATTAAATGACTATGCTTTGACTGTGTGTGCATCCCATTTATGCTGTGCACATCACCCCTTTGCAGCCAAGCCCATAATGAAAGTTTGGGGCTGCATCCATTAGGAGAAAATGATGCAAGAGCCAGGCATTTCCCTTGCGGCAGGCTTGCCTGTTTATAAAGATTCTGCATGAAGTCCTGTTTCCCTGAACAAGGGAGGAACCGAGAAATAGGAGACAGCTCCTTGTTTGTAGCCCCAACGTTGCCTTTCTCTGTGCTCTAAAAGCTTTCTTCCTCAGCTTTCTCTACGGGCTATGCTCTTCTATGGCTGCCTGTTTGACTTTCTGGAGGCATCTCTGTCTCTCTCACACGCCAGGACCAGAGCCACACCCAACCAATTCCTTACCGACATGCCTGAGTCGTCTTGAATGTACCTTTGTTTTCGCAAGAGCCACAGGCCTATGCTGGAGACGGAGAGCGCTAAATTGTTTAGCTGTCTGATTATAAAGGCTTCTTTATATTTATATATTCTTTGTATTTATGCTGAACTTATAATGACCCAGCCCCAAATCACAGTTTCCCCCAACTAGTAATATAGGGAATGAATATAGGTAATTAGTGGAAGAATGTTAGGCACACAAAGGAAACTTTTTGAATTCGTCCAGGTGAAAGCTGCCCCCTAAGAGCAGTGGTTCTCAAAGTGTGGTCCATGAATCCGACCGTCTTGCAGGTAGCCGCAAGCTTGGCGCTCAGCCTCCCCAACCCCTGTTTCCCCAGCTGGGAAGAGGAGGAGCACCAGTGCCGGCTTCCCACTGCGGGGGGGAGGAGAGGCAGGGGAGCCCCGAGTCTCGCAGGTTGGATCCAGCTTCTGGGGGAAGGAAGAGGCTTTTGGTGCTGCCACTCCCCCTCCTTCTGGCTGGGGAAAAGGCAGTACAGGAAACTGCTTTCCTGGAGGCTTTCCCCACTGCTCCCATTGGCTGGAATCTCAGCCAATGGGAGCAGCGGGGTGGTGGTGGTGGTGCAGAGCCAGGTAATTGTGCACCATTCGCCTCATGCCTCAACCTCCACCATGTTCCTGTACCCGCCCTCCCAACCCCCCCCAGCCCACCCCTTCACCCTCCCTCCCAGAGCTCTCACCCCCACTCTCTCCTGCACCCATTTTGTCATCATGGATGGTTGGCTGGTGGTCCACAGAAAGGCTTGCATTGAGCGGGGTTGGCCACAGGCCAAAAAGTTTGAGAACCGCTGCACTGACGTTACTCATGCAGCCTGCGGACAGAAACACACCATATGACTTATCATAATTAGCCACCACGTCTTTAATTTCACATGTCAAATGAACACAGCAAATTTCTTGTGGAAAAATCCAACGGTCAAAAATAAATTGAAGATATTATTTGGTGACTAACTTGGAATGGCAGCCACTTGGGAGGAAAATGGGAACGGTCTACAGGAAACTCGTGAGGAAGAAAGAGGCAAAATGTGTGGATTAGTGTATGTGCTGAAAATTATTCACCCAGCATTACTCTTGAGACAAAGGAGGAATGAGAGCCAAAGACCCATGTGTTTGCCTGGCAGAAAAGGGACGTTCAAAGTTTATTTTTTTACTGTAAATTATACATTGATATAGATAACCTTTATTGGCAGATTTAAAGGTAATTTAAATAATCAAATGATCTTTTTTGGCATCTCTAACCAAGTCCCTGTCATTATAATGACCAGAGGCCACTGCCAGCTAGTCAGTGGCTTGTGTGTAATGAATTTGGTGAGTCTTAGCCTTGTTTCTAGAGGGCTATGTGCCTGCATCCTTGTTACCACTCATTATCCCCCTTCTGGGCATGCTACAGTATTGCCATCATGAAATCATAGAATCATATAATACTAGGACTGGAAGGAACCTCGAGAGGTCATCGAGTCCAGTCCCCTGCCAAATGTTCTAAAATCAGGAGCTAAGCTTCCAAAAATCATAAGAATGGCTTCAGATCCCAAAGTCTCCATGCAGGTGATGAGGTGGGTTTTGCTCACAAAAGTTTATGCCCAAATAAATCTTTTAGAGTACTTCTTATTAGCATGCTTATTTTGAAATAAGGTATTTCGGAGTCTTTTTCCGTAATAGCTAATTTTCAAATAGCACATCTACACTTCAGGGAAGCCTCAAAATTAGTCTCCCCTAACGTGTATGTGTTACCTTGATTTAGAGCCGAAGGAGGCACCGGGCAGTAATGACTTTGAATGGCCCTGGCGAGGAGCTATTTCAAAATAGCAGCAGTGGAGCATCCACACTACCACTATGCCGAAATCACAATTTCGGAATAAGCGTTATTCCTCGTGGAATGAGGTTTGCAGATTTCGAAATAAGCTGTCCGTTATTTTGAAATTATTTCAAAAATAACAGAATGGCTGTCTAGGCACTTGCATTGTTATTTTGAAATAACGGACGTTATCTCGAAATAACTGTGCTGTGTAGGCGCACCCTTAGTCTTTAAGGTGCCACGGGGCTCCTTGTAGTTTTTTCTAAAATCCTGAGTTTGTTTTAAAAATGCATTCAAAACCAGTTTGGAAACTTTTGACTAGGCAAAGTTACAATAAAAGGTCCATATCCTACATCATACGTTACTCAGTTGGGATCAGGTTGAATATTCAGAGAACCTAGCTAAAGCTTCTGGCTCTCTATTTGCCATCTGGCTTTCAAGCTTTTAGGTCAGAGTTTCTCAAAGTGGGCTGCGGGCCCATGGTGGGACAGCCGCTAACAGCCCGCTGTGCTTTGTTTATCTAAAGGCTCTGTAGCCATTGGCTCTGGTTTGATGTTTCCAGCCAAGGGGAGCCACGGGAAGCCATGAGAATGAGACATTCACATAACCCACCCCCCAAAAGCTGAGATTCTCATAGATTCACATGGCTCTGGGAAGTTGGAGCTTTGTGGGAAAAGACTAATTGTTGTGAGGCTCATGATAAAATTGGGAGGGCTGGCAACACCTTGCTCTCAGCAGAGGGACCAAGGACTGAAGGCGCTCTACAGTTCTTTCCCCCAACCACTGTCAAATGGCACCTAATTCCACAGTTTTTCCATGGGAATTAACCCTGATTTACACCAGTGATAACTGACAGGAAAATCTGACCCATGGACTCTCGGAAATGAAATTAATACAGGCTAGAGAAACCTGGGTATCTGTGTATCTCTTGCCTTGAGGCCTTCATCCTTTAGGCATGCCAACATGGCACCTTCACACACATTAAATTGTCTTTACAAGCAGCAAAATTGCAAGCAACAGGGAACATACAGTGTGATTGGACAGCTGCCCGGCAAATACTATGAAAGGAGCAAATCTGCCAAAGAGAGAAGCGACAGGTTGACTGACACCAGTTGTTCAGCACAGACACAGCAATTAAGGGAGGACATACTAATAGGGAAACTGATGTGATGAGGCAGTGATGTGCCTCGTTATTTCAGACACACTAAACAGCAGCAAACCACCCCCCATGTACCCCTAAAAGTAATCCCCAAAATGATGCACTGTAGAACTCTTGACTGGTTTTGTTGCAGAAGAAAAATTAGTATTCTTATGAGCCAGACTAGTCCTTCCAGCTTGCATTTGTAGCCCCCATTAGTGGAAAAAAAATAATTTCATGCTTGGGCAGAAGCTGTTCCATGGCTTTTCGATGCCAATCAGAGGAATAATTACTTATCAATGTCTCCTGCAGTAAATGCACACGACACGCTCTTGACCTTGAAAAGGAAAAAGAAATCCAAAGCTACCCTCCTTGTGCTCTGGGGGTAGAAAAATTAGTTGTGTCAAAAAAAAAAAAAATCAAAGGTCAGAGTCACATTCACTGGCTGCTGGGTGGATTGCAGGGGAGAGAGATGTAGTTTTATCCTGGACTATAGTTTTCAGTAAACGAAAAAATTCATCACAAAAGGGGTGAATTTGTTCCCATTTCCTTCCCCCCTCTAATCTAAATTGAAATAGGAAAGCAACTGTCTTGTTTTCCAGCAGGGCTTTGAAGTTTATTTACAACAGCAGATTAGTTGTCTCCCCCGCCCTTTTCATAATCATAATCATTTCATGGACACATTGGTATCGGAGATGGAAAAGGCCACGCGGAGTCCCTGGTTACACCAGTCACTTGATTATTCCCTGGTCTGTTCATTCCCTCTGGGCCTCGTGACATGGGACGTTTTTGGGAGACAGGACTCTGGGCTAGATGGACCTTTGGTCTGACCTAGTTTGGCAGTGCTTACATAGGAACAGCCATACTGGGTCAAACCAAAGATTTATCTAGCCCAGCAGGCTGTCTTCTGATAGTGACCAATACCAGGTGCCCCAGAGGGAATAAACACAACAGGGAATCATCAAGTGATTCCTCCCCTGTCGCCCATTTCCAGCCCCTGACAAACAGAGGTGAGGGAAACCATTCCCACAAATCCTGGCTAATTAGTATTGATGGAGCAATCCTCCATGAATTTATCTAGTCCTTTTTTGAACTCTGTTAAAGTCCTGGTCTTCACAACATCATCTGGCAGGGAGTTCCACAGGTTGACTCTACACTGTGTGAAGAAATACTGCCTTTTGGTTGCTTTAAACTGGCTACCTATTCATTTCATTTGATAACCCCTAGTTCTTATGTAAAGTGAATGTAAAGCACTGCCAGTTTGCCATTGCTCTGCACTTTAGATGCTGACCAGAAAGGTCATTGTTCGATCCCTTCCACAGCCACTGTGCCATTCTCCGCACTGCGGTTTCTATTTTGTCTGGTGGGATCCCATCCACCTGCTGTGTCTTGTCTCTTAGGTTGCGAGCTCTTTGGGTAGAGCTGCCATTTGCTATACGACTGTGCAACCCCTTGCACAGCATGGTCCTTACCTGATTGCCCTCGAGGCAACACCAACCCTATCATTGTTAAATAAGGATAACCTGAGGCGCTGGGTCTGTCTATTGAGTTCTTTCGCTGTGATTTCCTGTGATCCAGTGAATAAAGTATATGGTCAAATTATTTATTTTAAATTTTCCTTGTCTTGTTAACCTGTGAGCAATTGTCTCTGGAAAGCCGGATGGACAATAAGCTAGGAGTGGTTCACCAGGGTTAGCTGCTGACTGGTCTGCAGGTAGGGCCGCTCACAGCTCCTGTTGGCCGTGCTCTGCCATTCCCAGCCAATGGGAGCTGCGGGAAGGGGCACGGAGAGGGTCATCACTTCTTGCAGCTCCCATTGGCCAGGAATGGTGATCCATGGCCAATGGGAACCATGAGTGGCCCTACCTGCAAACCTGCGGGTAAATAAAGCATATCATGGCCCACTAGGGGCTAAACCTGGCGAACCACGTTCAGCATGTAGGCGGCTTATTGTCCACCTCTGCTATAAAGCATTTGTGGTCTGCTTGACAGAGGCGGTGAGTACCCACAACTCCACATGTGGAAAGCCACATATTTCAGGATTGGGATATTGGCAGGACTGACTACCGATGATAAACATGAAATGCACCACAAATGGCCTATCTGTGATGGGACGGTCACAATTGCCTCCACTGGGCCTCCTCCTTTGACATGTACAGCACAGGAGCACTTGAGACAGCTAATGAATGTTAAAGGTAAGGAATAGCCGTCAGTAGTACCGACACAGGCATTATTTAAGAACGCTGCACAGCCTTTTAGAATTGCTGCTCAGCTGGAGAGACTTTTATGTGCTTAGCCAGAATTCATTTTCAGACTATCCAGAGAAAATGCCTACTCTGTAAGAAAATCTTAAATTTTAATAACCGTGTCCAAAGTATTTGAAATGGGTGCTGGATATGGAAGATTCCACTCCTTGGTCTTTCCTTTCCATGAATTCGTTGGTCAGTTTTACGCTAATATTTGTAACGTTCTGCATTGGATCACCTGATTTTGCTGTACACAGTGCAGAGTCTGCATTGCACCATGCAGTGCACAGTGTGTACACAAAAGATACTCAGAACATTAATTGAATGATGTTGTATGCAGTAAATGTCTAACTCTCTCCTTTCTTCTCACAAACAAAACCCACAGCCAATGGATCACTGGGCAAAATCGAGCAAATTAATGAACGCTGCAGCCTGATGCCTCTCGTTTAATTCTTGTTTTTAGTTTCTTGAGTTCATTATTGTTTTGGTCAATGATGAGACCGTAATCCACAGTTTTCCAGGCCTCTTCATAGCGGGGAATTTCAAAATAATGTTGTGCTATTTGGTGAAATGTTTGGGCCAAAATTTCCCTCCCAGGGCCATTATTAATGTTGCACAAAGCTAGCGACGGTTCTAGTTGCAATGCCTCAATGTATTCTTTAACTGCGGCTTCCACTTCTGCAAGTGATAAGAGGATATGACCCTTTGAGCAGTGATCTTCAGTTTGAGTTCTTGGGTCATGAGACCTACTTTTCTGGATCACCTTGTCCATGTCCTTTAACGCCCTGCTGTGTTCCTTCAGGTGCATCAGGCATGCGGCACGCAGCCGAAGGTATCGCGGGTTATTGTTGCTTGCTAAGACAGCCAGTGAGTAATAATTTAGAGCCTTCTCATAGTGGCGGTCCTTCATCAGTGAATTTCCTTCTTGGGCTGCTACCTGTGGACAGAGAAAGCACTGGTAATTATTCCTTTAAAAATGAGCCAAACAAATAGTATTTCAGCTACTAGATCCATCCATCCATCCATCCATCCATCCATCCATCCATCCATCCATCCATCCATCCATCCATCCATCTCTTTAGTCTTGGTCCACTGTCTTGTTTTCCATCTCTAATACATTGATGGTTGAAGTTCTGTTTACTGCCTTTGATAGCGTCTGCTCTTGAATTAGCCTCCGCATGAAGGCTTTTCTTCTGAGCAGTTTCAATGCTGGCCCATTTCTCTGCTCCATTGCTACCATTCCTAACGTAGAGCATATGAGTACCCCAATGACTGTAGTGAGATTATACTCTTATATGCATATATACATAAAAACACACACATCTATCTATCTATCTATCTATCTATCTATCTATCTATCTATCTATCTATCTATCTATCTATCTATCTATCTATCTATCTATCTACATACACACATATATACATATACACACACACTCCTGCTTTTGTAACTTCCACTCCAATTCGTCTGATGAAGTGGGTTTTACCCATGAAAGCTGATGCCCTAATAATTCTATTAGTCTGTAAGGGTGTGTCTACACTGCAAATTGTGTATCTTATTTCAATGCTATTTCAAAATAGTTTATTTCATCATTTGGCACTGTCTACATAGCACTAAATTTTGAAATAAAGCGTGATTCCGAAATGTCCCTTACTCCTCGTAGAATGAGATTTACAGGGATATTGGAATAGCGAGCCTGAAATAACAGGCTTGCTCTGAAGATGCGGGATAGTTATTCCGGGATACTCTGGTATCCTGAAATAGTGTTGTAGTGTAGATGTACCCTAAGGTGCCACAGGGCTCCGTGTGGTTTTTGTTTTGCACTGTGTTATCCCCACTTGGCTAGTCTTCCTGAAAAGACCCACACCTACACTTTGGTTTCTCTCCCAGGACAATGGGAGAGATCCGCACAGCCCCTTCTAAGTAAGCACATTCATCAGGAAGGCAAAGAGAAACCATGTAAAAGACAAGGAACTAAAAAGTGTATCAAAGGTCAGCCCCCAGCTCCAACCTACAGTTATAGCAAATTTTAGTCCCACAACTGGGTTTTCCCGGTGGTTACAAATTCATCCATCTTAAATCCAGAGCTCAAGACTGGGCAGATCCAGCTGTTTCTTTATACAGCTCAGGCTTTTGACCTTGGCTTTCTCTAACCGGTAGCCAGCAGAAATGACTCTCTTCTCAGAGCAGCACTTCAAACCTCTGGGTTTTTGCATAATTGGAACTGGGGAATTTGCATTCAGTTTTCCCCAGAAATTCCCCAGGATCCACACTTGTCAGGCACATTTTAGTATTGATTTTGCAACTTACTACAATAAAGTCTTGCAAGGATATTGTAGGAAAGTGCCATATCTGTCCAAGTACAGCCGGCTCATTGGTTGTATTCAGCTGTCTGCAGTGAAATACCTAATGCAAAACCTGATAAATAACTCTGAAGCAACAGTGTTAAGAGCAAGAAGGGGGAAGCTCCACACACAAGCGATCCATATCTTGGTAGCAAAGACGGATTGAGACTGAAGAGAAAGATTCAAGCTGCAGGGAAAAATTGGCCGTCTGACAGTTTTTCTAACTATTGGTCTTGAACACCAGTTAGCTCTCAGCATTATCAAAAGGGGAATGTGCACATGCGTACACACACACACACACAAGGTTCAGAAAGATCAGCCAGGAAAGTTCCATTAGAACTATGTGCCTCTAATGCATTTCTCATTATTGCTCTTTATTACTAATAAATGAAACAGTGCTTTTACATGCTGTCGGGTATGTTTATGTTCTAAACAACATCATGGCAAATGTGGCTCAGCTAAGAGCATCTAAGCCTTGGATGGCTGGTTTCATTAGTGTCCTCATGAATGACAGGAGATGTTTTAACCCGTGTGTCAAGGGGTGCCTTGCCCATTCGCCGGTGAGGGTGGTGACAGGCCCTCTGTGGCCCCTTGGACTCCATCTCGGGATTGCGTGGTCTAACATCCACAGAATCTATACTCTTGAACCCGCATTCAGGGTAGTATGGCCTAGCGGCCACAGAGTCTATATACTTCCCCCTGTGTTCAGGGTAACATGGCCCAGTGGTCAAAGAGTATATACAATTTCCCTGTATTCAGGGTAGCACAGCTTACCGGCCACAGAGTCAATCCATTTCCCCCTGGGGTCAGGGAAGTACACAGGGTCAATATACAGTAGGCAAACCTTCCCTGTATGGGGTAGGTGAGGATGGGGTAGGGGGACCCAGGCCCTCCCTCTCCACCTGGTCCCAGCCCAGGGCCCTGTCAGCAGTGGAGTAGTCCAGTGCTAGCTTGGTGGGAAATCCCACCACAGCACGCTGAGCTCCCAGGGAACAAGTCCCCACCCTGGGCTACTTTCTACCAGTATCCTATGGGCAGACCTCTCAGTCTCTTTCCTCTGGTCTTGGAGGTTCCCCCACAGTCCCTCTCGGCCTCACTGCCGTGGCTTGGTCTGTCAGTGCTTCCTCCTCTGGAGGTCCTGTGGCACCTCCTTCCCCGGCGGATGTCAGCACTGACTGTGCAGCTCCAGAGACCTTTATAGCCAGCTTCCCACTAGAGCATGCCCAGCAGGGCTGGGGGGCGGGGCCTCCTCCACCAGGTGAGCCAGGTTAACCCTTTGAGGCCCAGTGCTGGGTTGCTGGACCCCATCCCAGCATGTCAAACGGCTAGCAGTTAGGAGAAGCAACCAGCCTTGTCAAGTGCTACTGGGGAGCAAGACTTCCAAACAGTGGAAGATTAAAAAAGAGGATTATGAGTTCTTCAGTGACCTTTTGGTTTTCAGACTGGGCCAAGGTTGGCTGGCTTTGGACATTCCTAACACAGAGGGCCCCTTAGAATCATAGAATCATAGGACTGGAAGGGACCTCGAGAGGTCATCGAGTCCAGCCCCCCGCCCTTAAGACAGGACCAAGCTCCGTCTACACCATCCTGACAGATGTCTATCTAACCTGTTCTTAAATATCTCCAGAGAGGGAGATTCCACCACCTCCCTTGGCAATTTATTCCAATATTTGACCACCCTGACAGTTAGGAATTTTTTCCTAATGTCCAATCTAAACCTCCCCTGCTGCACTTTAAGCCCATTACTCCTTGTCCTGTCCTTAGTAACCAAGAGGAACAAATTTTCTCCTTCCTCCTTGTGACACCCTTTTAGATATTTGAAAACCGCTATCATGTCCTCCCTTAATCTTCTTTTTTCCAAAATAAACAAGCCCAGTTCATGAAGCTGGCTTCATAGGTCATGTTCTCTAGACCTTTAATCATTCTTGTCGCTCTTCTCTGTACCCTTTCCAATTTCTCCACATCTTTCTTGAAATGTGGCACCCAGAACTGGACACAGTACTCCAGCTGAGGCCTAACTAGTGCAGAGTAGAGCAGCAGAATGACTTCACGAGTTTTGCTTACAACACACCTGTTGATACAACCTAGAATCATATTTGCTTTTTTTGCAACAGCATCACACTGTTGACTCATATTCAACTTGTGGTCCACTATGACCCCTAGATCCCTTTCCACCATGTTCCTTCCTAGACAGTCGCTTCCCATCTTGTATGTATGGAACTGATTGTTCCTTCCTAAGTGGAGCACTTTGCATTTCTCTTTATTAAACTTCATCCTGTTTACCTCTGACCATTTCTCTAACTTGCTAAGATCATTTTGAATTATGTCCCTATCCTCCAAAGACGTTGCAACCCCACCCAGTTTGGTATCATCTGCAAACTTAATAAGCGTACTCTCTATCCCAATATCTACATCATTGATGAAGATATTGAACAGTACGGGTCCCAAAACAGACCCTTGCGGAACTCCACTTGTTATCCCTTTCCAGCAGGATTTAGCACCGTTAACAACAACTCTCTGACTACGGTTATCCAGCCAATTATGCACCCACCTTATCGTGGCCCTATCTAAGTTATATTTGCATGGTTTATCAATAAGAATATCATGCGAGACCGTATCAAATGCCTTACTAAAGTCTAGGTATATGACATCCACCGCTTCTCCCTTATCCACAAGGCTCGTTATCCTATCAAAGAAAGCTATCAGATTAGTTTGGCATGACTTGTTCTTCACAAACCCATGCTGGCTATTCCCTATCACTTTATTACCTTCCAAGTGTTTGCATATGATTTCCTTATTTACCTGCTCCATTATCTTCCCTGGGACAGACGTTAAACTGACCGGTCTGTAGTTTCCTGGGTTGTTCTTATTCCCCTTTTTATAGATGGGCACAATATTTGCCCTTTTCCAGTCTTCTGGTATCTCCCCTGTCTTCCATGATTTTTCAAAGATCATAGCTAAAGGCTCAGATACCTCCTCTATCAGCTCCTTGAGTATCCTGGGATGCATTTCATCAGGACCTGGTGACTTGCTGACATCTAACTTTCCTAAGTGATTTTTAACTTGTTCTTTGTGTATCCTATCTTCTAAACTTACCCTCTCTCTGCTTGTATTCACTACGTTAGGCACACCTCCAGACTTCTCGGTGAAGACCGAAACAAAGAAGTCATTGAGCATCTCCGCCATTTCCAAGTTTCCTGTTACTGCTTCTCCCTCCTCACTGAGCAGTGGGCCTACCCTGTCCTTGGTCTTCCTCTTGCTTTTAATGTATTTCTAAAAGGTCTTCTTGTTTCCCTTTATGCCTGTAGCTAGTTTGATCTCATTTTGTGCCTTTGCCTTTCTAATCTTGCCCCTGCATTCCCATGTTGCTTGCCTATATTCATCCTTTGTTAGTTGTCCTAGTTTCCATTTTTTATATGACTCCTTTTTTATTTTGAGATCATGCAAGATCTCCTTGTTAAGCCAAGCTGGTCTTTTGCCATATTTTCTATCTTTCCTACACAGCGGAATTGTTTGCTTTTGGGCCCTTAACAACGTCCCTTTGAAATACTTCCAACTCTCCTCAGTTGTTTTTCCCTTCGGTCTTGCTTCCCATGGGACCTTACCTACAAGTTCTCTGAGCTTATCAAAATCTGCCTTCCTGAAATCCATTACCTCAATTGTGCTGGTCTCCCTTCTACCTTTCCTTAAGATCATGAACTCTATTATTTCGTGATCACTGTCCCCTATACTGTCTTCCACTTTCAAGTTCTCAACTAGTTCCTCCCTATTTGTTAAAATCAAATCCAGAACAGCTTCTCCTCTGGTAGCTTTTTCAACCTTCTGAAACAGAAAGTTCTGAAACAGAAAGCCTTTGGGAGAGGCTGCTTCCTGAGGAGTTTCTCTGAAATTTCTGCTAATGTCTCTGCCTGCAGAATCTTTCTGTGGGAAATGGGAGTATTCAGCTTGTCACAGGACTGGGCCTGTGGGCCTGTAAGCTCAGGGCAGGAAAGATTTTAGCCCATAGTTAATTTTATGCCCCTGCTCAAACCCCATGGCTACGTCTACACTGCCACCCTTTTCTGGAAATGCTTAAAACGGAACAGTTTTCCGTTATAAGTATTTCTGGAAAAAGCACATCTACATTGGAGGATCGGGGCCAGTGTAGACGCTCTTTTCCGGCTTTTTTAAAAGCCGGAAAAAAGCGGCGGACATTTTTATTTAAATGCCGCGGGGGGTATTTAAATCCCCCGCGGATTTCCCTATTACGGCTTCTGAAATTAACATGCCCCTTCCGGAAAAGGGGCCAGTGTAGACGTAGCCAAGAAAGTTTTTCTTGACTTAGAGCACTGTCAACCTGTGGAACTCCTTGTCAGATGATATGCTGGAGGCTAGGACTTTAACAGGGTTCAAAAAAGAGCTAGATAGATTCATGGCGGTTAGGTCCATCAATGGCTATTGGCCAGGATGGGCAGGAATGGTGTCTCTAGCCTCCGTTTGTCAGAAGCTGGGAATGGGCGACAGGGGATGGGGATTCCTTGATGATTCCCTCTGGGGCCACTGTTGGAAGACAGGAGACTGGCCTAGATAGACCTTTGGTCTGACCCAATATGGCCCTTCTGATCCTTATGTTCTGTGGAGATGCAGTTTCACATTGCTCACAGGAAAAACCAATAGCTGGCTCCCAGCAATACATTTTTAACCTCTCCCTCAAAGCAGACCCCTTTTCCCTGACCTTCTGGAATCAAATACAACTTTCCCATTCATAGGCCCAAATGACCTTTCCACTAATTTCATACTCCTCAGTGCAGGAGTTGCTTGACTCTAAGTGGGAGGGTTTTATTATTTGTAATTACTTTGCTTATCAAGTTTTTTAAAACAGCAGGGCTTTTTCCCCAGCATCAGGGGAGTTCCTTTCTCCACCCTTTCCCATGCAGATGGCTTTTAATTGGGTTTTAATTTGTTGCCTGACTCCAGGATACCAACGGCATATTTC
The DNA here is from genome assembly GCF_052426305.1 of Pelodiscus sinensis. Classification (NCBI taxonomy): domain Eukaryota; kingdom Metazoa; phylum Chordata; order Testudines; family Trionychidae; genus Pelodiscus; species Pelodiscus sinensis. The sequence goes on along the minus strand of NC_143075.1, from coordinate 5,899,583 downwards.
TACAGCATCCTTTGTCCCCAGACGCCGTGGAATCTGTGTGCGGCAATGTGATTGCTTCTGAACTGCTAGAGCAGGAGACTGGGGAGTCAGGACACCTACATGGTATTTCCAGCTCTGCTACTGACTTCCTGTGTGCCCTTGGATGATTCCCCAAATGTCTCGGTTTCCTAGGCAACCATGGAATCAACTCCTCCAGGGGTTTCATTAATGGAATCATCTCTGTAAAGCACATTGAGGCTCTTGCACTTATTTTAGCATAAAGAGTGTCCCAATTGTCTCTGTGCTTTTACCAAGACTGGGGGGGGGCGCTAAGGGGGCAGTTGCCTTGAGGCCTGACTATTCAAAAGGGCCCAGGCATAGCATGCTCTAGGCGGTTCTAAAGGCTGGGGGGAGAGGGGAGGCAGATGTGCTGTGCTCTGGGCAGCACTGAGAGCTGACTGCCTGAAGCCCCACCCCTTCTGCCTGAGGCCCCACCCCTTCCAGCAGTGCAGAGACATTTTCTCCCCTCATCTTTCCCAGGGACCTGGCAAGACTGTGAGGTTCCCTGACCAAAAGCTTCCTTTCACACACAGGTACTTAAATCCCCATGACTCCCAACAACGGTTTATAGGTGAAACACCCAGAAAACAGCTGAGGTGGGGAGTGATTTCAATCCCTGAAGCATCCAGGAGTGTTTAGTTCACAAGTTTTATTCCAGGCTAATCACTAATCAAACGCACGGTAGCCAGTGACCCTTCTGCGGTCAAGATCAACGCTCGGTGAAAAGCCTTCCCCATGGCTGAGGTTCACAGGTGCACCCGCCGGGAGATCACAAACCAAATATGAAAAGAGTCGTCTTGTATTTTCAATCCTCCTATCAACTCCTTCTTTGACACAAACTCAGCTAATGGCAGCCAACGGCAACGTAGGAGCATTCGCAGGAGCATTAGTGGGCGCTTTGCCAGCAGATCTAGGGAAGTGATTATTCCCCTGTATTTGGCACTGGTGAGGCCACATTTGGAGAATTGTGTCCAATTCTGGGCCCCCCATTACAGAAAGGATATGGACACATTGGAGAAAGTTCAGTATAGGGCAAACAAAATGATTAGGAGGCTGGAGCATATGTCTTACGAGGCGAGGCTGAGGGATTGGGGCTTGTTTAGTCTGCAGAAGAGAAGAGTGACCTGGATGAGGGGATGGATTGCACCCTTAGCAAGTTTGCGGATGATACTAAGCCGGGGGAGAGGTAGATCTGCTGGAGGGAAGGGATAGAGTCCAGAGTGACTTAGACAAATTGGAGGATTGGGCCACAAGAAATCTGATGAGGTTCAACAAGGACAAGTGTAGAGTCCTGCACTTGGGACAGAAGAATCCCAAGCATAGTTACAGGCTGGGGATCGACTGTCTAAGTCGCAGTTCTGCAGAAAAGGACCTGGGGGTTACAGTGGATGAGAAGCTGGACATGAGTCAACAATGTGCCCTTGTAGCCAAGAAGGCTAATGGCATACTGTATTAGGTTGCATTAAGAGGAGCATTGCCTGTTGATCCAGAGATGTCATTATTCCCCTTTACTCAGCTCTGGTGAGGCCACATCTGGAGTATTGTGTCCAATTCTGGGACCCCTACTACAGAAAGGATGTGGACACATTGGAGAAAGTCCAGTGGAGGGCGACCAAAATGATTAGGGGGCTGGAGCATATGACTTACGAGGTGAGGCTGAGGGATTGGATCTGTTTAGTCTGCAGAAGAGAAGAGTGAGGGAGGATTTGATAGCAGCCTTCAACTTCCTGAAGGGAGGTTCCAAAGAGGCTGGAGAGAGGCTGTTCTCAGTGGTGACGGGTGGCAGAACAAGGAGCAATGGTCTCAGGTTGCAGTGGGGTAGGTCTAGGTTGGATATTAGGAAAAATGATTTCCCTAGGAGGGTGGGGAAGCGCTGGGATGGGTTCCCTAGGGAGGGGGTGGAATCTTCATCCCTAGAGGTTTTGAAGTCCTGGCTGGACAAAGCCCTGGCTGGGATAATTTAGTTGGGTTGGTCCTGCCTTGGGCAGGGGGCTGGACTCGATGACCCCCTGAGGTCTCTTTCAGCCCTAGGATTCTATGATTCTCAAGGCTTGTTCAGGATGGACAAAAGGCAGAAAGAAACCTGGCTCTTCCACTTCTGAAGATTTCATTCTCGGTCGCACCCTGAGTTCCCCAACAGTCAGGCCTGTGGGCACTGGGCCAAAAGTACATTTTTCTTATCAGCAACTCAAAAGAGCTCCTGGGCTTTCAGTGCTGTGACACTGCAATACAGACAGCACCACCTGGCCACTCTGAAAATTCAGCCCAACCTTATCTTCGCTCCGCGGCCCCTTCTCTCGCATCTCCAGAGAAACAGTTGATTGCACCTTTATCTTCTTTATATTGTCACTGATTGCAAATTACTTCTCATATCTCCTCACAGCTCGCCCAGCAGAGTAAACTTCATACAGTGTCCAGAGAAGAGAGGCTTTTTTTCACTGTAATGGAGTGTATCTAGGGACCAGTAAATTAATTCTTGTTTACTTCTGTCCTCCTGCAGGCTCACTCAAATACATCTGAAGTACTCCTCTCAAGGTGCATTTAGAGTATCAGCGTGTGGCTAGTTTTATAAACCAGGAGAAGGCAGAACAATGTAGCTTCCCACCGGACCGCACGCACAACCCACAAGCCACAAATTGAATAAAAGGAAGCAAACAAATGCTGATTAGGAGTGAGCGTTCCCAGAACACAGAGGCTGTGTCTAGACTGCACCCCTCTTCCGTAGAAGGGATGCAAATTAGACACATCGCAATTGCAAATGAAGCGGGGATTTAAATCCCCCCCGCTTCATTTGCATGAACATGGCTGCTGCTTTTTTCCAGCTCAGGGCTTTGCCAGAAAAAGCGCCAGTCTAGACGGGGATCTTTCGGAAAATAAAGCCTTTTCCAAAAGATCCCTTATTCCTTTTTTTAAGATGAATAAGGGATCTTTTGGAAAAGGCTTTATTTTCCGAAAGATCCCCGTCTAGACTAGCGCTTTTTTCCGGCAAAGCTCCGAGCCGGAAAAAAGCGGCAGCCATGTTTATGCAAATGAAACGGGGGGGATTTAAATCCCCGCTTCATTTGCAATTGTGATGTGTCTAATTTGCATCCCTTTTGCGGAAAAGGGGTGCACTCTAGACACAGCCAGAGCGTCTAGGTAGTTGGAACTGCAGATGCTCAAACATGGACCCTGCTCATCATGAGACCGACCTTCTCCTGGCTTATCACTTTCCAGAATAAGCGATGCCGCAGTGCATGCAGCAGCTTGGGCAACGGGCTGGTTAAATTTCAATCTATTGTTCTGTTTCATCTTTCTACCCGCATGGCCCTTGTTGCCATGATATCTGGATTAAACAGGGTCAACCCTTGGAGAGGAGACCTCCAAGACATTCCCATGAATGGTGCCAGGGGTAGGGCTGGTGACTCAGGACAGAGATAGCAGGGTCACTGTTTATACAACAATAAAACCAGTGATTGGGGTCAAACTGAGACTCATGCTCCCTTTGCTGAATTAAGAAGAAAAAAGAGGAAGGCACCTACTTGTGCCACCTTTATCTAGCCCCCTCTTGCTCCTCGCTCCACTGCAAGCTTGGAGAGCTGCAAACCAGGGGGCCCGGAGCTAATTAACAAATATGTTCATATGTTACCCATCACGTTGAGCCTAAATGTGTCTCTCCCCCACTGAGCCCCATGGCATGAGCTGGCCGCCTGGCAGCTGATTTGTGTATTATGGGTGCAGAGGCGGCTTCCAAGAGAGATGTACCTGAAAGAGGTTCTGTCGTTGCTTGGTGTCTAAAAAGTTCATGAGGAATCCCAGCTCCCCTGGGTCTTTCTCAGCCAAAATGCTCAAGGTGTGAGCTGTCGGCAGCATGTTTCTCCTCCTCAGCTGCAGCACAGCCAGTCGCGCGCTGGCAGATCTGTCAGCGGAAGCCTGGCCGAATGACTTCTGGAGATGACGAAGGGCCTCTTCAGACCTCCCTGTTGGTAAATGCCGTGACAGTGAGTAAATAACATATACCAAATCCAGAAGGATACACCACGGAAACCTCCAGCAATTATATAATAGAATAATAGAATACTGGCACCGGAAAGGCGCTCAAGAGATCATCAAGTCTAGTTCACTGCCCTCATGGCAGGATCAAGCACCATCTATAGCATCCCTGACAGGTGTCTATCCAACCTGCTCTTAAATATCTCCAGTGATGGAGAACCCACAACCTCCCCAGGCAATTTATTCCAGTGTTTAACCACCTGACAGGCAGGAAGCTTTTCCTAATGTCCAATTTAAATCTCTCTTGCTGCAATTTGAGCCCATTGCTTCTTGTCCTATCCGAGGCCAAGGAGAACAATTTTTCTCCCTCCTTGTAGAACTCTTTTAGGTACTTGAAAACTGTATTGATTTTCACCTGCTACAATTTTCAGACTACAGCAATCTAGGTTAAGCATTTGGAGTCCTATGGTAAGTTATTTGGTTACTGTGGCACAACTACTGAGACTCTGTAACCCCGCCTGATTGTCCTGGGTCTTCTAAATGTTTCCTTTATGTTTTCATTAGTATAAAAAGCGACTTTCTCAATCAGTTCACTGAGACTCAATATGGCCATTCCAGCTCTAAGGCATTCTGTTGTGGGACTGTAAAATCCTCTAGAAGGGACTATGTCTCGTCTATATTCAGTGTTGAGCACCACAGGGGCACAAGTTGGTAGCTACATAATCCCTGCTTTCAGTGCAAAACTTGTCTCAGCCGTAGAGCTGCTACCAACCCCCTGCTCCCTCAGAATGAATACCAGTGAGCCTGTTCAGTCGTTAGCTGGGAGGTCTCCGAAGAAGGGCCCTGTGGGAAGTGTAGCTGGGTGATGGCTTCTGAGTTAGCACTGCTGGTGACTGAGCCTGGCGATAACAGTCATTGGTCCCATTCCAAAGTTCTTTTGGAGGAGATAAAACTGAGGTTGTGCCCATGTAACGTAACTGATGATCTCACAGCCTTTTCCCAAGAGACGAGGGGTGGCTTCAATGCCCAGTCCCATTCTAGTTTCATTGATCACCTTCTGCCTCCGTAAATTCACCAGAGAATGAAATATTCTGAAATATCTCTCCTAACCTGTGGTATTGTGTTGTTGTGTAACACTTCTACCCTCCGAATCTCTACATTCCTACAGTGGGCAAAAACAAGGAGCAGTCCTGTGGTCCCTTAAAGACTAACAAATTGATTTGGGCATCAGTTTTCATGGGTAAACCCCCCCCTCATCAGATGCATTGTTTTTGCAGATATGGGCTAACACAGCTACCCTCCGAGGGCATGTCTATACTTACCAGAAGAGCGATGCTCTGGAGGTCGATCTTCTGGTGTTCGATTTAGTGGGTCGAGTATAGACCCATAGATCAAACGCTGAAGCTGCCCCTGCTTGCGTCTGCTACTCTTTCTGTGAGGAGTAAGGGAATCTACCGGGAGTGTTGGTTCCTGTTGGCTTCCTGTTGTGTGGATGCTGCCAAAGCTCGGCTTCTGGTAAACCGATGTCAGCTATGCATTTTGGTCTGGTATAGACCATGCCTCAGACCAAGCCTCGGATAGTAGGCAAAGTGATTCCTGCATACAGTGTGTCCCTAGCATTTTTTAGGTATGCCATGAGGCACAGTATCATGGTATCAGTGCCTTAAGTCTTATAGTGAAAGGGTAGGTTTACACACAATTTTTATTTTGGGAGAAGGATGTAAATAGTGCCGCACATTTGCATACTTCCTCTGGTTTTTTTTCAGAAGACACGCTACTGGTTTTTACCCGTGTCTACACGCGGCCGAATTTGGAAATAAACCCCTATTTCAAATGACCCCTTATTCCGCCTACAATGAGGTTTACAGGGGTCTTTTGAAATAGGGGTTTATTTTGAAATTCAGCCATGGGTAGACGCAGGTAAATACCGGAAGAGTGTCTTCCGAAAAAAAATCCGGAGGAAGTATGCAAATGTGCAGCACTGTTTGCCTCCTTCTTCCGATATTAAAATTGTGTGTAGACATACCCAAAATAACCTGAGGAAGAGAACTTACCATAGAATCCTAGAATCCTAGAACTGGAAGGGACCTCGAGAGGTCATCAAGTCCAGTTCCCTGCTCTCACAGCAGGACCAAGCACCATCTAGATCAGTGGTCACCAACCAGTAGATTGGGATCGACTGGTAGATCTTGGAGCCTTTGACAGGTGATCCTGACTGGTTTGGCCGGGAGGCTATCATATGCAAGCACTTCCTCTGCCCCTCTAAGCACTGCTGTGCTGCTCCTGCCCTCTACCTTGGAGGTACCCCTCGCCCCTTGGAGTCTCCTGTTTGCTGTGCAGGACACAGGAAGAAGAGGAAGAGGGGTGCTGATGCCAGAGTGTCCCTCCACCCTGTACTACATCTCCACCCTCCACCCTGTATTACATCTCCACAGAGCAAAGAGAGACAGGGATGGAGGGAGTTTGCTGGCTGCTTTTGGGAGTGGTGCAGGGCCAGAGTAGGGGTGGCCCAGAAGCCACCTGTGGTAAGTGGTGCCCAGCTGGAGCCCACATTCCGAACCCCATCCCTAGTCCTGAGTCCCTCCTGCATCCCAAACCACTGCCCCCAGCCTACAAAAGTGAGTGAGGATTGGGGAGGGAGGATGGAGTGGGCAGGGGAAGGGCCTTGGAGAAGGGGCAGGAAGGAGGCGGGGCAAGAGTGTTTGGGTTTGAGGTAGATCCTGGATTGCACTTAAATTCAAAAAGTGATCTCAGGCTTAAAAAGGTTGGAGACCCCTGATCTAGATCATCCCTAACCTGCTCTTAAATATCTCCAGTGATGGAGTTCCCCCAACCTCCATAGGCAATTTATTCCAGTGCTTCACCACCCTGACGACTGGGATGTTTTTCCTAATGTCCAACCTAAACTAACACACTTACCCCTCTGAGATTGTAGGCAAAGTGATTCCTGCATACTGTGTTTGTCCAGTACTTTCAGGGTATGCCAGGCATGTAGCATCATGGTACCAATACCCTAAGTCTTACAGATTTGCTGTACACGAGGAAGGGAACTTACCATCTGCCATTAAAATGTCACCATATAAGATGTGACATCTTGCTTCCTGGCTGTTCATTTTAATTAAAGACCCACCAATCACAATGAGGTCCTTGAGTGTCTCTTCCTTGGGATGGTCCTTATGGGCAACAAGTTCAGTTAACACAGCCCTGCAGTGGTCAAGCAGCCACTGAGTGATGAGCAATTGGGCTTCCTGCTTTAACGACAGGATCTCTGGGATTACCACGGCTGTATCCTCTTTGAGGGCTGAAGTCAAATCCTGCACTGCCTCCTACATGGAACACAAGAGATAATAATAATAATAAATTTAATTGTTTTCTCCCTCTAGGAAACGTCTATTCCCAACTCTGCCACTGGCACACTGGGGGATCTTGGGCAAGTTGTTTAGCCGCCTCATGCCTCAGTTTCCCCAGTTGCAATACTGGTATCATACTATTATTAACTTCATAGAGGGGTTTTCAGATTTGACGATCTACTGCTTGTAATGTGCTTTGAGACCTTCAGGTGTAAGATGCGAGAGAAGCATAAAATGTTATTCCTGAGAAGGGAATAAGTGACGTAGCCAGAGCCCTATGTTTGCAAAATAGAGATAGGAAGAATAGACGTTCTTACTAGTGATCTCTGCTAAGCTGCATCCTAACTGGAGCCATTAGCAGAGCGGACTTTGGGTCAATGTTGAACTCAGGTACGCAACTCCAGCCCTGTTGAATAGCGTCGCTGGAGTCGACGTACCTTGGAGTGGGTTGCTGCTGTGTCTCCACTGTGGGGGGTCGATGGGAGAAACTGTCCTGTCGACTCCCCTTATGCCTCTCAATTGGGTGGAGTCCCGGAGTCGACGAGAGCACCATCAGTGGACAATTTGGTGGGACTTCACTAGACCCGCTAAATTGACCCCTGTGGGATCCAGAGGCAGCAGCAGGGGGTTGCAGGTGGGAGCCACCTGCCCCTGCGTGTAACCATGTATCCGCTGAATTTGTCAGCAGTTTCACAATTTCTTAATTAAACACATTTTAAAAACCCTAATTTTGATTTTCAAAGCCAGCAAGGAGGCTTAAGTCCGCAGCTCCCATAAATGGGAACCATTACTGTTTTCTCCCTTCCCCCGTCCCCACTTTAAAAAAAGTTGTATTTGTGTTATATTGGCACTTAGAGGCCACAGCTGAAATTGTGGTCCCCCCCCCTCCCGTTTTGCTGGGTGCTGTAGAAATTCAGCAAAAAATGGTCTCTGCTTCCAGAAGCTGACAGTCGACACAGACAAGAGAGACAGAGTGGTTGAGGGGAAGGAGAGGTGATGTGCCTAAAATCAGACAGCAGCTGAGTGGGAGGCCCAGGCATAGAACCCGGATCTCTTGAGTACAGCGATGAGAATAGGGGATTTTGTTGGTTCATTTGCAGTTCCAAAGACGGTGGTATGGGAAGTTTCAGGTAGTGCTATAAACAAAAGGACTGATTAAAAAAACAAAAACCAACGTTCTGGGTTGAAGGGAACATTTCAGTTGATGCAAAATTCAACATTTAATTTAGAGTCTGGTTATATATATATATATATATATTTCCATTTTTTGAAAATACATTTGAAAGGAATTTTGCAACAAAAGTCATTATGACCTCCCCCCACCCCAAACCAAAGGGAGTTGTGCCCCATAACCTCAGCTGTGCCGAACACAACGCCATCTGGGACAGCTCTGACGTTACACTCAAAGAGGTTGACAAAGGAGATGCTGGAGTCATCATGAAGAGGTCAGATGACGAACTGGAGGTGGCTAGACAACTCTCCAACTCTGCATGCCACAGGCCACTATCCTTTGATCCCACGGCGGGGTACCAAACCAAACTATACCATTTATACAAGAAACTTCCTGAAGAAGCATAGGAAGAAATTTTCACAGATACTCCTCCTGAGACCTGACTGGGGTTAGTCTATTTGCTACCCAAGATCCATAAACCTGGAAATCCTGGATGTCCCACCATCTCTGGGACTGGCACTCCTACAGCAGGATTATCTAGCTATATAGCCCATCTCCTCAGGCCTTACAATCCCAGCACTCCTAGCTATCTTTGAGATACCACTGACTTCCAGAGATAACTACAATCCATTGGTGATCTTCCAGAAAACACCATCCTGGATGGTATGGGTGGAGAAGCTCTCCACATCAACGTTCCACACAAATATGGACTATAAGCCCTCAGGAACTGTATCCCCAATGATGCCAGCTGGTGGCTGAGCTTTGCAACGTTGTTCTCACTCACAACCATTTCAGGTTTGGGGATAATTTACACCTTCAAGTCAGTGGCAGTGCTATGGATACCCACATGACCCTGCAGGATGCTAACATTTTTATGTCCGACTTAGAACAACACTTCCTCAGCTCCCAGCCCCAAGTGCCCCTCCTCTATTTGTTGTACATTGATGACATCTACATAATCTGGACCCACGAGACAGAGGCCCTTGAAGAATTCAACAATTTCCACCCCACCATCAATCTCAGCCTGGACCACTCCACCCAAGAGACCAACTTCCTGGACACTACAGTGCAAATAAATGATGGTCACATAAACATCACCCTATACTGGAAACCTACTGACCGCTATACTTATCTACAGGCTTCCAGCTTTCATCCAGATCACATCACATGATCCATAGTCTACAGCCAAGTCCTCAGATACAGCTGCATTTGCTCCAGTCCCTTAGGGTATGTCTACGCTGCACCATTATTTCGAGATAACTCGTGTTATTTCGAAATAACAATGAGAGTGTCTACACAGCCATTCTGTTATTTTTTAAATAATTTCGAAATAAAGGATGGCATAATTCCAAAATCTGTAAACCTCATTCCACAAGGAGTAAAGCCTATTCCAAAATAGCTATTTCGAAATAAGGCGTGGGTAGATGCTCCACTGCTGCTATTTCGAAATAGCCCCTCAATAGGGCTATTGTAAATTATTCCTCCCCATGCCTCCTAGGGCTCTAAATCGAGGTAGCACGTCCACATTAGGGAAGCTTGCCTCAGACTAATTTTGGGGCTTCCATGCAGTACAGATGTGCTATTTCAAAATAAGCTATTTTGGAATAACTATTCCGGAATAGTTTATTTTGAAAAAAGCATGCAGCATAGACGTACCCTTAGACAGAGACAAACAGCTACAGAATCTCTACCAAGCAGCTGGGAAGCACCTGGGGAAGTGAAGAAACAGATTGACAGAGCCAGGCAGATACCTAGAAGTCATCTACTACAGGACAGACCCAACAAAGAGAGCACGAGAATTCCACTGGCCACTACCTACTAAAACCTCTCCAACACATCATCAAGGATCTGCAACCTATCCTAAGTGATGATGCCTTGCTGTCACAGACCTCAGGTGACAAGCCAGTCCTGTCTTACAGAGGGACCCCTCAACCTGAAACTCACCACCAACTACACACCGCACAACAGAAACACTAAGCCGGGAACCAATCCCTGCAACAAATCCCATTGCCAACTCTGTCCACACATTTACCCTAGTGACGCCATCACAGAACCTAACCACACCAACCGTACCATCAAAGGCTCGTGCACCTGCACCTCTCCTAATGTGATATATGCCAGCATGTGCCAGCAATGCCCCTCAGCCATGTATATTGTCTCGGAGCAACAGAATACAGTGACACAAATCAGACATCAAGAATTGTAACGTACAAAATCCAGTGGGGAGAACATTTTAACCTCCCTGGACACATACTTAGGCTATGTCTACACTGCATGATTATTTCAAAATAAGCTATTCTCGAAGAAATGTTCTTATATTCTTATGTTCTTATTTTGAAATAGCACGTCTACACTACAGGGTGGCCTGGAAATTAGTCCAAGGCAGGCTCCCCTACTGTGGACGTGCTACTTCAATTTAGAGCCCCAGGAAGCACTGGGGAGTAAATACTTTGAATGGCCTGGGGGAGGAGCTATTTCAAAACAGAAGCAGCAATGGAGCATCCACAATACTGCTATTCCGAAATAGCTATTTCAGAAGAAGTGTTATTCCTCTTGGAATGAGGTTTGCAAACACCGAAGTAAGCTGCCCATAATTTCGAAATTATTTCAAAATAATGGGCTAGCTGTGTAGACACTCGCATAGTTATTTCGGAATAATATTGAAAATTGCCATCCTTAATCGAAGCAAAACAAAACAAACAAAAATCACAAACAAATAAACCCTTCAAAAACTGGCTGCAGTGTGAAACTGCTGAGTTGGAATTGATATGTAAATTTGACATCATCAGAATGGGTCTGGGGCTGGGAATGGCTCTTTAATTACAATGAGTAATTTTCCCCTTTAAGTATTCTCACTTTCTTAGCCACAGCCAGAGTTTGAATTAGAGCTGGTGTAACACTCTCATCTCTGCATCCCTACTGTTTCGTTTTCTTTCCCTTCATACATCTGATGATGTGAGCTGCAATTTATGAAAGCTTATGCCATAATAAGGTCGTTAGTCTTTAAGGTGCCACTGGACTCCTTGTTGCTTTTTCCAAGGGAAATATTTTGATTGTTTTGGAATCTGGGCCGGGGGAGGGGACAATTTGGTGAAAGTGACACAAATTAGTAAAATCTTTTCGTATCACCACAGCTGTATTTCTTTCTTTCTATTTTTTTTTAACTAAAAAACGGTTTCAGATGAAAATTTTCATCCAGTTCCATTCCTGACCCCAAGTCCATGGCTTCACTCAATGGAACATGATGACTCTCAGAGATGGCTGCACTCTCGTCCGGCAATATCCATGGCCCGGAAAGATTTTATTTAGCCAGATGTCCACTTAGCATGGGTGTGGCCAAGTTTCCCGCAGTCCCATAAAGTTTGTTTACAGCCCTCAGTCCTGGCTCAGTGTTCTGTGCTGTTATTTAGTTCCAACTTACCCCTAAATGTCTTCTAAGAGCCCAGTAAGAGCTTAGGGGAAGTGCTGGTCATGCTGCTAGACAATATTGACCTCGTGTGGTTTGGCAAATTCTCTGGTTCAGCATCGGTCAGGTCCCGAGGGTGCCGGACTAGAGAGATCCAAAATATAAAATCCTTTTAGGATTAGGATAGTACTTAGAATTTGTTTGCACACTAGCTGCAGTGCCGACTAGAGGGATGACTTTGATGGATGCTGCATTGGTGACAATGTGAGTTTCCAGACAGCTCTGTGGTGTGAGTTCTTATTTGATTAGACTTGCTCCCCCTGAAGAATGTAATAAGTGCCTTTAATCTTCCATGTAGTGGATCAGCACACTGATACAATGGCAGCAAAGCCTGCCAGTTTTAAAGATCTTCACCTCACTCACACTTTAGGTGGACAGGGAGAGGAGGAAATATGGCATAACCATGCGAGTCAGATGCGGTGTCTGATGATTCCAGTCCTGATAGTTTCTCTCGCGCTGCCCTGGTCTATACTAGGGTTTATTTCTCAATAACTGCCCCCAGGTTGAATTAAGTGGAGTGTCCACACTACCAAGCCCGTTGTTTCGAAATAACGGGCCGCTTATTTAAAAATCTGTACCCCTGCTTTTCTCAAGGAGTTTTCTCACTAATTTTCTCACTTTTCTCACTAATTTCAAAACAGTTATTTCAAAATACCAGTAGTGTAGACGTTCCAATGCCACTATTTTTAAATAACTATTCCCCAGAGTCATTCAAACTAATTACTTCCCAGTGCTTCCTGGGACTCTAAGTCGAAGTAGTGCGTCCAAATTAACAGAGCCTGTCTCGGACTCATTTCGAGGCTTCCCTATAGTAGTGAGGACATGCTATTTTGATTTTGTTATTTCATGAGTTATTAAATCTATTTTAGTTATTTCAAAATAGCTTCCTAGTGTAAGCGTGCCCTTTCAGTCTCCCAAATCTCAGTTTGACTCCAACCTCTTCTCCTCACCTTCTAGGACAGACAGAGTAATGGACAACTGGAATGAATAGCAAGGAACTTATTCCTCTGGTAAGTGGCAATGGATTACTCCTGCACCATGCAGCCTGTTCAAAAAATTCTGTCTGAAAAGTTTAATTAGATTAAATAAGCCCATTAGAGTTGACTTTTATGCGCCTTTAAATTCTTTTTCCAAAGCCAAAATGGTATTTAATTAAAGCGTTTTAAATTAGTTTGTAAACCAAAGACACAAATGCCTTCCATTTCAATCAACCATTCAAAATGCAGTCTGACGGGCAAAACAAAAACTTCTGGCTTATTGTGATGTGCCTGCTATCTCGAAAAGCAGGCAAGCCAGCAACGCTGGGGCTATCGTTTGGCCACCCCTAGGGGCCTGTGATGTGGAATATTTTGCATTTAAAGGCCAATGAATAATAACCTTGTCTATTTCAATTCTGTGTAACATTTATAAAGATTTTTTTTTTAATCACCTTCATAATGGTCTCTTGGGTAGGACCCAGGAGGAAGTATTTCTTCTCACCCTCTCTATGCTGTCCTTAAAATGTTCATGGAATCTGTCTGTAAACATAACCTTGCTTCCATTAAGCCCAGTGCGGAGAATGTCCAGAGTACGACATTACTGTACCGCTCCATCCACTGTGCTCGGTGATTTGTGCAGAGGACTTGGGAACCAAGACACTTGGGTTTTATAGCTGGCCATCACTCACTAGCTAACACTGTAATCAAGTCATTTAGTTGCCCTGTGCCTCAGTTTACCCCTTTTGGTAGACTAGTAATATCGGTCTACCCGGCAATAATAAAACAATGGCTCTGAGTCTCATAGTTCAGGTCAGGCGAGTTGGGTACAAGATGCTTGGGCTGCACTGTCCAATTGCTGTGTAGCTGCTCAGGCCCTGAGATCCTCCTTCCTTATAGGGTCCCGGAGCCTGGGCTGCACCGTGAGTCCAAACATCTAAAATCTTATAGCCCTGCAGCGGAAGCCCCGTGAGCCTGAGTCAGCTGATCCGGGCCAGCTGTGGCAGTGCTGTGGGTCTTTTCACTCAGTGTAGATGTACCTTTAATGATTGCTAAGGGCTCCAGGAATGCAAAGGATTGCTGTTGCCCCTTTTTCTGCCATCAGCATCATCCCCCTCCTGAGCAGGCCTAGCTGTTCAGCTTGCCAGCAGAGCAGAAATCAGTGAGGTGAAGTTGGGATATCGTCCATGTGTCACTTGTTTGATTTACACCAGTGTTGGAATGGAAGTGGCCAAATAGCACGCAGCTCAGTCCCTTTTTTCAGAGATCTCAGCCCATCATCAATGGTCAGTTCCCCAAGGAAAAGCTCTGCCTCCTCAGAATCTGCCAGTGGTCAGCATTTAAGGCAGACTGCAAATTCAGCTGCTGCTGCCCCAGCTCCCTCTCCTTCTTTCTACAGAACCTTGATTAATAACTGACTGCGGCGTAGCATGTCTTCCCAAGACTGAACACTTGCTCGCACACTTAGAATAAGAACTTGGAAGATCACGTGTTAGCGCCATCTTGTGATGCCTGCCATGACGGCATTATTCCTGCCACAAGTGGTGCTCAGGAGCTCTCTAACTTTAACCAGATCCCCGATCTCCTGGATAGTTGTACTTACGAGTGCTGCTACCCAAATGGTGCCTGTCAATATCGGTGGTGATTAATGCAGGAAGGCTGGGAATGATGTAGAAATGGACAGTGCTATTTGCCAAGCTTAGCCACTTGCCTTATATTCTCTAGCACAATTTCATGAATAATTTCTGCGCAGTATGTTCATATCTGGCATGCGCACATAAGGGACACACCCAGGGCCCGGGAGAATTTTATAGAATTTGGGTGAAATTTGTTCATCCATAAGGGACCAGCACCAGCCCTATCCATCAATTCAATTAATTAAGTGGTGCAGAGGTCTTGCATGGAGCGTCGGCACAGAGGTAACTTTTGCCTTTTGAAGTTTTCCTCTGTGCCTGTCACTTCGCAAAGCTTTGCAAGCAGATGCTAAATCTGCTTGCACTGGTCTCGGCAGGTCAGTAATGCTGGGCAAGCTGTTCTCTATGAAACAGCTGCAGGCTCAGAGCCTTAAAGCGTGGACTTTTGACTATCCAGCCCTGCACATAGACTTGGAGCTTGACTCATTGCAATACTATTTCTTGTCTCAGTTAGGTATGAAACCCACTTGTTCCCCTGGCTTCCCTGAAGTCCACACGGGAACTTTTTCAAATTGGGTTCTGAGAGAGAGATGATGGTGCAGTAAAAATGCACATTTGCTGTTTTATACGCCAACCGTTTGGGGAAAGGCTGGCTTTTAATGAGCTGTTCAGATGCTCCGAATCTGCATGAGGAACATCCTGCCGAAATTGAAAGCAGACCTTCCAAAGACCTTGAAGGGGAAAAGCAGACACAGCACATGGACAATTGGAACAGGCAGTATTCAAAGCCATGCTGCTAGCTAGCCAGTAAGTCCAGGGATTTGTTTCTGAAACTTTCTTATCTTTATTTCTTTTTCCTTGGCTCAAGCTCTTAACAAAATCAGTACAAACATGCTGCATCAGGTCTGAGCTTTTATCCAGCAAAGGATCTGATTAGGCAGCTGATTTCTATTATTTTTCCCAGGCTTTCCTTTACATGGACAAGAATGTTCAGAGTAACAAACAAACAGCAATTCAGATTGCTGGGTTCCTATCTGTGTAGAGCCACAGTTTGCAGGGAAAGGGACTGTGACGAGTGGTTTAAACATGAGACTGAAAGTCATGAGTTCTGACGGGGGGAGGGTCCGCTTCTCCACTATGCCACTGACTTACTTAGTGACCCTTGGGCAAATCACCTAATTTCTGTGTGACTTGCTGTCTCCATCTGTAAAACAGGGACGATAAATACAGTCCTGCTTCATGAAGGGACTTGTGAGGGCTGATTAATTACCCTCTGTGGAACACTTTGAGCACCTGAAATGTAATGTTCTATGAATGCAAAGAATCATTCCTATTTCATATGGGGCTGGAGTTGGTTGTGATAGGATTTCTAAATACTTAGGACCTAATCTGGCCTTATCACAGCCATGCAGGAGAATAAGTCGGAGTAAAATACCTCTGGCCCCGACCTCCCTAGATAGCACTCCCCATATCCTGGCTGGGCCATAGGGATGAGGGGAAAAAGGTGGGGCTGCTTTGCACTGTCACTGTGCTGGGAGATGGCAGGTGTGTAGGTTACGTCTATACTGTGGGGCTTTTTTCATGGCAGAAGATATGCAAATGAAGTGCTCAGTAGCATATCTCACACTCTCATTTGCATATCCCCTTCCGATGCTTTTTTGCGGAAGAGGTTTTTGCCATTAAAAAGCCCGGTGTAAATGGGGCCATTTGTCAGAAAAAAACCCTTTTGTGCAAGATCCTGTCAGTCAGTCTCTGCTGGCTCCATGTTCCCTGCTGCATTTCAAAGTAGCAGCGCCACATGGAGCCTGGGATCACTGGGACAGTCCCAAGCTGAGCCTGGGCTCCGCACGGCGCTGCCGCTTTGAAGCGCCCTCTCCTCTTGTCCCACCTCCTTGCTGCCTCTTTCTGACAAAGGCAGCAGGCGGGGGGAAGCGATTAGTCGACTAGGTAGGTGCAGTGGTAATTCCTTTGCCTCCAGGTGTCGAGCAATGGAACTGGCAAGGTAGTGCAAATTATTTCTCCCTGGGAGAAAAAGAGCATCAGGGAAGGATCTGAGAGTGAGTCACAAACACGCCTCCCGGGATGCTGCAGATTAGGGATGTGAATGACTAGTTGACTATCCGGTAAGCAAATGCTTATTGGCTAGTTGACACACTAGTCAACTAGTCGCTCCCCCCAGGGCCAGAATGAGCCATTCCGGCACCCCGGGCAGACAGGTTAATTGCGCCCTGGGTTGGAGGAGGGCACATGCACCGCCCCACCCCTGCACCGGCGCATGGGAGAGGGCGCATGAGCAGCCCCGCCGCCGCACTGGCGCATGGGAGAGGGCGCATGCGGGCCCCGCCCCCGTCCGGCGTGTGGGGGAGGGTGCGCAGAGCTGGCGGCAGCAGGATGTATATGCCCGGCCCGGCCCAGCCCGGCTACCGCCATTGGCGCACAGCCCGGGGCCACCCAGGGCAGGCCGATCCTGGCTGTGCAGGGCCCCGCAGCCGCGGGGAGAAGGGCACTGCTGGCTGGTGCTGTGGGGGTTAATGTGGCCCCTGCCCTGGGCGGCTGCTGCAGGGTGGCCGCTGGAAGCTGCTGCAGCCTGCGATCCGGGAGCCAGGCGTGCGGCACCTGATGGCAGCTATAAGGGGTGCTGCGTGCCCATTACAGCTGCCATCAGGCGCCCCCATAGGTTGGCACCCCGGGTAGCTGCCTGGCTAGCCCATGCCTGAATCTGGCCCTGGCTCCCCTCTGCTGACTCAATCAGAAAGAGGTAGCAAGGAAGGCGGGGAGAGGAAAGGGTGCTTCAAAGCGGCAGTGCCGTGTGGAGCCCAGAGTCAGCTGTGGATTCGCCCGCTGATCCTGGGCTCCATGCGGTGCTGCTGCTTTGAAACACCCTGGGAAACATGGGGCCAGCGGGCACTACTGGAGTCCTCTGCTGGCCCCGTGTTCCCCACAGCGCTTTCGCCTTGAAGTGTAGCAACAGCCCTGGGGCCATTGTTACTTCAAAGGTGGAGGCGCCCTTATCGACTAATCGATGTGAATGACATCAACGCCTCAATTAGCCGATTCATCTAAATTTAACCTCCCTACAGTGGATGTACACTGCCTCTTGCCCAAAGCATTCATCAGTTGCTCAATCTAACCCGTTAGCTGGGGCAACGGGGATACTACTTCAGTAAGAAAGCCAAGGATATTACTTTACCATTTCTCACCAATCGGACCGTACATTACTAACCCTAAAAAATGGCCAGACTCTAACTGAAATGATCGTTCGACATCCAGTGCGACAGCAACGACTGCTACATGTAGTTCCATTAACTTGTCAGCCGAGAAGGATGCTGCTGAATATGAATCACAAGCAATAAGCTTCGTTAAAGAGTCAGTCAATATTCATCAAAGGGCTGCTGGTTTGCTGCCACTCTTGTTGCACAATGAAATTAATCATCCTTCTATTTCATATTTGTTCATAACAGTGTTTCTTAACAGGGCTGGCCTTACCATGAAGTGAACTGAGGCGGCTGCCTCAGGTGCCAGACTGTGTGTGTGTGTGGGGGGGGGGAGGAGCCACTAGGACCCAGAGGGTAAAAAATTGTGTCTGCTGCTGGTGCAGATGTATTCTCTGTGCTCTAGATGCACAGGGATGGGGGAGTGCTGTGCTGGAGGAAGGAGGGCACAAGAGACATAACAGGCAGGCAGGAGAAAAAAGGGCATATGGGGGCATCATTTGAGCACCCCGCCTCAGGAGCCAAAATATTGTGAGCCAGCCCTGATTCTTAAACTGTGTTCCACGGCACACCGGAACAACAGAATTCAAATGGCCACCTTTTCCCCCATGACCTTTTTTTTTCTCACCAAAAAATCCCTTGGTGTTCCTCATAAAAAAAATTATTGTTTGGTGTTCCTCAGTCTTAAAAAGTGTAAGAAACACTGGCTATATGATTCTAGTCAGTTTTACTTTCCAGTGCTGGGACCCTAAGAGGGTGCTCTAGTTTTTGGGTGGCAGGCATACAAAGGGAATGTGTAATTTAAAAAAATATTTGTACTGCCTTTTTAAAAAAGATGCTTGTTTTAAAAACAAAGAAGCATTCTTGTCAGTGTGCTTTGTCCAAAAATCCTCTTACATGTTGTTTACATTTTTTACAGAAAAAGATAGAATCATAAGCCATCAACAGTTTAAAAATATTCATGTGGAAGTAGGACCAGTTTTTCTAAATGAAGCATCTTTCTTTCAATCGATAAAACAAAATCAAAACAAGAGACAGTCTAGGCCTTGTCTACACTCAGGGTGTGACTACATAGCACCCTTACCTTGAAATAAGCTTCACAAATTGCATTGCTTATTTGGAGGTAATTTTGAAATAAGGTGCTATTCTGAAACATCCTTTAACCCTCATGCAATGAGGTTTACAGGGATGTCAGAATGGCAAGCCCATTATATTTCGATATAGCAGGCTTGCTCTTAAGATGTGGAATAGCTCTTTCAGGATACTGGAGGTATCCCAAAATAGCTCCGCATTGTAGACGTAGCCTAGGGATACGTTTGAATTACGAAACACAACTCCAGCTGCATTAATTGCGTAGCTTAAGTTGAAGTATCTTAAATCAAATTTTGGTGCCGTGCACTTTGCGGAGATCGCCGGCAGCACACGCTCCCTTTGACTTCTCTTACTCCTCGTAGAAGCAGGACTAGAGGCATCGAGGGAAGCGCTCTCTCAGTTTGAATTGCCTTGTCTTCACTAGACCTGCTCATTCGAACCCCGGAAGATCGACTGCGGCAACTTCGATCTTCTCTGTAGTGTAGACATGGTCTCCTTGACTCGATATGGAGGCTTTGGATAAAAAGCAGAAGGGTCTGTCTAGTTGAAAATTGATGCTATTGGTCCATGTATCTGTTTTTCACTTGTTTATTCTCATCAGTTTAATGAACAAATCACAGATCATACAGCTTCAAGCAACCCGTCATCTCATTCTATTAGCATCTCTGCGTAAGACACTGATCAAATCCCATCTTTCCAGAAAGTGGTCCTGATCCTATAATGTATCCCATCTTCTCGGCTCCCTGCAATGTCCTTAACACATCATAATGGTAGAGTTGCCTCAGACAGTTGAAATACTGTGATGCAGAAGGACTGGAATAGTTTGTATCTTGAACTTGTCTCTCTCTTTGTTAATACGTACTCAGAAAAGCAGTTCATTTGTCTCCCAAAACACAATGAATAGATTTTCTGTAACTCTGAATCACAAAGATATGTGGCATTGTGTGAGCAATTTGTCTCCATTAGCTGGCACATGCCCAACATAAGAGTACGGTGGCTTCCCTGAGGCTATGTCTAGACTGGCATGATTTTCCGCAAACGCTTTTAACGGAAAAGTTTTCCATTAAAAGCATTTGCGGAAAAGAGCGTCTAGATTGGCACAGATGGTTTTCCGCAAAAGCACTTTTTGCGGAAAAGCGTCCGTGCCTATCTAGACGCGCTTTTGCGCAAAAAAGCCCCGATCGCCATTTTCGCGATCGGGGCTTTTTTGCGCAAAACAAATCTGAACTGTCTACACTGGCCCTTTTGCGCAAAAGCTTTGCACAAAAGGACTTTTGCCTGAACGGGAGCAGCATAGTATTTCTGCAAGAAGCACTGATTTCAGACAGTAGGAAGTCAGTGCTTTTGCGGAAATTCAAGCGGCCAGTGTAGACAGCTGGCAAGTTTTTCTGCAAAAGCAGCTGATTTTGCAGAAAAACTTGCCAGTCTAGACACAGCCTTGAGAGTATATCCTTTCAAGGAAAATTTGCATCAATGGTATTATATCTGGGCCAAAACAGAGAAGCAGACAGACAGATAGACACACATACATGCAGAGCTAAGGGGAAAACAGCTGCCCACTGTTACTCCTTTGTTGTTCTGACTGCAAAACTGAACTCAACCCCAAAGTGAGGCTGTACACTAGGGAGGGGGAATACTCAAACACTGACAGGACAGGAATGGGAGCTAGGTTTTAGAAAGTCATATTTGATCAAAATAGTGGAGTGTTTATTACTGATGAAGGGGGCTGGCACAAGGCCATGTAAATCCAGCATCAATCCTCAGAATAGGACTGAAGAAATTAGACACACCCCACTGAAAGAAATGACTCCTGCACATTCTACTGTAATTAATGCTCCGGTTCTTCAGAACAAACTCCCCCTCCCCAAACAAATAGAGTTCCTTAGACATATTATGCAGAGCTAATAGGTATTCATAGCAACTAGACTGGAAAGATCCAGCCACAGATCTACAGGGATAGCCTCAAACCTAGACATCTTCCCACAGGGACCATATCCGGTGTGAACATCTTTTTAACAACATTCCCGGAGTCACCACCTTGTCCCCACAACATCGTCCTGGAGAACAGCACAACATCTGAAAATCAGGACCAGGAGATGCCATGCAATTATTTGTACCACTAACGAATAACAGTGCTGACCGGGACTCTATAAGCTGGGGTGGGCAATAATTTTCACAGGGGGGACAGTTAATGAATTTTACTAGGTGGTTAAGGGCCAGCTCCCTTACCCCTGCAATGGGCGGAGCTTGGGGAGGAAAGGGCGGGGCTAGGGACTAGCCTCCTCCCAGCATTGCCTGGGGCTGGAAGCTTGGAATTAAAAACACAGCAAAGAGCTTCCAGCTCCTGACCCCGCCACTACCATGTTGTTTGGCAGTCACCTGGGCTTGCTGCAGCTATTTATAATGCTCGCTGCTCCGATCCCTGCTGGGAGCCATTTAAATAGGATCCTACTACCTGAGCCAACACCTGGAAATTCAGTGGTGTGGGCAGTGGGATATAAACAGCAAGCAGCCAGATGCAGTCTGTGGGCCGGATCTGGCCCCTGGACCGCATCTTGCCCAGGCCTGCGATAAGCCAAAATGTTGGCATTTTTGTTATCTCTTTTGGAAAGCGATTGGTTGGGTGAAAA
Source organism: Pelodiscus sinensis (assembly GCF_052426305.1). Taxonomy (NCBI): domain Eukaryota; kingdom Metazoa; phylum Chordata; order Testudines; family Trionychidae; genus Pelodiscus; species Pelodiscus sinensis. The sequence continues at coordinate 5,878,043 of NC_143075.1, read as the reverse complement.
ACCTTGCCTAAAAATCAGTGTTTGGACACACATGCCACTTGTACGCCACATGAAACATTGCAGCCTGCTCCTAAGAGTGAAGAATGTTTGGCATGTTAGCTCTCGAGTCTGTGAAAACACAAACATCTCTGCGCATATGAAATGTGGTGAAAAGTGGATCACTCAATCACTTAGGCCTGTGCCTTGTTTTAATAACATGGGGGCTATTGGCTCAAAGGGATTTTCAGACTGTCAGGAGAAATCACATCTCTGCAATGCAAACCATCAAGAATTGGCTGCTCCTGGTACCAAATTGTTTGCAAAGTCAAAGGCTATTAAACCTGCCACTAATGAATGTGCATGCCAGGGTCCCAGTGTTCATTCACTTGAGAGAGGTTTTCACAAGGACTGATAGCTGCCGTCGAAGCCAAAATAAGCATGAAAGCCGTGGATCTCTCTCAGGGGACTACTTATATCATGTAGTTCATCTCCTGACAGACACATTTTTCTCTTTTTACACAATTGTGTTATGAAATCAGACAGGTGGCTCTGCCACACAATGCAAGGGGGTTGTTTACGTATTTGCAGAAAGGTGGCATGATTACAAAAAAAGGGAAATCGTTCAAGATTAGAAGCGGCACCGGTCAAGGTGGTTTCTCCAGCAGAAGGTTAAGGGATTTTCAGCTTAGGAAAGAGGAGACTAAAGGGAAGGTCTATAACAGTGGTCCCCAACGATTTGAGGTTGCCGGGTGCCAGGGGCGTGGCCGTTCGCCCACCAGGCGCCAGAGGGCGGGGACACTTGCGCGCCCGGGGGCGGGGCTCCCCCATAGCCGCGCGCCCGGGGGCGGGGTCCCCCCAAGCGCTGCGCGCCCGGGGCCAGCGCCCTCCCCAAGTGCCGCGCACCCGGGGCCGGTGCCCCTTCCAAGCGCCATGCGCCCAGAGCGCGGGCGGCCAATCTGCGGCGCCATACGCCCGAGGCCGGCTCCGGCACAGTGCATGCGCCACATGCCCGGAGACAGGCCAGCCCCGAGCACTTGGCGGGCGCAGACAAATGCCCGCGGGCACCATGTTGGGGACCACTGATCTATAAAATCATGACTTGTGTGGAAAAAGTGAAGAAGGAAAAGTTATTTACTTGTTCCCACAATATAAGAACTAGGGTCACCAAATGAAATTAATAGGCAGCAGGTTTAAAACAAATAAAATCAACTTTTTCTTCATGCAGTGCACAGTCAACCTGTGGAACTCTTTGCTAGAGGATGTTGTGAAGACTAGGTCTTTAACAGGGTTCAAAAAAAGAGCTAAATACATTAATGTAGATTAGGTCCATCAATGGCTATGAGCCAGGACGGGTAGGAATGGTGTCCCTAGCCTCTGTTTGTCTGGAAATGGATGACAGGAGAGGGATCATGTGATGATTATCTGTTGTGTTCACTCCCTCTGGGGCATCTGGCATTGGCCACTGTCGGCAGACAGGATACTGGGCTGGATGGACCTTTGGTCTGACCCAATAAGGCCATTCTTATGTTCTTATGATGCTGGTTTGGCAATATGCAGGGGGCTGCCGAAGCAGCTAGACCACAGCGTTATCAAGGATTTTGTTGTCTAACACCCGGTGTCTGGAGCTATTCAGCTCTGCACAGAACGTGGTGTAAAGCCTGTACTATGTTTGATTCCATACACAGCAGCACACAGCGCGAAGTTCTGTGAGTCTTTCACCTACAGGGAGAGTTGCTGTGTCATCAGTGAGAGAGAAAGAGGCTCAAGGGACTCTCTCCTACCTCTCTGAACCGTCTCTCTGATATTTCATTTTGCCACCTACAGGAAGGACTTCGTGTGATGTTTGTGTGAGAATCACATGGGTCTACACCAGTGAGGGACAGCCTAGGCTACTGAGCAGGCCACATGAGTAGCCTCCTTCATCTCTGTGGACCGCAAGGTGGTCATAACCAAGATGGTCTCCCGGGACTGCGCTTGTGTGCCTAGAATTAGCAGGGTGCTGCCGGTTGAACGGGAGTAGCGCTGCGATTGGCTGCAGAGGGAGCACCTGGTTCTCACAGTCAGTGTTGTGTGCAATCAGCCTGTCCCTTCATCCGCCCTGGCTTTCTGTGCATGTCACTGGAGTAACACCGGTGGGAAAAAAAACCGACGCAAACAGGCACCAGTGGAATCTGGCAACCCTGCACGCGGGCAGTGGCAAAACAAAACATCTCGCGGGCCACACGTAGAGCCCCAACGGGCCGCAAGCTGCCTTTGGTCCCCAGGTTGTCCGCCACTGGCCTACCCCATACAGAGCATGAAAGAAGCAGCATGGCGCGCATGCCGGACACGCTGAATACTCGCCCCCTTTGCCCTACCCTGTCAGCAGGCCTGTAAATTGACAAAGCTCCTATGAATTTAATGGCGTTGTGCTGGTTTATATCTGCCTGGGACCTGGCCCAGTACCTCCTGTGTTGCTAACCTCAGTGGTGCTTTGAGATCTACCCGTGGAAAGTGCTACAGAATCACCAGGGAGCACTATTATTAATCACTCCGGCCTTGCAAGAGGCAGAAGACGCAGGCAAAAGCCTCTGCCTTACCTTGTGGGCAGTGCGAAGCCCTACCCTGTTGAGTGTGACATCCCACAAATCAGAAGTGGAGATGCAGCAGCGTTGGCCGTGCGTGTTGGCAGCTGTCCTCTTTTTGCACCGGAACAGACAACATGGGGCCACCAACCCTCCTCCTGGACGTGCTGCATGGACCCCTTGAGTGGCACAGAGACCACCTACAGAGGGACCAGCCTGTCTGCACCGCACCCTTGCTGTGCACCAGTTGGCTCTTCGCTCACGCGCTACAAATTCCAGAGGACCCAGGTTCAAGGCTGCCTGCCGGCGTTACAGGCACATACACACCAAATGCAAGGCTGTTTTGTAGCATTGCGTCGGAGTGCATGGTAGTGACGCAAATGGGAGCCGTGACTACAGGCTGTCCTTCCTCTCCCCTAGACACGGGCAATTGAGTGATTAGGGGTGAGGGAGGGGGAGAGAGGCCCACAGGAAGAGCAGGGCACCGCGCACGGAGTGATGGCTTTGATCTTGCATCACATGCTGCCTGTGAGCAGCATGTTTCTGCTTTGGATCCCAGGCAGTGAGTGATCGGTGCGACCAATCAACACAGACACCCCGGAACACACAGGATCAGGCCTTCTGCAGTAAGCAGAGCATCTGAATGATCTTCCAGGGTCCCGGCATACAGAGCCCGCGCTGTTTAGCATTGCCAATACATTTTCAGATTTTAAAATAATATTTCATTTTCTTGGCCTTGCTACGGGCAGCCCACGCATGCACAATCTGGTGTTCTGCCCCAGACTGGGCCATGTGGAGAGCCTGCTGTGATCTTTGCACCGACATGTCTACTGCTTTTAGCTCAGAAAGTTGAGGGTTATGCTCAGGTCCAGAGATGCTACTTTGAAGCCTCATTGCTAACATCCTGGCCAGGGCATTGTATAATTCAGTGATTGTCATCTAGGGCCAGTATTCCTTGTAAAATGAGTGCTTGGGTGGCCACCCAGGAGGGATTCAAATACTGCCCAGTTGATTGACAGAACGCCTACAACCGGCAGCATGGATTTCTATTGGTGGTGCACACCTGCATGTAACAAAATTTATCATACACATGGGTGGACAAATTCAAGAGAACAGTGCCTAAGGGTATGTGCACCCTGGGGGTACACAGAATCTTCCATGGGGAGTACCATATTCACGTTCCAATGGATTTATTTTCTATTATGGTAACATTTAGAAACTCAGCAATTTGTCAGTACTAGTGACATTTGCGGTTTTTTTCCATCTGATTTCATAAGCAAGTCATTTTGAAATGAGGTGAAACGTGGAGATCTGCAAGACAAATCATGCTGCTGCAATATATACACTGGGCGACACTGGTGTAATATATACACAGACATAGGCCCGGCATCAATGCATATTGGACCCAGTCTCTGCTCCCTACAGGAATTCAATGGCGGATTTCCCATTGATTTCAGTGGGTGTGTGGGCAGGCCCATGGGAAATCCACCACTAAATTCAAGTAAGGAGCAGGATTGGGCCCTACTGATGCCTGGAGAGAGTCCATCGAAATATTTTATATTGATTGGGCAACAATACTCCAATACATCAACGATACCTTCTGCTGGTTCAGAGCCAGGTAAATGAACCCCCTTCCGCTCAGGGCCTGCACGTTTCTAGGCTCCTCCTTCAGAACGGCATTAAAATCAAAAATAGCGGTTTTCTTCTGGCCCAGGTATCCGTAACATCGGGCCCTGGTGAGCAGGGACTCTTCAGCGTTGCCGCCTGCGCAAGAGAGAGATGTGCAAATCAAACAGGGAGGAGGACGCAGCCGTCGAGTGCGACAGGGAAATCACACCCGGTGGAGTGTGCTCTGCTCCACAAAAACCCTGTTGAGAGGACGAAGGTGGTGCATGGACCTTCTGCACCCTGGTGTAGCAGAACCCCAAATTCGCCCAGTGCACCTGAAAGTAGACACCCCGTGGTTCCCTTTCCAACACTCCCAATCCAATCCTATTGCCCACTCAACTCAACTGCAATTTTGCTGTTTGATTCAGTGAGACCAGACTCCCTCCCTTAGCAGTCAACTGGGCCTGTCATCCACACTAGGATGTATGAAATGGGGCTTGCAAGGTGCACAGGATGCGTGCTGGCCCTCGACACAGAGGTTTCTTTCACCCTTAAAGACTAAATCTGTGAGGAGCACTAAAGGGATTATTCTGTACAGGAAGCCCAGTCCCATTATGGCTCCAGTGGTCAGACTCGTACACAGGGGTTTCTGTGCGCTCAGATGCCAGTTACGGATGCTGCAGTGAGTGTTACCTCACACTTTATCATGTTGCTAAGGTTAGCTCTGTCCTCATACTGAGTGGTAAGTGTGGTGCGTCACCTCAAAGAATGGGAGAAAGAAGAATACAGAGGGAGGCAAAATTTCTTCACACAGAGCACAGTCAACCTGGGGAACTCCTTGGCAGAGGAGGTTGTGAAGCCAGGACTTTAAGAGAGTTCAAAACAGAGCTAGATACATTCATGGAGGTTAGGTCCATCAATGTCTGTTAGCGAGGATGGGCAGTGGTGGTGTCTCTCGCCTCTGTTTGTCAGGGCTTGGAATGATGGGGTGGATCACTTGAGGATTCCCTGCTCTGTTCATTCCCTCTGGGGCACCTGGCATGGGTCACTGTCTTCAGACAGGATATTGGGCTAGATGGATCTCTGACCTGACCCAGTCTGGCCGTTCTTACGTTCTTAATTCTAGTCTGCATTACCCAGAGAATGGCTGTCTTACCTGTGACAGCATAGACCTGTGCCCCAGCTCCTTACCTATACCATGGATAAATCCTTATCTCACGGCTGTGAACAGTCATGAAAGCTTGTGAGGCGCCCAGGTATTTAACTGAGAGGGGCCACAGAAGTACCCAGAGCAGGGCTACTCAATGTTGAAGCCCCGGAGGCCACAGCAATACTCACAGCACACGCCGAAGGCCGCGACTTACGTGTGGTTACATGTACATGCAAATATATGTACAAATAGTTTCTTTCACATAATGCCCCGGTGCTCCCGGCACCTCCTCCCTGGGGTTTAGAAACATCGACACCTTGGTACCCGTCTGTTCCAGCCAGCCCGTCTGCTTTCATCTTTCAATGCTCACCCTGCCTGGGAGACGCCTCGCCTTTGTGGAGCGTGTTCCCAGTGGAGGCCACATTAAAAGGATCCCACCTGTGGGCCACGTGTTGAGCCCCGCGTAAACCCAAACGGCACCACGGGCCTCAAACAAACAGGCCGCGGGCTGCATGTGGCCCACGGGCCACGTGTTGAGTAGCCCTGACCTAGACGAATAGCCTGTGCCCAGAGAGATCTCGCCCTATGCAGAGCTGTGCTGTAAACTTAGCCATTCATATTATGATTTAACTCCCCCTTTCAGGAAGAAAGGAAATAAAAACGGTGTGTCAGTGCTTTCCTTTAAAACATTTACAGAATCTGCATCCTGGTGCTCAGTGACATTTAACCAGCCATGGCTGTGCCCACGAAAGCTCATGGTTCTCATGGTAGAGAATTTTTGTTAGTCTCTGAGGCTACGTCTAAACTGCAGGCTTCTTTTGGAAGAAGCTTTTCCGGAAGAGATCTTCTGCAAAAACTTCTTCCAAAAGAGAGCGTCCACACTGCAAAAGCCCATCGAAAAAGTGATCTGCTTTTTTTTGACAGATAGCATCCATTCAGTGTGGCTGTGTCTACATTGGCACCCTTTTCTGGAAAAGGGATGCTAATGAGACACTTCAGAATTGCAAATGCCCCGGGGATTTAAATTTTCCCCGTGGCATTTGCATGAACATGGCTGCCGCTTTTTTCCGGCTCGGGGCTTTGCCGGAGAAAAGCGCCAGTCTAGACAGGTATCTTTCGGAAAATAAAGCCTTTTCCGGAAGATCCCTTATTCCTACTTAAAATCAGGAATAAGGGATCTTCCGGAAAAGGCTTTATTTTCCGAAAGATACCTGTCTAGACTGGCGCTTTTCTCCGGCAAAGCCCCGAGCCGGAAAAAAGCGGCAGCCATGTTCATGCAAATGCCACGGGGACAATTTAAATCCCAGTGGCATTTGCAATTCCGAAGTGTCTCATTAGCATCCCTTTTCCGGAAAAGGGTGCCAATGTAGACACAGCCTGTGGGTGCTATCTTGCATTTAAGCTGTGATTACTAAGGATGGAGTGGCCACCAGGGCACCTGTGCTTTTTCTTATTTCCTCTTCTTTCAAAATAACTCCCTCTTCTCCATCCACACACGCCTTTTGGAAAAAGAGCTCTTTCGGAAAAAGGCTTCTTCCTCGTACAAAGAGGTTTACCAATGTTGGAAAACCTGCTCTGTTCTTTCGATTTTTTTCCAAAAGAACGTGATTGCAGAGTGGATGTAAGTGAAGTTTTTTCCAAAAAAACCTTCGCAGTGTAGACATACTCTGAAGTGCCACAGGATTCCTTGTTGGGTTTAATCAAGTTATATTTTACTCAGTAAAACAAAATAGCTACACTGTTGGTCGTATTCCAAAGGCATTTAAAATAATCATAATGTTTTTGCTTTTTAAAATATTGACTTTTTTGTTTTTAAAGTGTACACAGGAGGTGGGGGGGGGGGGGAGCATTCACTGAAATTTTCTATAAGGATGGAGGATGATTTACTACCACCTAGTGGGGATCTGCACAGGGAGTGCTGCAGGACACATTTTATTTAAATTCGGAGGCATTCAGCGTTTGTTAGATCAGATCCCTGTCAAATTCTAATACTCAGAGGGGAAGCCATGTTGGTCTGTCACTTTAAAAAACAATGCATAGTCCTGGGGCACCTGACAGACTAACCAAAATATATTGACTCTCTATATATAGTTGTGTTAGGCTAGTCTGGATTGCATGCTTTTTTTGAAAGAACATTTTTTTGGAAGAGATCTTCCAAAAAAAAACGTCTTCCGAAAGAGAGTATCCACACACAAAAGCACATCGAAAAAGCGATCTGCTTTTTCGAAAGATAGCGTCCATACTAAATGGACGCTATCTCATTTTAAGCAGTCTGTGCAGATCCATTTACAGAACTGGGTTCTGAATTGGTAAATATGGACAAATGAGGGTTTCTCCTTTGACCTGAAAACCAACTTTATCTGCTTTACAAAGTATTTTGAGATTCCTGAATGAAAAGCAAACACACAAAAGCCTTTTTGTTTTAATTTGGCTTTAAACAACAAGAGATGATGCTCATACGAAACCGTCTAGGCCACTTCGCAATTAATTTGATTTACAGGACTGTAATGATAACTGTTCCGCAGCCAACAACGAAAATCCCTTTCACCACAGCAGAGAAATGCCCTCAGCCTTCCCCCAAAACGTCAGGTATCTGGATTTTGCATCGTATCCAGGAGGCCTGGTCTATTTTGGACTAAGATTGGCTAGAATGCAACGGAAATGCCTAGCTCTTATGCAGCACTTTTCATCCACACAGCTCAAAGAGCTTTACAAGGAAAAGTAAAAATAACTGAAACTGGGGAACAGAAAGAAAGTGACTTTCTCAAGGTCACCCAGCAAGGCAGTAGCAGAGCAAATAACAGGGTCCACTAAGCCACACTCCTCTACTCTGCATTTGCCAAGAATTGTTTGTGAAAGGATACCAAAGTGTCACCAAAGTCTAGTGCCTCTCACAGGTCTGCAGGTCCACCCTTTTAAAGCCACGATACAGAAATTGACTGATTAAGAACATAAGACCAGGCAGAGCACAGTCAACCTGTGGAACTCCTTGCTAGAGGATGAGGTGAAGACCAGGACTTTAACAGGGTTCAAAAAAGAATTACATTAATTCATGTAGGTTAGGTCCATCAATACTTATTAGCCAGGAGGGGCAGAAATGGTGTCCCTAGCCTCTGTTGGTCAGAGGATGGAAATGGGTGATAGGGGGAGGAATCATGTGATGATTCCCTGTTCTGTTCATTCCCTCTGGGGCACCTGGCATTGGCCACTGTTGGAAGACAGGACGCTGGGCTAGATGGACTTTTGGTCCAGCTTACTATGGCTGTTCTTATGTATTAAGTCATCAAAGTCCAACTCTCTCTACCTAGCTGCCATTATTACAACATGTCTTTGTCAAAAAGCCAGAGCCAGCTGAAGACTCCTGGTGAATAAAAAGAGATTGCCGTAAATAAACATTTTCCTTCTCAGATGAGCCTGCCCACATGAGATGCTTTGCCAATTAGTCTTGGGAGAATAATTTCAGCATGTTGTAGGCTGGAGAGAATCAATTGCTGAAAGAGACTAAGAGGATGTGGGAAAATGTGTCTCTAACAGCAATCTATGAAAACAGAGAGCGTCTGCTGTGCTTAGAGCAGATGGGTCGTTCCTGTTCGAGATATAACCGGTCTAGTGCAGCTGTACTGTACATGACCAGTCAGAACCAGGGGCCCCAGAGTGCAGATAGATGCACACATGCGTTCCCTGCTCCAAAGAGTTTACAAAGACAAAAAACCAAAAGGAATCTTGTGACAAAGGTGGAGGAGGAACACCAGGAGGGTTGTGCAATTACATAGACCAGCTATGGGCACAGATTTCTGGCTTCAGATAAAAGACACGAATCAATAAATAGTGGATATTAGCTAGTTATTGTAGCTTTCGGATTATCGGCAGGTGTCCCAGCAGAAGTGAGTCTCCTGGAGGGATTGGAGGGAAAAGCTTGTAATTAGTTATGTATGACTTTTTCACATGTGGCCCATATTTTTTGTTCTCATTTGGGTACCTAGACTGACACACCCAGGGTGTCTGAAAAATTGGGGTACCAAAATCAGCAGACCCATTTGGAAATGTATCTGTTAGAGGAGAGGTGCATTCAGTGGAAGTCCAGAGCAATGTTCCCTCTCATCCCCCCCATGGGTGGAATAAATTTTGTTATGTGCACGGAGGCATGTGTAGATGTGCACCACCAATAGAAACACATCCTAGGGACTGTAGATGCTCTTCTAAACAGCTGGGCAGCACCTGAATCTCGCTGAGGTGGCCACGCATGCGCCCAGCTTACAGGGAATGCTGGACCACAGAACCCAGACCTTAGATCTCTGAAGCTGGGCCCCCAGACTGGACCCACTCAGAATGAGGCTGATCTCTTAGAAGAGACAGACTCTCATTGACACCCCTGAGCCCGAGATCAGGCCCCGTAACCTTCCGAAGGCCAAACAGTGCACAGGGCAGACTAGGACACAGAATGCAGGTCTCTGGGCTCCAGGCATGGGCCCTTCTGATGGGCTTTCCCTATACATTAAAGATGTGGCTCTCTTAGATACTTTCTTTTCTCTGTTTAATTTTTTATTGTTCTCAGTTTTAAAGGCTGGGGAGGTTGAAAGGGTTAATAAGATGTTTTTGCTTGATGGAACTCATCACTCAAGTGCCCCGGGACAATCATCCCATTGCTTAATAGGCCCCTAGAAAGGGTTCCGATGTCACGGTGTTGAGGGCGATGTCAGAACCTATGTAGAGAATTAAGTTCTACTCAGTATCCCGCTGGTGTGAAGGAACACAGCGCCGCTGGCTTCATTGGTAACAGAGTCTCAGTGCATCCAGGCACAGGGCCGTCCTTATGATGTCCGGTGCCCTACACGGAGGCGGAGAGGAACAGGGTGGGAGCTGCACGCAGGGCTGCAGGGGCAGGTGCAGAGGCAGGAACTCTAGGCAAGGGAAGTGGGGGGACGGCTGCAGCACCCCCACATTTATGTGGGTTCCCAGATGCCGCCAGTCCCGAGGCCGGGGTTTTGCAACCAGCCCCATGCCTGGGGTCTGTTTGCTGTATCGGGTTCTGCCATCAGACCCACACTTGCCCACAGCCTCTGCCCCCAGCCCTGTCAGGGTCCCCTCCCAGAGATGTGGCCTTGCTCCTGACCCTTCGTAGGTGGAACGGATGAGCAGTGACTGGGCACAGCTTGGGAGGGGGGGCTGGGGCTGGCGTCCAGAGCCAACACTGCTTGCACCTGGTTGCCGGTGGCCCTAGGCATAGACAGCATGCACCTGCCTAGGGCACCACTAAATTTGGGGCAGCCTCAAATTTAGAGCTGCCCTCACGCAGCTGTGCATTCTGCGTATGCCTAAGGACGGCCCTGTCTAGGGTTAGAGGCTTTCCCCACATTTGCTCTGCGGAACTTCCACCCTCACCCTCTGTGGGCCCTCATTTCGGTAGGTTGTTTGCCAATTTTCATCTCAGGCTGTTTCATCCGATGGCCCCGTGTTTACGTGGACCTTTCCCAACCTGGCCACGAGCAAGACCTGCTGTTCAGAGCAACGCTGGCCTGCCAGGGTGATAGCTGCTCTTTGCTGGCTGTACTGATCGATTCTCCAAACCCCAGGGCGATCTGAGGTTTCCTCAGAAGAGGGATGGCTCTGCTTTCCTTTTCTGCCTCTCTCTCCTGGACCACGATTGCAAGCAGGGAAGAGAAATTTCACAACTGCTGTTTGTTTGGGGTCTGCTGTGGGTCACGAAATTGCTTTGATCAGGCCTTTCGGGTTGAGTTGCCTAGGAAACCTAGAAAGCGTCTCTCTAGGAAGTTACAGGGGTCTCCTATGTAGGGCTGCCAGATGGTTTAACCAAAAATACCGCACTCCCCCCACAAAAAAAAAAAAAAAAAAACCAAGGGGGAAAAAGTTCTGTTGAGAAAAAAAAGAGGGAGACCAAAGCTGTTGAGCAAAAAAAAAAATAAAAAAAAAATTAACAAACAAACAAACCCAGCATGGCCCCCTTAAGAAATGCTTTTGAGGCTTTTTGGCCCCTACCAAGTTGTTGGCGGCTGCCTTCCATCAGAGTTCCCCTGCAGAACCAGATAAGCCCCCAGGATTTTCACCTGCTGGTCTGGAAAAAATCAGAAAATACTAGACATTTTAGGTGTCCGGTATTTTCTGAATTTTTTTCCCGGACAAGGGGGGCGAATATACTGGACTAACCGGGTCAATACCGGACACCTGGCAACCCTACTCCCATGCTCCTTCACTCAGCAGTGGGGACTGGGCCTAGCCCTCTCAGAGGGAGCAGTGTGTGGCTGCGGTCAAAGAAATCAGAAGTGTTTTTGGTGTTTGGAAGCAAACCAAGAGGGGATGGCGTGAAAGCACCTCTCCATTTTACCCTAGCCAAGAGCAGTGCCAAAGGAGGTCCTCCACCTATTGTAGCTCCAAGGGACATGCTGAGGAGACAATCACTATGGGCAGGCCCATGCTAGTTAGGAGGACACCTCTGATTGATTTGGATGTAGCTATAACCCATGAGTGGCAGCACAATGGGAGAGAAAGTACCCTGGATGGGAGGTGATGCTGGGAGGCAGAAGCGGAGCCGTTTAGCAGCGAGAGGACTTGGTAGGATCAGAGGTTATGGAATCAGACAATGTCCACTGCTCCGGCTTGGATAATAACCCCGATGGCTCTGTCTCACTTATTGCTCAAGGATGCTCAGGACATGGCAGTGTGAGAGACTCAGGTTCTCTTATCTCTGATCCCAACTAAATCCATCATTTGGATATGAAATGTACAAGATATTTACCCGGAGGCTGCCGAGAACGAGTCTCTCCTTTGCTCACCCAGCTCCTGGCGTTCACAGCCTTTCCTGCAAGTGTCTTCATGTGCCCAGGGTTGGGATCAGTCACAGCGGCGGCCCCATATTGGATCCATTATCAATATTCTTTTCCTGGGAGTGCAGCCTGTCACACAGCTGCCCAGAGGGCTGTGCCAGAGGATGTGCCTTTCCCCATTTCCTTCTCAGGAGCAAGGCTTCTCCCCTCCAAGCGAAGCTCCAACACCAAATGTTGTGAACATCTGTGGGACTGTAACGATCAGCGCCAGGAAAAGACCAGGTCCGTTTCTTAACAAGCAGCTGCTCCAGCAGGTGGGACGCAGATAAGCCTGAATGCCTGAGCTGTGAAATGGGGCCATCTCACGGCAATTAGCAGTTTCCCTTTTTACACGCTCGCTTCTCCTAGAGGCGACTGTCATCACATTTGCGCTGCATGCAGGCCAGATTGCCTGGAGAATAGAGAGGTGCTCAGAACATGCCAGAGATATTTCCCAAGCAGCTCTCTCTTCGGGGCAAGCTGAGGTAATGTGCAGAGCCTGGGGTAACTTTTTAGCAGGGAATCTGTCTGACACACCTGCAGAGGACAAGTAGGGCCTGGATGGCGTTTATGATACCAAACAGAGCTTCACACAGAAGAAACAGAATGTATCCCACCAGCATGACTAACGCGAGAGGTTGCAGAACACTGCACGGGGTAGCAGACTGAGAATGAGTTCACAGAATCATAGAACACTAGAACTGGAAGGAACTTGAGAGGTGAACGAGTCCAGTCCCCTGCCCTCACGGCAGGACCAAGCACTGTCTAGATCATCCCTGACAGGTGTCTGTCTAACCTGTTCTTAAATATCACCAGACATGGAGATTCCACAACTGTCCTAGGCAATTTATTCCAGTGTTTCACCAACCTGTCAGGCAGGAAGTTTTTCCTAATGTCCAACCTAAACCTCTCTTGCTGCAGTTTAAGCCCGTTGCTTCTTGTCCTGTCCTCAGAGGCCAAGGAGAACAATTTTCTCCCTCCTCCTTCTGACAGCCTTTTAGATACTTGAAAACCACTATCATGTCCCCTCTCAGTCTTCTGTTTTCCAAAACAAAACAAAACAAAACAAAACAAAACAAAACAAAACAAAACAAAACAAAATTCTTTCATTTTCCCTCAGAGCTCATGTTTTCTTGGCCTTTAATCATTCGTGTTGCTCTTCTTTGGACCTTTTCTAAATCCCCCACATCTTTCTTGAAATGTGGTGCCCAGGACCAGACACCCTACTTCCACCGAGGCTTTCTGAGTGGCGAAGCCTTCTCCAGTGAGGTAGTTCCAGCAGCCCTTCCCTGCCACTTGCTGTCTGCGTGAAACAAGGCAGCGATCGCGGGGAAAGGTTTCCAGAGCGATTCAGACATGAAGGGCGTGGTAACATTTTCAAATGGGCTTCCGTAACATAGGCCCCTAAGTGCCGCTGGTGAAGCAGCATCTGCAGCCTTGGCTCCTCAATAAGCAACATGGTTTTGAAAATGTTACCACAGGAGCTGAAGCGAACAGATGCCCACAGCCCCAAAGCACCCGTACAGTCGTTTATGAGAACACCAAGCCTGAGTCCAAGCAATGGTCGGTCTAGCCCACTGTTTCTCAACCAGTGGTACGAGTACCGTTAGGGGTACTTGAGAGAAGTCTAGGAGGTACAACTCGGAATTTGGAGGAAACTGAATTTTTGTTTTCAGTTTTACAGTGCTTTATTATTTTTCTACTTTTTACATCCACAAATTTAATTGCCCACCTGGCTACGATTGTTTAAACAAATGTGTTGTAGTGGCAGAAAAAAAGTTTTGTGGGTCTGAAAACTGTAGGTACCGAGGTTACTTTTTTTTTTTTTTTGAAAAAGGGGTACTTTATAAAAAAACTTTGAGAAACACTGGTCTAGCCCACTTTCCCGGCTTGTGAGAGCAGATGCATCAGAGGGAATGCACAAGCGATCCATCCCCTGCCGGCCGGTCCCAGCTTCTGGCAGCCAGACACACTAAGCATGGGGTTGTGTCTCTGGTAGGCTTTACCCTCCATGGACATAACTCATTCTTGTTTGAGTCGGAGTTTAACCGATTAACTATTTACACAATAAGCTGGTGCTTATCGGTTAATGGTATCGGTTAAAGTCAGCTGGCTCCCAGGGCAGTGAAGCCTCTTCCCCGGGAACCTGGTGGGCAAGGGGTCTCCTCCCTTTTCTACGGCAGAGAGCTATATAACCGTACAGCTGCTAAGGATGTTAGCGGTTACATGGTTACCGTAGTCAACTATTTTTAACATCCCTGTTTTGAAGCCAGTTACACTTTTGGCCTTTACAACATCCCCTGAGAGCAAGCTCCACAGGCCGACTGGGCATTAGGGAAAGAAATGCTGCCTTATGTTTGCTCAGCACCTGCCTGTTAATTGTATTGGGTGACCCCGGTTCCTGAGTTATGTAGCATGGTCACTAGCACACCTTTAGTCATGGTCTCCACACCAGTCACGATTGTAGAGACCTCTGCCCTATCCCCCATTTTGATCTCGTCTGGAATGATTCATGGTTTATTTGAGAGCAGTGTCTAGGGGCCCCCACTCTGCCGGGTGCTGCACAAACACACACAGAGAGGCAGTCCCTGCTCCGTAGAGCTAGCAAGAGACAAAGAAGTGGGAGGGGAATGAGAAGTGAAGTGACTTACCCAAGGGCATACAACTCAGTTAGTAGCAGAGACGAGAACAGAAACCAGATCTCCTGACTCTTAGTGTGCTGCCCTCCCCACTAAAGGGTGGGGCCTTCCTGATTCTAGCCAGGGCTGGATTCTCCAGGGGAATTTCCAGATGAGCCGTATGACTTTTCCCACAATCATAGAAATGTAGGGCATTTCGAGAGCTCATCACTTCGAGCCCCCTGTGCTGAGGCAGAGCCAGGGGAACCTCAGCCATCCCTGACAGGAGTTTGTTCAGCCTTTTCTTAAAAACCTCCACCAATCAGGGTTTCCATAACCTCCTTTGGAAGCCCCTTCCAGAGCTGAACTGTCCTTACGTTTAGATACCTAACCTAAACCACTGGGGATCAACTGAGTCCAGCCAACTCATTTCACACAGGCCAAAAAGTAGCTGTTGGATGTGAAGGACTTTGGTCATGGATTTACCCAGCATTGCTCAGGTCCTTCATTGAAACCATTGCTCTGGGGTGAGAGGTTCTGGATGCAGGCTGCCCCGGTGAGAGGGGACAACCCCATCCCTCTCTCACCATGGCAGCGTGGGGCCAGGTGAGAAGTGCCTCTCCTGGGCTGTGGCAGCTGCAGCGGGCTCAGCCAGGGGAGGGGTGCATGTCCCCTTGCTGGAGGACAGACAGCCACAGAGACAAACAGACACACAAACAAACAAATACTCTCAGATATATAGTATATCGCTGTCCCCTTCTCCACCCTTGTCCCCTGCTGCCCCCACGGGGTTATAGCTCTCCCGGTCCCCATCCCTGACCCCTTGCTGCCCCCCTGTGGTTGTTATACAGTACAACTGTCCCTGCTAGCAGAGGAAACAGTGACATTCCAGTCACATCCCATTGTCCTGGCACAACCAAACCCTGACCTTGCTTTAAGTTATGATAAGAAGAAGCTGCCTGTCAAATTTGGTGGTCCAGAGGAGTTCTTGAACAAACAGACTCAGAGAGATGGACAGACAGACAGACAGACACAGAAACTCTCTCAATATATAGTTGCTCTTATAATTTACGAGGCGTTCTTGAACAGGCAGACTCATAGACAGGCAGACAGACAGAGACTCTCTCAAATACATAGTCAATTTGGAGTCTGTCCACACTCTAGGCTACTTCCCCCAGAACTAGCCCTCTCACATGCCTACCTGAGGCGATGATAGCAAAGGAAAGGTAGGCGATGGCTTCTTTGATGTAAGTATCTCCCTGCTTATTCTTCAGAATGGTCATAGCCCTGGAGTGGCAGTGAGTGTGCATCAGCCTTCGGTCCTCATCTTTGAAAATATCCATGATCGGCTGGAGGCAGGAAGTGTCTCCGATCTGGATCACTTTCTTTAGCAACTTAACAAGAATAGCGAGAGAGAGAGAGAAAAAAACAAAACGGGAGGACGGTGAAATTGACATTACTGGAAATCAGACAGGATCCAAGGCATAGACATAGGAGAACCAGATTAAGTCTAGCAGATTAAGTCTAACAGTTTGGGTTTGAACTAGAATAGTATTCCTCAGCCAGGGCTCATGATCCCCGGGGAGGGTGATGAAAAGCATTGAGGGATAGGGAGGGGTCACAAAGTGTTGAAGATTTTATTCCAATGCCAAAGCAAGGAAAATAAAATTTTCCAAATAACTTCAATGCAGCCCAAAGCTTCAAAGGGTGTGAGATCAAATAGAAGAGTTGTGCTAGTCATATTGCCCCTTTTACATCCACACAGGGACCTTCTCCCCTCCTCTCCTACCCACACGGCCACGTATTCTCTGTCAATCTCTTGAAATACACACAAAATAAATTCTATAGGCATTGTATTGCTATTGTTAATGCATTTCTTACTTTCTATTCTATAATAAATGTAAGGGGGAGAGTTAGGAACATTTTCAACTTTCAATAAGAGACTGTCAACCTGAAAAGTTTGGCAAACACGGAACAAGAACCTAGAATGTAAAAGGACAGCCAATCTCAATGTAACTTCCATGTGAAAAGGAAATAGCCAGTTCAGCAATGCAATAGTTGGGTGTTGAAATGCAAAAGCAAATTGGTGCTACTCTCCTTTGCTCTGGACGGGGCCGTGAAACACAGAAATAGCATACATTCTGAAAGAAAGACAGGAAAAATGCTATCCAACATTCCACATTTTGGAGTAGGGGTTGTTTTTGATTTGGGAAGAAAGGTTGGTTCTTATTAGAGATGGTAAAGAAAAGGGCAAAGAATTATGAAAAATGTTATAACATTCAAGGAGAGCGGAACTGTCCCATAATGGCCCCAAACGAGAGTTGCTCTGGTGGAGAGACTGGAGGCAGAATCTCAGCCCTGGTCTGCACTAGTGAGTTATTTTGAAACAACCCCCCTTATTTTGAAATAATCTGTGGAGCATCCACATGCTCACGCCCGTTATTTCGAAACAATGGGCTGGTTGTTTTGAAATTTGTACTTCTGCTTTCCTAGGGGATTGACGCTATTTCGATTTTGTTATTTCACGAATTATTTCAAATTTAGTTATTTCAAAATAATTTTCTAGTGTAGACATGCCTCTAGGGGAATAGCGCTTATTTTAAAATAGTTATTTCGAAAGACCGGCAGTGTGGACGCTCTGCTGCTGCTATTTTGAAATAATGACTCCCCAGAGTATTTCAAACTCATTACTCCCCAGTGCTTCCTGGGGTTCTAAGACAAGGTAGTGTATCCACAATAACAAAGCCTGCCTTGGACTATTTTTGAGGGTTCCTCATAGTGTGGACACGCTATTTTGATTTTGTTATTTCAGGAGTTCTTATTTCAAATTTAGTTATTTTGAAACAATTTCCTAGTACAGACATGGCCTCTGCTGGGCCATAAAAGCAAAAATCTATGAAAAGACATCAAAGAACAGCTTCCATTTTTACAGTTGAACTGACAAATATGGTAAATGTGTAGGTCCAATTATCACAAACAGAGAGACACGTCCCTCTAATGTCCCCTACCGTGCTGAAGGCGTCTGTGCTGCTATCTTTTGGATGGCGATAAATAAACCAGTCATTAAAGATCCCATTTACAGTGTGCACAAGAAAAGCAACATCATGGTGAAATTCCAACTCAGAAAAGTCACATCCTGCTATAGGAAGTCCTCTGTGAACTTTCCATCAGGAAGTGTATTGAGTGTCCAAAAAATGCTCATGTTCTGTTACACAGCTGCCACACTTCACCAGAGGTGAATACATGTGTGTGGTGGGCGACAAGGACTTCATTTCATTTGCAAAGGGCTTTGGGATGGTTGCTGGGTAAATGTTGGGTTCTCTTTATTACCTCCTTTTAGAAAGCGTGCTGTCTGTTGCACCGGAAAGGCAAGTCCCCAACTTGGATAGGAACTTTTTTTCATATAAAACATGGTATAAATAGAATAAAGAAGCATTAAAGCCTAAATGAATGCAGTGATTTCAGTGATTTCACCCTAAGTTCTCTCCTCCCTCCTTCCTGTTCTGATAAGAAAATGTTGACATTAGGCTCAGCTTTTCTTGGCCAGTTGTGCACAGCCGTGCATGTGTGAAGAAGACTTAAAATCTCACCACTCAAGGATTGCAACAGCACTACATTTCTGCAGTGATTGGTACAAAACAAATGCAGATGGAGCAGCATAGACATGTGAGCTGTGTCATTAGGGCTATGTCTAGACTGCAGGCTTCTTTCGAAAGAGGCTCTTTCGAAAGCATCTTTCGAAAGAGCCTCTTTCAAAAGATCGCGTCTAGACTGCAGGCGGATCTTTCGAAAGAGAAATCCGCTTTTTCGAAAGAGAGCACCCAGCGAGTCTAGATGCTCTCTTTCGAAGACGGCCTCTTTACATTGAAGAACGCCTTCTTTCAAAAGAGGAACTTTCGAAAGAAGGCGTTCTTCCTCGTGAAACGAGGTTTACCGCCATCGAAAGAAAAGCCGCGTTCTTTCGAAATAATTTCGAAAGAACGCGGCTTGAGTCTGGACGCAGGGGAAGTTTTTTCGGGAAAAGGCTACTTTTCCCGAAAAACCCCCTGAGTCTGGACACGGCCTAAGGGACAGGGGGAAGTATGGGAAATCTACCGCTGTCTTTCAGATCCTTGTCATCAACTTGTTCTGAGCATTCTTGATGGCTATTAACGCTTGCAGCATTTGGAAAATTCGAAAGGAAAGACTAACTTCCACAAGTGTTCAAGTATGATTCTATCATGGAATATGCCCCTTTCGGTAACTTGTCCTGGCCAAAGAGTAAAGCAGTGGATTTTCAATCATAGTTTTTATGCATATCTGAAAGAAAAAAAACGTGATTCCAAATGGCAAGAACATTAAAAAGCTTGTTAAAGTCAGACTGTCCCAGGACTATATGGGTATGCCGACACAGCAGGGCTACAGTCAAATTAAGCTTCGCAACTTCAGCTACATCAATTGCGTAACTGAAGTTGAAGTACAGCCAGTCCCTGAGTTGTGAACTGTCGACTTATGATCGTTTGCATTTACGACCGAAGCTGTCGTAAATGGTGGACCCCGAGTTACGAACGCGATCCATGCTTACAAACAGCGAGGTCACATGTAACTCTATGGGGTCCGACTTACGAAGAAACCGAGTTACGACCAATTGCTTGGTCCATAACTGGTTCGTAAGTTGGGGAGAAGCTGTAGCTTAATTCGGCTTTTGGCTCTGTCAATGCAGTGGTAAGTCGAAGGAAGAGCACTCTTCCTTTGACTTCCCTTACTCCTTGTAAAATGAGGGCTACCAGGAGTCAGAGTAAAAAGCCCTCGAGCTCGACATTATTTCAAAATAAAGGCTTGTAGTGTAGACACGCACTACGTTATTTCGGAACATCAGTTATTCCGAAATAACACTGCTGTGTAGATGGACCATATGTGAACTCTCAAGACTGGTATCATTCACTCACGGCCCTTACAGTCTCTGCACATAGCATAGTTTTATACTCCACTGTGGAAAAAAATACACCTTTGGTTTAATGGAATACTATTCTCCTTTTCATCAAGAGGATTTATTACATAGATTAAAAATGCAACAGTGCCCTCTGCTGGCAAGCGATGGCCATGTAACTGTTTGCTCTTGGCAGTTCCATCTGCTTAGCACACATTAAAATATTCAAATCCCTTGCAATTTAACAGGCAACGTCCCCACTCCCACAAGCATCTGCCTTGTTCATCCTAGGACCCCAAAACAGTTTTGCCAGGGATAATATAGGAAGCTTATTATTTTCTTATTCTGTCCATGTTTTGGTGGCACCTGCTGTAGGCTAGGTTCCGCGGATTGACAGGAAGACACATTTGCTGATCAGCTCCCATTCTAAAGTGGGCAAGTCTTATTAATTATCATCACACTTGGATCCAATAAAATGTGGAAGTTAAATTTCATGCAGTGAGTTTATGTCCATAAATCCCAGATATCCAGACTGCTGGGGCTTTGCTGTAACCATAGGTTCAGTGCCATGTCTACCACATTGTATCAGAGCATGGTCACAGATTTCATCCTCAATACATACATGTGCCACCGATGTTCTTCCCCTAGGCTGCCATATGTTGTTAGGAAGTGACTCTTCAGAGAGTTTCCAAACTTGGTTTCAGTGGAAGGTGTGTGTATGCAATGAACATGATCCAGGGGCTGCCATGGAGTGGAAGAGTCTGAATATCAACTCAGCTTGGCACTTGGGTGCTCTTTAAGACAAGCCATTATCTAACACCAGAGAGGGGAAGGGACTTCTGGGTCTCTTAGGCCAGATTTCCACTTTACCTGGAGATCGACGCTCCAGAGATCGATTTTCTGGGGTTCAATTTAGCGGGTCTATTAAAGACCCACTAAATTGACCTCAGTACTCCATGGGGTTGTGAGGAGTAAGGGAAGCTGATAGGAAAGTTTTTCCTGTCGACCTTCCACAGTGGGGACATTGTGGAAATTTGACTTAAAGTAGGTTGACTCCAGCTACACTAGTCATGTAGTTGGCATTGTGTATCTTAAGTTGAGTTTCTTGCATAGTGTAGACCTGGCCTTAGTACTAGCCAGGGCCACAACTAGAAACGGAGGGCATTACATCTCAACTGCTAATCACTCACTTTCCTGGTAGCTTTTCACCTGACGGGCCAAGTGTTAGGTTACCTAGGTGGGATGGTGAGGGAATTAGATAATCTTAGACAGGGGGGCCAACCACATTGCAGGGCCCCTGGGCAGCTCTGCACTCCTGGAAGGGGTGGGGCTTTGGGTAGAAGGGGTGGAGCTGGGAACTAGCCTTTCCCACCTGCACTTCAGTGCCCCCTGGAGCGGCCACATGGCACTTCAGCGGTTATTTAAAGGGCCAGGGGTTCCAGTGGTGGCTGCTGCTGCAGTAATAGACATGGGAGTCCCAGACCCTTTTGAATCACCAGGCCTTGGGGCACCAGCTCTCTTTGTCCCCCTTTGTCAACGGGCCTGTTCTCAGATTTCAGGTGAACCTTGTGGGATTTAAAATGCGTTTCTCAATCAAGTATTTCCACCGGCGAGTGACATGAATCTGGAGACACTTGGTGACAGACAGTAAGTAATTCTTTACCCATCCACGACAGAGTACATTTCTTAGGACTACAGCTTTATTTTCAGGGCCACGAATACAGGCGTGTCCTCTGCTTTCGAGAGATGTGGATCTGCTAGCCCGAGAGATCCTAAAATATGGAAACCGTTTGTACGTCGTCTTGCTGCCTTATGTAGGCACTGGGCAAGAGTCGCAGAGACACATTAGCAAGGCTAGAGAGCTGCAGGAGAAAGGCAATAGTCTATTTCTTTTCCTTCTAAGGGAAAATTACCCATCCCAGAATTAGAGCAGGTTGAAAAGTTGAAAATTTGCTATCAAGAAAAGGCACAATTTTGTCATGAATATTCCCATGAGACTCTAACCCATTTGTCAACCAGCTTGACCCAGCATTTTACAGATATTCTTGTCCCAGATCATGAAACACTAATTGTTAGTTTCTTGAAAACACTCTGCAGTGTGGACCTACTACATCTCTAACACAGTGGCCTCCCCAGTCATTTCACCCACAGAAGGACTTTGCCTCGCCCTTGTTGCTAGGCAGAGGTTTTTTACCTGAGTGCCATCATACAAGAAACCCTTCTTCAGCTGCAGTAGTGCCAGCCTTGCCAGGATGGGAGAGCTCTGGGGGTTCTTAGAGAGGGCTACCAAGAGGATTCTGTGAGCTTCTTCCACCCGATCCAGTTGGTACAGGGCATCAGCACATAGGATCTGAGATACTTCGTCAGAAGGGTCCAGCTCCATCAAGAGAGAAGCCAGCTGGTGAACCCCGAAGGCATCCCTGCATAAACAAAATAGCCTTCAAAAATTCATCATTCCAGTGGAATTTCTCTATAGCTCATACAGAGTAGCTGGCTCTGAATGATGCCCTTACGAAAATGGTGGTCAGACCTCACTATCTCCAGCAATGGAGACTTTCTTGTCACTTCAACATTTGAGCCTCATTGTAAACGTTTTGTTAAACGCCTATTTGTAAACAATCTTATAACTACAGGTAAAATCATGGCTCCAAAAGAGGGTACCTGTCCATGATGGGGACTCCTAGAGTATGTCTAGACTACATGGCTCCGTCAACGGAGCCATGTAAAATAGTTTACTCGGCATAGTCAATGACGCGGGGATATAAACAATCCCCGCTTCATTACAATAAAAATGGCCGCCGCTCTGTGCCGACAATCAGCTGATCCGGCACAGCGTGGCAGTCTAGACGCACTGCGGTTGACAAGGGAAGCCTTTGTCGACCACTCCAGGGAAGCCTTTGTCGACCACTCCAATAAACCTCGTTTCACTCTCCGGAGCGGTCGACAAAGGCTTCCCTTGTCGACCGCACCTCATCTAGACTGCCGCACTGTGCTGGATCAGCTGATTGTCGGCACAGTGCAGTGGCCATTTTTATTTTAATGAAATGGGGATTATTTAAATCCCCGCTTCATTGACTATGCCGAGTAAACTATTTTACATGGCTCCGTCGACGGAGCCATGTAGTCTAGACATACCCCTAGACACTATCTAAGTCCAAATAAGGTATAGAAAATAATGTGTGGTCTCCACTGAAGAACTCTCCCATGCTAAAAATTGCTACAAAACAATAGCACACGTACGTGGCAACAGTCTTGTTAGAAAATCTCCCACTTTAAGAGCACTGGAGTAGGCTTAAGAAATGTGGGTTCCAGTCCAGGCTCTGCCACTGGTCTACTGAGTGACTATGTAGAACTAATTTTCTCTTTGTGCCTCAGTTTCCCCATTTATAAAATGGTGATTGTGATGGATGGGAGGGGCACTACCTTTTTCTAGACATCCCAACCATTCATTTAACAAAATTACTTGTAAAGGGTTAAACCCAGAGGCAATGGGTCTCCAGGAAGCATTGGCAGGGAACCAGGAAAGCCAATGGGAAAAGAGTGAGAGATTTTAATTGAAATAGGTTCTGCCTGCTTCAGTCTTTTGTGCAAGCTCAGAGCAACAGCTGGGGGAGAGAGGGACTGAGCCAGGAAAAGAACATGGATTTTCCAGTGATATTTATGCCCAAGGAATCTGCCACCCACCCAAACCTTGAAACAACAGGGATGTAAGTAGAACAGGGAATGTTTAGTTAGACACAATCCAATTATTTTCTTAATTTTTTGGTTTGTGAACTCCTCTGTGCTGAACTCATACATTGTAACTGAAACTGAATTCCAAGGGGGCAAACCTCTGCTTTTAATTTGCCTGTTCCCAGTTGCTCTGTAATACTTAACAACTAGCCGTGCTTTACCAATGATATCTTCTTTGTTTTGATAGTACAAACACCTTTAAGACTATGATCTGATTCCTGTGTCCTATAGGGCTGGAGGTCCTGTATGTACATACCTGAGACTGAAGATCCACTATTAAGAAATTCCAGTTTGTTTGCAAGCTCTCTCCTGAGAAAGGGTTAAAGAGCCTAGGGTTACCCCAAAGGAAGAAATTTCCCAATGCATCTTCCTGGGCTCTCAGGGGTTTTTTGTATTTGGGTGGTGACAGCGTACCACCCAAGGCCAGGGAATTTGTGACCGTGGGGAGTTTTTAAACAGAAGCCTTTAGTGGCAGGGTATTTTAAGGACTTCTGCACTCAAATTGCCAGAGCGGGGAACAACCTTGACAATGATAATGACACTAACCTGCTTTGTAATGGACTTTGTGATCCACTGAGGAAAATGCTAGAGAGAGTTAGATACTATTAGTAAGACACCATCCTAAACTATCCTCACTTGTATTAGCTATAGAAATCTGGTTGCAAATAGAGCACTTCACTCTCATAGCACTGTTTAGCCTATTTCTTTCCCAATCTGTGGGGCTGTTAAGAAAATAGCCAATTACGTTCCCGGAAAAATATGGAAAGTAAAGAAAAAAATACATTGCCTTTGAAAATATGTGACAGAAATGTTATGTTCCTTTTGATGAAAAACCAGAAGATTGAACATAAATATGTTTGGCATTCAATTCTTCATTGAAAAAGTGGACAATTTATAAAGAAATAATATTTTTCACCACCTCTTCCCCTCACCCCCGGCCCCAAGCCAATTTCTCATTAAAAAAAATTCAACTGACAAATTGCAACCAGCTCTGCTAATCTTATTTATAGCCCCCTCCGTGGAAGAAGGTGCAGCAGAAGCTTAAATGGATGTAGATGCCATAACTCTGCTTAGATTTGTTTCTCCTCTGAAGTGTTATGTTCGTTAATTTCACACTGGGCATGTGTGCCCGACTGCCAGCCCCGGACATGAACCTATTCTCTTATCCTGAAAGCAGGTGCGGCACAGGCTGCAGAAAATCAAGCTTCCTTTGCAATCGCTTACCCCTGTTCTGGTCCGGCCTTTTTAGGGGGCACACAGAGGTTGTCTCCAGGGCACTTTCGCTCCTTGAACTCTGCTGGGACTTCCAGTGAAGGGGCCTTTTGGCAGCAGAAATGACTGTTTTTGTGATGTGGATATCTTCTCCATTAGCAACCATAGAGAGACTCCCTCCCTCTTGTTTCGTAAGGACACTGATCAGCCATCAGTGGCTTTTGCCTATTATCTATTTGGGCAGGGTTCCCACCAACTGTTGACCTGGACTTATTGGCCTGGTCTCCACTAGACCGGGCAGGTTGGCTTAAGATACGCATTTTGCATAGCTGGATTCGGATTACTTTTAAGCCGAGATGCTGGAGCATCTACACGGCAGGAGGCCAATAGGAGCACATGCTCCTGTCGGCTTCCCTTACTCCTCGCAAAACGAGGAGTACAGGATGCTGGCCGGGGCTTCCCTCAGCGTTCAATTTGGGGAGTCTACACTAGACCCACTAAATTGAATGCTAGAAGATCGACCTCCAGAGGGTTGATCTTCTCCGTAGTGTAGACATGCCCAAAGGGTCTGTGTCCTATTCCCCCTCCCCCAAGCCAATCAACCCCGCCCAGCCGTACCCTTCCTTCGTCAGGAAGCCGTTCAGTCCTGCTCCTTTCTTCTGCCTGACGGCTGAGCTGTCTTTTGGATGCTGCTTTTTCTGCAGTATCTTCTGCCCTTCTTCCTGGAGCACTTTCAGTAGCAGCCCTCTTTGGTTCCAGGGCACATAGGACTTGACAGTGAGGATGGTTTCGTCTAATCTCAGCCGGCAAGCAGTGATATAATCCAGGGCTGCGAGATACGGACTGCCACCCAAAATCCGGAGAAGTCCCCGCCCACACAGGGCTTTCATACAACTGGTGGGGTGCGGGGAGTCATGCTCAATGACCATCTGGAAGTCCTGTAGGGCTTGCTGACAGGCGTGGGCGTGGAGGTAACAAAACCCACGCAGAACCAGAAGGCTGTTGTAATAGGTATTCTCCTCAGATGCCAGGAGATGGTTGCAGAGCTTTAGGGCGCTCTTGACATGCCTGCTGAGGAGCTGGCAATCTGCCAGCCGGACACTCAGCTCACGCCTGGACCCGGTGGCGACCTGCACGAGGAACTGGAGAGTGTGGAGGACTGGGGAAAGCCGTTCTGTGCCGGCATCGCATCGGAGCTCAGGCCGAGTACGCACCGCTTCCCGGTAGGCCGCAAACTCTCCCTCCAGGGCAGCTCTGGCCTGTTCTTCAATCTTCTCAGTGTCACAAGCTGAGAAAAGCTCCTCAAAGTGCCGCTTGGCTTGGCCAGGGCTTATCTTGAAGGCTTCTATCAAGTCCTGCAACATCTCCCGTGTCCGCCCGTCCAAGGAGAAGTAAGCAGCTGCCCGGCCCAGGAGGACACCCAAAGCCCTCTCATCTCTGGGCTTGCTATCAGCAGATAAGGCCTCCATAGCCCTGCTGTAGATGGCCACACACTCTTCGTATTTGTGTTTCTCAAAGAGGTATGCAGCCTGTGCCCGGCACACCTGGATGTCATTTGGTGCCAACGCAACGAGGAACTCATAACAGTAACCCAGCTGGCCGTCCAAGGCCCTGCTCTCTGGGCCCTTCTCCTGGTGTGCTAAGAGGTAATCAGAGAAGGTCTGGATCACCAGAGATAGGTGTTCCCTCTGCCTGCTGTGCAGATAGGCCACCGTCTCAGCCCGGTGCATCAGGAAAGCTTGGATATAGTCTACAACTCCGTTCCCAGAGTGGGTCCCTGATAGCATCCAGGCCAAAGCCCTTGTCAGCAGCAGCTCCACCGAATGGTCAGGATGGGTGCTGAGCAGGGCGCTGCACCGGCTCACCACTTCTTCAGTGCGGCCCTGCCTGAGCATGGCCTCCATCTTGAACACAGAGGAAGCCACGTTGCTGGGACTGAGGGTGGATAGGAAGATGGCAGCGATTCCCACGTTCAGGGACACTATGGCCAAGTCATTGCAGTGTATCCTGGGAATTGGGCTCTTGCCGGCGCACCACGTCTCCAGGGTGGCTACCACTTTCCCCCACGGTCCCTTCCCCAGGGACTTGACCTTCTGTACTGCCAGGAGTGCACTGCAGCTGAATGCAGCCATGTAGAAAGCTGTGGCGAGTGGCAGCTCGTCCAGACCAAGGTGCTGGTCCCCTTCCTGGCAGAGCCGGGCAGCAAGTTCCTGGGCTGACATTATGAACACTGAGGCATTTACGTTGTCTGCAGGTGGCGTTTCACACTCAGCCCTGTCGGGTGCCTGGCGAACAGAAATTAGAGCAATTAACACTGAGCACGTTGCCCTGGCATGTGGGTACAACCCTGCAAATCTGAGGATGTCCGCTTTATATCTGCGCGTAGCCGCGTCCGTGGATATGGATGCAGGTAGCCGCAGCTCTTTTTTGTGGCTATGAATGCGGATACACATTTTCTATCCACTCAGGGCTATGCTTGTGGGACCACATTGTGTTTTCTAAGCCATCATGTGGACAGACACAAACAAAGGCCTGAGATGCTTTGAAGGTCACAGTGAACACACAAAGAGCAAAAAACCCGTAGCCACTGGAAAACAGAGCCAAGGGGGAAAAACGGGTATGTCTAGACAGCATCCCTCTGTCAGCACAGGGATGCAGATTAGGCAGGTTGACATTGCAAATGAGGCAGAGATTTAAATATCCCGTGCCTAATTTGCATAAAAATATCCGTTTTGTTTTGCCAACTCAGCACTTTGTTGGCAAAATGCGGCCGTCTAGAGGGGAATCTGTTGAGAAAGAAAGCCTTTTTCGACAGATCCCTTATGCCTCCTTGCAGGCTTTCTTTCTCAATAGATACCCCTCTATACTGCCGCTTTTTGCCAACAAAGTGCTGAGTCAGCAAAATGCGGAGGCCATTTTTATGCAAATTAGGTGTGGGATATTTAAATCCCTGCCTCATTTGCAATGTCGACCTGCCTAATCTGCATCCCTCTGCTGACAGAGGGATGCAGTCTAGACATACCCAAAGAGAGGAGGAGAAGAAAATGGGGGAAATAGGCCATCTTTGTTATAGTTGGTTGGGAAATGGGGAAATGGTCTCAAAAAGGCAGTGAAAATGTTTGCCCCCCCTTTTTGTTTGCTATTTAAATTTAAAAGTGTGAGAAATGTAGTTACCAAATCAAACTTCTGAGCATAATTCCCTCTCCTCTACACACCTTTGGAGCCACATAAATGGCCCTTTCCAATCCTGCTTTTGTGCTACAGTTTGGTGCGACCAACGAGGCAAGGCTGTAGAAATGTATCCTTTTACCAGAGGCAAGGCTCTAGGCCAGAGGAATACTAGCTTGAATCCCGTCCGCAGAGAACGATAGCAGTTAGTGGACTTTGACCCAGGATGTGGTGGGGAGACATGTTTAATTCTTGGAGGCAGAAAGAAACTGTAGGAATAGCCCTGACTGTGTCCAGACTCAGGGTTTTTTTCCGAAAAAGTAGCCTTTTTCCGAAAAAACTTCACCTGTGTCTAGACTGCAGCCGCGTTCTTTCGAAATTAAATCGAAAGAACGCGGCTTTTCTTTCGACGGTGGTAAACCTCATTTTGCGAGGAAGAACAACTTTTTTCGAAAGTGCTCTTTCGAAGAAAGGCGTTCTTGAATGCAAACAGGGGTTTTTCAAAAGAGAGCATCCAGACTGCCTTTCGAAAAAGCGGCTTACTTTTGAAAAAGCCTCTTTCGAAAAAGAGCGTCTAGACTGCAAGCGGAACTTTCAAAAAAGCATCTTTCGAAAAAGCCTCTTTCGAAAGAGGCTTGCAGTCTAGACATAGCCACAGTGAGGACGGGCTTACCAAGGCATGGGCGCTATAGGAAAGCTAAGGCTGTGTCTACACTACAAAGAAAAGTCGGAAAAAGATATGCAGCTTGTGAACTGCTATTGGTATATCTTTTTCTGCCTTTCTTCCGAAAGAAGCTTTTCCGACATTTAGCCCATCTACACGGGGCCAAATGTCGGGGAAAAAACCTCTTTCGGAACATCCCTTCTTCCTCGTAAAACAAGGTTTACAGGGATGCCGAAAAAACGCGTCGTTTTTCGGAAAAGCAGACACGTTCCTTGGATCCCGGAAAAGCTCTGTAGCTTAGATGTACCCTTAGAGCAGTGAGCAGAGTCTTTGCAATGATCATCAGTCAGGCTGCCCTGGGGGGATGCTTGTGCCCGTGGAAGTCGGGACTTGCCAGGTCCCATCCTAGCCTAATGCCAGCAATAGGCTTTTCCCAAATTGCCGCCGCACATTGACTCTTGTCCCTCCAGTGCTCATACACCAGCCAGACACATGGACAGGGGAGAGAGAGGGCTGTCATGAAGGGACGCCTGGGAACAGTGTGTACATTTCACAGCAGACAGGAAACGTGTCCCCGGAGGATCCAGCACAGTTTGGAGAGGATCCGCTGTCAATAGGAACAGTGTCACTACAGTCACTGGGAGGTGGGCTGTGTTCTGTAGGAGGAGTCACGGGGAAGGAACTATAGAACCCTTTTCTATAAGGCCCCATTGTTCTTCTCGGCAGGGAAGAGGTGGATTGAAGGTGCCTGCCAAGTACTCTGCTTGCTTGACTGGTGTCCAATAGACACAGTGGGCATGTCTACACTAGGAAACTATTTTGAAATAACTAAAATTGATTTAATCACTCCCGAAATAACAAAATCGAGCTAGTGTGTCCACATTACGGGGAAGCCTTAAAATGAGTCCAAGGCGGGTTCCCTTAGGGTGTGTCTAGACTACATGCCTCCTTCGACGGAGGCATGTAGATTAGCCAGATCGGAAGAGGGAAATGAAGCCGCGATTAAAATAATCGCGGCTTCATTTAAATTTAAATGGCTGCCCCGATCTGCCGATCAGCTGTTTGTCGGCAGATCGGGGGAGTCTGGACGCGATGCCCCGACAAAGAAGCCTTTCTTCATCGACACAGGTAAGCCTGGTTTCACGAGGCTTACCTGTGTCGATGAAGAAAGGCTTCTTTGTCGGGGCATCGCGTCCAGACTCCCCCGATCTGCCGACAAACAGCTGATCGGCAGATCGGGGCAGCCATTTAAATTTAAATGAAGCCGCGATTATTTTAATCGCGGCTTCATTTCCCTCTTCCGATCTGGCTAATCTACATGCCTCCGTCGAAGGAGGCATGTAGTCTAGACACACCGTTGATGAGGATGCTCTACCTCGACTTAGAGCCATAGGAAGCACTGCGGAGTAATTAGTTTGAATTCCGCTGAGGAGTCGTTATTTTGAAATAGGAGCACCGGCACATCCACACTACTGCTCTTTCGAAATAGTATTTCAAAATGAGCGTTCTGCCCTGAGAAAAGCGGAAGTACAGATTTTGAAATAAGCGGCCTGTTGTTTTGAAATAGTAGTGTGCATGATCCGCTTATTCCTTCGACCTTAGGGGGCGTTATTTTGAAATAAAGCCCTAGTGTAGACCAGGGCAGTAAGGGTGGATTTATCAGCAAAAATGATATGAGGTCAAAATTATGCTCTCTGAAGTTCCCAACTCCGGAACCCTTGTCTAATCATCCCTTCTTCATCTACTGAGCTCAGTGGCAGAGTTATTTTATTATATTTTTGAGGTACCACTCGGGGGCTCAGCCAGAGCTCAGAGTCTTAGGCACCGTATGCACATAGAACTAAAACGGTCCCTCCCCCGAGAGCTCCTGATCTGCGGTTATGATAGGAGACCTTCAGTGGATACAAGAATCGGAGAAGCACGGAATATGTGTCACAGATCTGCCTGGGAACAGAGAGGAGAAATTTGCCCTCAGTATTTAATCCTGACTGTTGTTATATTCCATCTGCCAACATATGTCAACTGTTGGAGAGGGGGAATTTAAACACACTTGTGTAATAAACAACCCTACCCTTCCTCTGCTGCTGTCTTCCAGCTATCGCCCACCCCCACCAAGCACATTTTCCTCTCCCCTCCAAGCCATAAAGGGCTGTTCTTCTCCTTCCCCCAGCCATGCTTTTGGACCCGTGGAATTCATTTACAGGGAACATAGAGGCTCAAAGAGTCAAAGGGTGTTAACAGAATCCAGTCAACATTAAACAGTGTTAAATGGTTTGGGGTTTGGTGAGCAGAGACCTCAGCCTGCTTCGTCCCCTGGCAAACACCCCATTACAAATAATCTCAACCTTTTCTTACAGACACAGGAAGCAAGGGGAAAGACACAGAGTCAAAGGGTTGGAAAGATAAAGCATTAAGCAAGAGCCCTCACTGGTAACAGCATCTCTTGGTCCCTTTCCCTTTTAGTGGAGGGAGATTTTAGCCAGAATCCTTCCCCATTTTTGACCATCTGTTCAATGGTACCAAAGATGTCAGTAAAAGAGGGGGATAAGAGAAGACATTAGCTGAGAGCTGCTGTTATTGCTGCTGTTGTTAAAGTTGATAAATTCCCAACTCCCACACACCTGTCTAATGATTCCTTCTTCATTCAGTGATCTCCATGGTGGCATTATATTATATTATATTATATTATATTATATTATATTATATTATATTATATTATATTATATTATATTATATTATATTATATTATATTATATATCGTATCGTATGTATCGTAATGTAATGTAACGTAACGTAAGGTAATGTAAGGTAACATAACATAACATAACATAACATAACATAACATAACATAACATAACATATATTTCCTAAGGAGACAAAACAAGAGGAATGCTCTCAAAAGGGGAGAGAACAGCCCACGAACTTGGGAAATGCAGTGTCTGGCTTTGGTATTGACCTTCACTCCCAATCTCACTGCAGGAAAAACAGGCCCGGCCCCGACTGTTTTCAGCCACCCTGAGACCTGGCAAACTTCTACCAGTCTCTGGTTATTTTGGGCTTTGTTCTGAGCTGCGGCGCGCAGCAGAGCGGCAGACTTTTATTAAACGGAGGACACAGTGAAAACCAGGAAAGAGGAGGAATTCGGTGAGGAAGGGAAAGGATGCATTTTGAGGGTAGAAACAAAGTCTCAGGGCCCAGATGGTGCCTGAGATTCAGCCAGAGCCAGAGCTAGAGGAGAGGGTGAGGTCAGCCTGTGAAGATTCGTAAGATGAATGTCGGCTGTGCAGGAGGATCTGGGAAAAGCAACGTGCCGTTACCCAGTGAGCATTCCGCACGAGCGCCAGAGTGTCCTGTCTCTTGCAACGGCACCGTGCACAGAGCACAAGCCTTCAGGCCACCAGCTTCCCGTCTCACCCGAGCAGCACAGCATGCCGCAGCAAGTCCTGTTTCGGAATCACCAGCTCTCAGTGAGCTATCGTTCCTCCATGGCTCCCCTGAGAACAGAGGCTACAAAGCACCTCTCCGAGTGAGCCTTCCCTGGCCATCAAGAGCATTATCATGGAGCAAGCTTTGGGCCAAGTGAAGATCCTGTTTGTGGCCCTGTAGCTGGGGCCCTTTTAGTCCTGGTTCACCCCAAACATTTGCTGCATCCTCCAAACTGACTGTGTGCAGATTGTTTTTGTTTTTTAAACAAGGGTAATAAAGTGGATGCCTAGCATGCCAACTCTTTGGGGGCAGGAGCCGTCTTTGTGTTTTGTGTGCGCAGTGGGCTGCTGCTGATCTCCACCAAGGGCCCCAAACACTAATTATAACCTGAGGGATGCGTTTCCAAATGCCCTTTCCTGATTCAGGAGTTTGCTGTGTCCGACTCTACTCTGAGCCGTGCTCCTCCCCTCCCTCTGCCTGATTCCCCTCCCTTCTCAACCCCCTGCTCCATCAGGCTCCTTCTGACAGCTGGACACTGGGAAAGAAACAAACTCTCCCCCGCCCTGCAGCTTTGCCTGCCTTTTGTCTCCCGCCCCAACACACACCAGAAATCAGTCATTGTTGCTCTTCTGGGTGCTGGGTGAGGTGGGGAAGGGGAGGAGGCAATTTCCAGCCTGACTGTGTTTCTGGAATGGGGAGCCTGAGGCTGGGCCGAGGGTGCATGGATTCTTCCCAGCTTTGGGACCGGAGGAGATGGGGCTCACGTGCACGCCTCCCGACAGGGACCAAACCCGGAGTGCCCCACCCCCAGGCCAGGGCACAGAAGAGGGGAAGGAACAAAGGGCCGGGGGGAGGGAGATGGACACAAGGAGGGCCTGGGAACTCACGTGTGGACACGCTCACTGGGGCGGAGGTGCAGGGTGATCTTGGAGAGTCCCCTGCTGCTGTGCTCTGGAGAGGCGGCTGCCGCTGGGAGGGGTGGGGTGAGAGCTGGCTGGCTAGGTTCATCCTTCCACATGCCCTGTTGCCCAGGAGACGGTAAACACTAACACAGGCTTCTCTCCCCGCAGGCAGGGGTTGGATGCACAGGGCAGGTGCGCAGTCCCTGGCTGGGCACTGCCTGAATAGCCAGATCTATCTATCTATCTATCTATCTATCTATCTATCTATCTATCTATCTATCTATCTATCTATCTATCTATCTATCTATCTATCCCCACACTCCCCCTCTATCTATCTATCTATCTATCTATCTATCTATCTATCTATCTATCTATCTATCTATCTATCCCCACACTCCCCCTCTATCTATCTATCTATCTATCTATCTATCTATCTATCTATCTATCTATCTATCTATCTATCTATCTATCTATCTATCTATCTATCCCCACACTCCCCCTCTATCTATCTATCTATCTATCTATCTATCTATCTATCTATCTATCTATCTATCTATCTATCTATCTATCCCCACACTCCCCCTCTATCTATCTATCTATCTATCTATCTATCTATCTATCTATCTATCTATCTATCTATCTATCCCCACACTCCCCTTCTATCTATCTATCTATCTATCTATCTATCTATCTATCTATCTATCTATCTATCTATCTATCTATCTATCTATCTATCTATCTATCTATCTGTGTCTCCATGCAATAACACACTTCTCTATCTATCTGGTGACCCTGGTGGTCCCATCTAACCTTCTGATTTGAGCTAGCTCTCTGTCCTACTAGTCTCGTATACTGCAGTTGCAGCCGTGTCAATCCCTGGATATTAGAAGACAAGTGGGGTGAGGTGATATTAGAAGACAAGTGGGGTGAGGTGATTAGAAGACAAGTGGGGTGAGGTGAGGTTTTATTGAACCAACTTTCTGTTGCTGAGAAAGATTAATACCTCGTTGTCGTAACTCTCTGCTCCTCTCAGCTGGACATTGCAGATGGGCTGGGGCAGCTCCCCCGGCTGCTGGTCCCCCTAAGCAAAGTGCTCCACTGTCACAGGAGAGGCCTGTCGTTGTCACTTGGCTGCCCCCCATCTGGAGCCGGGTGAAGCAAGGAGGAAGGGGGGGGGGGGCTGAATTCACACACCAGGGCTTTGCGGAGCTCTGTGACGTGGGCCGGGCATCTCGTGAGCAGCTCGTGGTGCTGTGGAGGAGGACGTGTCGTGACACAATACTTTGTGTGGATACAGCCCCTTTCGGCTCCGTGTCGCCAGGCGCTCTGTCAATGGGGGCCAGTCAAATCCCGTGGGGAGTCTACTGCCTAACTTTCTTGGGCTCCTAGGAAGATGCCAGCCCCTGTCATTACTCAGGCAAAATGCTCATTGCTGCCAAGGGTGGGGTCTGCCCGGTGAACAATGGAGAGGGGAACAGCAAGCTTTGGTCTCAGATGAACTGAAAACAATTGTTTTTTAAAAATATGGTTTTCTTTTAAGAATAACGATTCCCTTTGTGGCTTAGATGGCAATCACCGTGTGCATTATGTGGCTGGGCAGCCAGGAAGGAAACCTGACATGTAAATAGAAAATGAAACTGACCATGACCATTTGGTTTTCACTGTCCAAACTAGTGAAATGTAGAAAGGGAGAAAAAAGGATTCAGTGGTGCACAATGGATTGTTGACATTATTAGTCACAGGTGAGGAATATTTTTCTGAATGCAGCTTACCTGACAGCGCTCCTTTAAACCAGGCTAGGCCTGAGGTCCAATATTCCCTTTATCTGTATTCTTTGACATTCAGAAGGGAAAAAATCTTCATGATTAATATAGATTTTTTGACAGTTTATTAAGAGATTGCCCATTACTTCCTTTGATTACTTTCACTGTAATTATCGTAATGAGCCATCAAAAATAATTTAGTGTTGCTGTCACATCAGGCCATAGGTGATATTGTTAGGAAAGACCGGAAGGCATAAAAAGAAACAGTTCTGCAATAGAAATCACATTAGCAAGGGCCAAGTTGATCAAACACTTGGGCTTTATCCAGTCTCTGCTGTGGTTTGAGCTCAGCTTGTGGGAAAGAACAAAATGAGGCCGGGGTTGTTTGTGGATTGTGGTCCATGGTTCAAAAATCATTACCCGTAGTTTGGCTTAGCTGTGCAAGAGAGGGAGGTTTCTTATTACTAGTCTGGGCATCTTGACCTGGGGATATAAAGCTCACAGAGAAAAACAAAGTTGTTCATTTATTAGCACCAGATAAGATGAGGGAACCAATGGGTGCTGTACACGCACATCACAAAAGACAGTTCAACAATCTAAGGCCATGTCTTCACTACGTGAAAGATCGACGCTGTTGCATTCGATCTTCCGGAGTTAGATTTAGCAGGTCTAGTAAAGAGCCACTAAATCAAACTCAGAGGGTGCCCCTGTTGGCACTGGTGCTCTTGCTCCTTGCAAGGAGTAAGGAAGCCAATGGGAGTGTTTGCTCCCATCAATCTCCCATTGTGAAGACAGCGCGGAAACTTGAATTAAGGGACGTCAACTCCAGCTATGTAATTAAGGTCACTGGAATTGTGTATCTTAATTTGACCTTCCCTGTTAGTGTAGCCCTGGCCTAAGTGGACAAGACTGGTAGGAGGGAATAACAGAGGCACAAAGAAATGAAGCAGCAACTTGCTCTGCTTGATATACGGAGTAAAGGGCAGAAATAGACCTCAGGGGTCTTGGCTCCCAGGCCTGTATTCAAGACACAGGATCGTGCTGTTTCTCCAGGAGGGTAAAGAATTACTGTGATGCAAATGCTCAAACCAACATAGAGAAAGAGCGAGAAGACTGTTTTCCCAAACACTAGTTAAATATTAAATACAATACAATAGCTTCCCCTGGTGTTGCAGCCAGGTGATTAATTTTTAAAGGGGATGGGAGCAGACAGGGAGTACAGATGGCTTGCTGGCCCTTGCAAAGAGGCCAGCTTGTGGGTGGAATTACCTGTCTCCAAAAAGATACAGGCAGGGTGTTAAGAAGAAGTTATTATTAGGATTGTTGTGTTTGTTTTCTGAGCTTCTGCAGTGCTGGAAAAGCAGGGGGTTACCTATAATAAGACCCTGACTTGAGGTTACTAGCCAAAGGCAAGGCAAAACATGACAGCAGGAACCATAGAAATGCATAACGACTATTTTAGACAGAGAAATAAATCCACATGCTCCAGACGTAGGTCGGAGGGGTAATAAAAGCCCATGGCCTTTGGGACCAGAAATACAGGCTCCTTCTCCTTCAGCAAATTGAGACTCTCCACTAGCTGTTAGAGGTTGTGGGTGTGACCACTAGAGGGTGACAGTGACACACGCAGTGTTGGAATGACTAGGTGGATCTTCAGAAGTTTTCTGACGCTCAGATGGAGGCTGGGAGCAATATGGAGCCGCACTAAATACATGCACCAGAGAGAGGGGGAAGGGACAGAGGGAGTGAGGGGATGTGTTTCTAGGGAGTAGTCCTCAGCCCATTGAGGATGGGGGAAAGAATTCCACTGACTTTAAGGTATCCTGAAACCACTTTTAGGGGTGATCTAGACCCTCGGTAACTGAACGTGGCTTCTTCTGTGAGTGTTCAGCAATGGGTGCCCCTCTCTAGCTGGGCATGTCTTTGTTCTTTAGTTGTGGTGACCCCTTTTGGTGGTTCCTAGGCAGGATTTTAGTGCCACAGCCCTCCGGCTGGGTCACACGCTGTGTGCATGTTAACCAGAACAGACCCCTTCTGGGGCGTACAGTTCCCCATGGCCGCTCTCAGTACATCTCTAGTGGTCTCTCTCTCTAGTACGCCCTGGGCTTTGGTCTTTAGGTAATCCAGCCCTGGTACGGGGCTATACCCCCAGGAATTCCTCCCTGGAGAACCTATCTTCCTGTAGCCCTTCCCAGGCTTAGTCCCTACCAACTCCTAGCAGCCAACCAGGAGCATTTTGCTCTCCTGGTCCCTGTCCACACTGAGCTGTCATTGGCACTGCTACCCTTTCAGGTAGCCAGCCAGTTCTACAGTCCTTTCTCCTCCAGCTCCAAGCAGCAACTAACTCAGGAGTGGGCAATCATTTTTAATGGGGGACAGGGGGCACTCCAAGATTTTGGTAAGTAATTAAGAGCCACACTTTTCTATGGAGAGGGTGCAGGATCTGGGACAGAAGTTGGGAAATTATGACCCCGTTCCCATAGGAGCTGAGAGATTTTGCTGGGAGTGGGGGGCAGCATGTGAAGCCTCCCAGCCCACTGCAGCAGAGAGTCACAGGGAGCAGCCAGGCACTTTGAGCAGCACTGCTCTGTGCTGCAGGGATGGGCTGTGGTCCAGATCAAAAGGTTTGGTGGGCTGTATCTTGAACTAACTACTACACTATTATACAGCTCTCTTTATCAAGTCCTGCTTGGCCCTGATTGGCCATTTCCAATGCAGACACTCTAGCCTGCTTGGAGGACCTCTCCACTGCTCCTTTCCTAAGATGGGTATGGCAAAGCTCTGAGGTTTCCAGCAGGGGGTCTTTGGGCCCAGTCTACTCCATTATAGTGTCCCTTATGTATCGGCAAGAAAAATCAATGGTGTGTGCTAAGGAATGAACTCAGGTGGAAAGGCTGAACTTAAACACATATGATTTAGCTAACTTGAAAATCAGGGTAGCTTGAAATTGTTTGCAGAAGGCATAAAGGGTACACAGTCTAAGGACAGACAGGATTTGGTTGGTGCAAGAGGCTATGTAACCTAGCTGCAATGAGCTAAAATGAGAAAAAGCAAACATCCCCAAAATGGCTTGTGACCCGTTACACTGAGATGATCAGTTGTGTCGCTCAGAGTTAAGGGGATAAATCTTGATCTTAGCTACACCTATACGCAGCTTGAGGACAACAGAGTGACTCTGGTGCAAGGAGAGAAGGGACTGGCCTCTATTGAATAATAGATGCTAGGAGACTGAGTGTTCATGACACGGAAGTCAAGAGGCTCTGCTGGGTGTCATCAGCTTTGAAGCCACATGATGAAATTTCATCCCTGAGGCCAGGTCTACACTGGGGGGTTAGTCTGAATTATGATACTCAACTCCAGCTATGTTAATTGCATAGCTGGAGTTGACATACCTGGATTTGAGTTTCTCCACCTTCCCCACAGTGGGAGTCTGATGGGAGCAAATGTTCCTGTCAACTTCCCTTACTCCTCCCGAGGAGTAGGAGTACTGGTGCTGAAGGCGACACTCTGTGTTCGATTTAGTGAGTCCTTACTAGACCTGCTAAATCAAGCGCCATAAAATTAGCCTCTGGAACATTGACTCACTAGTAAGTCTAGACCTGGCCTAAGTGTATTCAGTTCTGTGCTCACTGCCTACCCTGACAAGTAGATTCTGGGGAACTTGTATATAGAACTGAGCTGGGCAACTCATTTCTTGTGAAGGAAATCTGCATCTTAAACATCTTCTCTGAGCCCCCACTGCAAGTGCTGTCACAGCAGAAGACTCTGGAGCTGCATTCTTGTCAGGCAGGGCTGGCCAAAAATGTGGAATAAAACCTTTGCCTGTCAGAAAATGGTATTTGGCTGAAATAAAAATGCTCTATTGGGGGGAAAAAAAATCTAAACTCGATATTTCATTGCAGCCCAAAACCAAACGTTGAAATTTCAGAATTTCCTGTGGAATAGAAACTCCTTGTCTCGAGCCACACTATTTTTTACTTCCAGCTGGGTGCTGTTGGGAAAACTGCCTTACCCCAGTGCTCTGAGGTATGCATCAAACCGAAAGGATGAACAATACAAGCCAGGGGCATTTCAGGGTGATCTAATCAATGTCTGTGAAGTGCTTTGAGGTCCCTGGTGAATGCTGTTTCAAAAAGGAGATGTCTTATTTCATTACTAAGCCCCAATTTCTCTGCAATGTTTTAAAACTTTTTGTGCTGTGTACAGTTCAGAAAAAAACCCTAGGAGTGATCTTGATGAGATACCTTGTTCCATTCAAAGTGATCTGCTCCCACCACCGGTTTTTGCCTAGCACTCGTGTTCCTGGTGCATATTTAATCATAAATGACTCAGTACTTAAAAAAATATGCACGTGCACACACACACACACACATATTCACAGAGTATCTATCAATTGATCTATTTATCTATCTTTGCTCTCCTCGTACTTCCCTTAATAAACATATTTTTAATGTTTTTAAGGGGGAGAGGGAAGAAGGAGTAGGAGAGCAGAACACTGTTTTCTTATGCAACTGCCCAGCCCTCCCCATCTTTAGCTTGCTTATAATCACAGGCTGTGTCTAGACTGGCCAGTTTTTCCGGAAAATCAGCTGCTTTTCCAGAAAAACTTGCCAGCTGTCTACATTGGCTGTTTGAATTTTCGCAAAAGCATTGACTTCCTACTGTAAGAAATCAGTGCTTTTTGCGGAAATACTATGCTGCTCCCGTTCGGGCAAAAGTCCCTTTTGTGCAAAACTTTTGCACAAAAGGGCCAGTGTAGACAGCTGAGATTTGTTTTCCGCAAAAAAGCCCCGACCGCGAAAATGGCGATCGGGGCTTTTTTGCGGAAAAGCGCATCTAGATTGGCCACGGATGCTTTTCCGCAAAAAGTGCTTTTGCGGAAAAGCGTCCGTGCCAATCTAGATGCTCTGTTCCGAAAATGCTTTTAACGGAAAACTTTTCCGTTAAAAGCATTTGCGGAAAATCATGCCAGTCTACACGTAGCCACAATGTATATGATCCAAGGAAAGGATTAAAGGGAGTCCTGGAGAAGAGCATTTGAAGAAAATCACAAGAAGGTTATTGACTATCCCTTTTACTAATATTATGGAAATTAAAACAACAACCACACAAGTCCCGAGATCCAGCAAAAATTCTTTGCTGGTGCAGTTATTGTTTGTGATACAGCTGTGGGACTCAGTCATATAAATTAATTAGCTCTTTGCCTCCCAGTGCTAACAAGGATGAAGCAGAGCTACCAACCAGTTAGTGGGAACATTCTTCTCATGGAGGGTATGTACAGGGTGGGGTTTGATTTTGGAAGAAGGCCCCTGAGTTGGGTCCCAATGTCTTCATAGACTCGCGTAACAACGGTTAAGCTACAGTCATGCTGATTTGCTGCAGCGGCATGTGTTACTGACTAGCTGGGAAGGGCCCACATTTCAGTTCCTGGGTGTCCTGGCAAGGTTTAGCAGTCATCAGTGATCATCTTTAACCCCCCTGTGTTCCAAGAGCAAAGAAGGGAGAAGAGCAAACTGAGCATAAGTCTTTGGGCCCACTTGCCCCTGTGGACCGGACCGTTCTATTAACCCTCTATTCAGTCAGGGCTGTTTTTTGTCTCTTTCGAGTAAAACGTGACCCAGAGTGTGGATGCTTGGGTTGTCCTGCAGTGTGATGTGACTCACTTGATACTTCCAGGAAGCATAAGGAGCATTTTAGATGAGCCTGGCGCCTCCCCAGTCATGGCTGCCTATTCCTTTCTTCCCATCTCTGCCTCTCCAAAACCCACATGTGTAGAAATTCCTGTTTGAAATCTCATGGTCTGACCGTTCCCAGGACATTTCCATGCACTGACTGAGAAATGCACAGCATTGAACCTCAGAAACCTTGTGCCCTAGGTTGGGCCTGATTTTCAGAACT
Organism: Pelodiscus sinensis; assembly: GCF_052426305.1. Lineage (NCBI taxonomy): Eukaryota > Metazoa > Chordata > Testudines > Trionychidae > Pelodiscus > Pelodiscus sinensis. Next base: position 5,837,629 of record NC_143075.1, on the reverse strand, counting down.
GCAAAGTGACTATGACGCCAATGGGAGTCAGTGGAAGGAAGGTTTTGTCCTATGGTTCAGGCACCGTGAATAGACTTGGAAGGGTTGGGTCTAATTCCGGGATCTGCCACAAGCTTCTTGTGTGGCTTTGAGCAAGGCAGTTCACTTTTCCAGGCCTCCATTTCCCTATCTGCAAAATGGGGAGAATAAATGTTCATATCTACCATCCTTCACCTGTCTTCTTTTCTTGGATAGTAAGCTCTCTGGGGGCACTCTTTGTGTGTGTGTGTGTGTGTGTCTGAGAGAGACTGTGTGTGCGACTGCATTTTTTCCCTCACTCAGCGCACAGTCAACCTGTGGAACTCCTTGCCAGAAGATGTGGTGAAGGCCAGGACTTTAACAGGGTTCAAAAAGAGCTAGATAGATTCATGGAGATTAGGTCCATCAATGGCTATTAGCCAGAATTGGTAGGAACGGTGTCCCTAGACTCTATTTCTCTGGAGGTGGGTGACAGGGGAGGGATCACGTGAGGATTACCTCTTGTGTTCTCTCCCTCTGGAGTATCTGGTATTGACCACTGTCAGCAGGCAGGATACCGGGCAGGATGGACCATTGGTCTAACCCAGTATGGCCGTTCTTATGTGTGCACATGCACATGCATGTGCAAGGGCACCCTGAACTCAGGTCTGGCTCTAGGCACTATTGCCAACATAAATAATGCTCCTGTTTACAGTCCCAAACTGTGGGTACTCTTTTTTGAATACAAGGCACTCACTCATCTGAGTGTTGCAGGAACAGACTGTGAGAAGCTTAATCAACCCATTTTACTCTGTTCACTTCTATATTGATTTTCCATGCATTTTTCTCTCTCTCTTTCCCCACCCTGCAAGTTTATAACCAAAAGGGGATAGAAAAGCAGGTGACTGTTAGGGGTCACTTATTTGGTTACACGATGTTCCCATTCTATATTGGTTTGAGCTAAGTTTATCAATCAAGCATGGAAACATTAATCACCCAGAAAAATAACACACAGCGAAATGACTTTTCAAAATGTCGTTGGTATAATTATCATCTTGCCCATTACATTAAATGCCACCATTTATAACTGTAATGTTTAAGTATGCAAACAGTAATTAACTTGGTAATGAACTGAGGACCCCTGTGCCTCTCCTCCCTCAGCTAATTTGCATGTTAATTATCATTAGCAACTGGGGAAACAAGTTAATAAACAGCTTAATTAGCAGCTTAATCATTTTTACAAGAAAATGCGCCACACTTTGATACACGAGCAAGAGTTAGATTAATGAAGTCAGATGAGACTGTTTTTCCCGCGTCGGTTCTGGGCACAGCGCCATACTTAGCACTGGGAGAGCCTGGATGACACACACAGACACATGCCCGCATCTCGGGCCTTCATGCTTCCTTTTATAAGCAGGGATTGTGTCTGCAGAGGGCTTTCTCAGCATCTAAGGAGGAGTTTGGCTTCCTTCTCCATGTTAGAAAACAAATACAGGTGGAACCTCTCTAGTCCGGCACCTTTGGGACCTGACCAGTGCTGAACCAGAGAATTTTCTGGACCACGGGAGGTCAATATCGTCTAGCAGCATCACCAACTCTTCCACTGCTTACTGAGCTCTGAGAAGACATTTAGGGTTCAATGAGAGCTAAATAACAGCACAGAACACTGAGAGCCAGGACTGGTGGCTGAGAACAAACTTTATGGGACTGCAGGAAACTTTCCCACGCCCAGGATAAGTGGACATTCAGCTAACGAAAATCATTCTGGACTATGGACGTTGCCAGACCAGAGAGTTCTGGACCAGAGAGGTTCAACCTGTAGCTCCTTTGCAACCATAAGTAGTCTGGGGTGAAGTCTGGCACTTTTTGATGACAGGCCATAGATCCATGAGACTTTGGGTCTTGGTGATAGTTGTCAGTTACCTGTGTTGTCACTGGTCCTTTTTGCTGTTGTTTGGTTGGCGCACTGTTGAACTCTGCACACTGCCTGGTCCGGTCAGCATCCTGTTAGATACATTGGGTATGTCTGCGTAGTCCACACCCATTTCTGCCCCCTCTCCTGGTGGAGGGGCAATGTGTGGAGATTGATGAGCCAGCTACAGCTTAGGCTAGTTTAGTTGCATGCAGTATCTCAGGCCCCTAGGTGCCCCACAAAGAGCTAGAGGTTCCTACTGGGGTAATCTCCCTAAGGACTCTTAGGCTACATCTACACTACACGATTATTTCAGAATAAGCGATTCTGGAAGAAATACTCCAAAATAGCTTATTTCAAAATGATAGAATCATAGAGCTGGAAGAGACCTCAGGAGGTCATCCAGTCCTGCCCCCTGCCCAATGCAGGACCAATCCCAACTAAATCAACCTAGCCAGGGCTTTGTCAAGCTGAGACTTAAAAACCTCCAGGGATGGAGATTCCACCACCTCCCTAGGGAACCCATCCCAGGGCTTCACCACCCTCCTAGTGAAATAGTTTTTCCTAATATCCAACCTAGACCTCCCCCACTGCAACTTGAGACCATTGCTCCTTGTTCTGCCATCCGTCACCACTGAGAACAGCCTCTCTCCATCCTCTTTGGAACCTCCCTTCAGGAAGTTGAAGGCTGCTCTCATATCCCCCCTCACTCTTCTCTTCTGCAGACTAAACAAACCCAAATCCCTCAGCCTCTCCTCACAGGTCCTGTGCTCCAGCCCCCTATTCATTTTGGTTGCCCTCCATTGGACCCTCTCCAAAGTGTCCACATCCTTTCTATAGTGGGGAGCCCAGAACTGGGCACAATACTGCAGATGTGGCCTCACCAGAGCAGAATAAAGGGGAATAATCACTTCTCGAGATCTGCGCATCTACACTACAGGGAAGCCTGGAAATCAGTCCAAGGCAGGCTCCCCTAATGTGGATGGGCTACCTCAATTAAGAGCCCCAGGAAGCACTGGGGAGTAATGGCTTTGAATGGTGCTGGGGAGGAGCTATTTTGAAATAGCAGCAGTGAAGCGTTCACACTCCTACTATTTCAGAAGAATAGTGATAGAGGTGTAGCCGTGTTAGTCTGGTGTAGCTGAAACAAAATGCAGGACTATGTAGCACTTTAAAGACTAACAAGATGGTTTATTAGATGATGAGCTTTCGTGGGCCAGACCCACTTCCTCAGATTTTGACAGATTTCTTCCATTATTTGATCTGAGGAAGTGGGTCTGGCCCACGAAAGCTCATCATCTAATAAACCATCTTGTTAGTCTTTAAAGTGCTACATAATCCTGTATTTTATTTCAGAAGAGGTGTTATTCCTCGTGGAATGAGGTTTACAAACACCAAAATAAGCCACTCGTTATTTTGAAATAACGGGCTAGCTCTGTAGACGCTCATGTAGTTTTTTCAGAGTAACAGATGTCATTCCGAAATAATACTGCTGTGTAGACGCACCCTTACTGTCCGCACATATGGCAGCACTGCAGATTGCTGCTGTAGCCTAATGTGTGTGCATGGCCTGCATAGTCCAGTCGAGGCTAGGGTTGCACATGGAAAATCCTCATCAACTCAACAGCTTAGCTGGTGCATTCGGCCTGGATGTACTAGTGCGTGCTACCCAACCCACCCAGGACGATGGAGAGGACTTCTGAACATGCACCTCACAGCTGGGCAGAAGGGTTCTGCCCAAAAGGGCCGCGCTTTCCCTCTCAGGTATGCAGCTTCTGGGATAAGACGCAACTACTGAAGCATGAGTGGGCCTGCTGACGGGCGAGGGGTGGGCGACAAAGGGGGCAGTTGCCCTGGGGCCCAGTAATTCAAAAGAGCCCAGGGCTTTCGGCTGCTGCCACCACTACTGAAGAGTGCTGTGCTATGGCTGACTCTGAGGGTGGGGTGGGAGGGTAGCAAGTTGTAGGGGGCTCTGAGAGCTTCCTGGGCTATTTTGGAGGTGGTGGTGGGGGTAGCGGTATGCTACAGCTGGCACTAAGAGCTCCCTGGGCAGGTGGGGGTGGGGCAGTACACTAAGGGCTGGGCTGGGGGGGGGGGTGAAGGCAGCTCTGGATGGTGCTGAGGGCTGTAGAAGGGACTCAGCATGCTGTGCTTTGGGCGGTTCTGAGAGCTGCCTGAGTTGGTGTGTGTGTGTGAGAGGGGGGTAGGCTACAGCTGGCTCTGAGGGCTGATGGGTGGCAGGGCGGTGTGGCGCACTAGGGGTGGTGCTGAGGGCCACAGGACAGCCTGGTGTACCGCGCTTTGGGCTGTTCTGAGGGCTGCTTGGGGTGCTTGGGGAGCTGACATGGCAGGCTCTGGGTGGTGCTGAGAGCTGGCTGCCCCAGCCTGCCCCTTCCGCCTGAGGCTCTGCTCCTTTCAGGAGTGCAGAACCATTCTCTCCCCCTCCTCCCCCACTTTTCCCAGGGACCCAGCAAGTCTATTGTCCCGTCCCCACCGCCACGTGGGCCAGGATTTTCCAAAATCATTTTCTGCCCTTCAAAGGGGCCAAGATTTTCAGAAAGTACTGAGCAGTCACTCTCTGCAGCTCAGGACTTTTTGCAGGCTCTCAAGTTGAGCACCTAGTAATTAAAGCTCTTCCACTCATGAGTCTCTTCTGAAAACAGAGGTAAAAAATGCCTCCTTGAGGTTCTTATCCAGCGAAGTTAGAGACCAAATAGAAGCCAGAAGGCAAATATCACCAAGTAGCTAGTTAGACTCTTTCATAACAAAGAAAATGTGTTTATTTGAAGGAAAGCTGTGAGACTCTTTTTCCTCCCTGAAAGCGACTGATTTTGAAAGAGCCAGCTTTGGGATTGTTATCCAGAAACTTCTGATTTCTTCTTCTTTCTCTGCCTCTAACATGCGGTGTGTCCTAGTGCTAGAAACTCTGCCTCAGTTTCCATATCTGAAAAAAGAAATGCAGAATTAGATCTGGTTGGGGAAGGACTTTTCTATGAACATTTTTGAAAGAAATATACAACCAGTTTGCATTTTTTGAAAATATGATTTGCAGACATTGTCTAGTGTTTTCATTAAAAGTTGCAATCCCAAATCTTTTGATTTTTTCAGGGTTTTTTTCTCTCCTCCCTTCCCAAAAAGGGAAATTTTGGAAAGAAACAAATATTTTCTGGCCATTTTCCAGCTCTCACACACAAAACATTCAACAAAAACATTTCAGCTAGCTCTAGTTGCTATAATTATTATTGTTCTTACAACGGGGAGGGATTTAACATGAAGGAGCAATAATTAACCCAGTCTGATCACACTACTAGTGCCACATGCTCCCTCAGACTAAGGCAGGGGCATTTTCAGGTGTGTAGCTGGAGGTTCTTTTCTGTGTATGTGATGAGGCGTTGACCCAACACAGGTGAAAAAAGGGATAACAAGCTACTAAGAGCCAAAGTAGCCCATCTTGCTGCACCTGCATGTGCCAGGTGTAGTTTGTTACTAGACCCAGGTGGGCTTGCTTCACAAAAAAGCAATAAAAGCTACAGCTGCAAGAGAGGAGTTAAGGCCTTTCTTCTATCTAGAAAGGAAAGCTGAAGAAGACTATAGGGAGGGAATTAAACTTCTCACAAGGCTGGTTTTCCAGGGAAGGAAGGTGTTGGGAGGAGCTAGGGAGATGTATGGAGAGATTAAAAAGACTGGGACTCTTCAGCTTAGAAAAGAGAAGACTAAGGGGGGATAGGATGGAGGCGTATCTAATCATGAGAGGGGTGGTGAAAGTGAATATGGATAAGTGATTTACTTGCTGGCATAATGTAAGTACTAGAGATCACCAAATGAAATTAAATAGGCAGCAGGTTTAAAACAAACAAAGGACATTTTTCTTCACACAGTGTACAGTCAACCTGTGGAACTCCCTGCCAGAGGCTGTTGTGAAGTCCAGGACTTCAACTGGGTTTAAAAAAGAACTAGATACATTCATGGCAGTTAGGTCCATCAATACTTATTAGCCAGAATGGGCAGGTATGGTGTCCCTAGCCTCTGTTGGGGGCTGAAAATGGATGATAGGAGAGGGATCACTTGATGATTCCCTGCTCTGTTCACTCCCTCTGGGGTACCTGGCATTGGTCACAGTCAGCAGATAGGCCACTGTGTTAGATGGACCTTTGGTCTTACTCAGTCTGGCTGTTCCTATGTTCTTGTGAGAAGCCTGAGAGCTAGGAACCAGAGGGCTTGGAGATTAGGACGTGGCCCAGGCAAAGAGCAGAGTGGCTGAAGGAGCAGCCCTAACAGCTGTATAGAAGGTCTTTGAGCGAGAGCTGAGGGTAAAAGTGTGGACTCCTCTCCATGGCCTGAAGAAGGGGTGTATGTGTCTGATGAAAGGGGCTGTTGAGCCCAGGGCAGGTCTGAAGATGGAGCCTCACTAGCCCGAGGTGGGAGAAAGATCTTTTGTGTTGGACATTTTACTGAGCTTTGGTTACCCCCACCCCACACACACATTGGCCAGACTCAGTGGGAACTTTGAGCATAGCATGCCTGCCAGGGTGGCCCTGGCTCGTAGCTGGAGAACTGATCCTCCTTGGTAGGAATGACATGGGAATCAGGGGATTCAGACAGGAGATGTTTCCTGCATGAATATCTTGCAGTTGTGGCTAAAAGCTTTGCCTGCTGCAAAGTATAACACATGGGTAGAGAAATCAGTTGGAGGCAGCAGGGAGCTGGAGTGCTGGCCTGGGCTCCCCAATACCGGGGGGAGCCCTGAGCCTCGGGGGCCAGATCCAGGCAACCCAGGGTTCCCTACCCCAGTATAACAACTCCGGGCCCATCTGTGTGTTACATGCTCTAGCCACATACTCTGCAGGGACAAAACATGGAAGTTTCACCTTGAAAAATCAAGGTCCCTACAATCTGAGCTAAAGGAGAATCACTGGCCCCGGAACCCTGAGCCTGTTACCTTTTGTGGGCTGTTGCTAGACCTGGTCTGAACCAGTCTCTCTCGTATGACATGTGTGAGCAAACCCACGTGTGCGTATGTGTCTTGGACATACCCCCCTGCCTGTGTGGCACGGGGGTGATGGTGATAAGCGGAACGTGTAATTCATGGCCACGGTCACACTTCCTCCCAGGGATTCACGTGCTGCTTGTTTTGTTTGTTTCTGTTCTTGAGGTGGTGACCTTTGCCAATACTTCTCTGGTCCCTTCTGGGCATTGTTACCTTGCTGGGAGGTCTTCTTCCATTGTTTCTTCTTCATTATCTTTAAGTGGGCTTCTGACCAGGAGGATACATTCTTTTGATCAGGACATTGAACCTCAGGGAAACTATACTCCATTTTACTCCAGTGGGGCATCTGTATAGAACTACCTAAAACACCTAAGCTACCCTTTCCTTGCAGGCTGTGGATCTCATGTAAAACCTGGAATGGACCTTATAATTGAATGAATACACTCTTAAGCCCTACCTCAATAGTCTGATGAAGACTAGATGAGGCTTCTCTGTGGGGCTTTATGCCTGCAGTCACCTTCTTGCTAGGTAACGATCTCCAGATGGGAACGCTCCCTGTTGCTTATGTAATGGATAAACGGTTGCCCTGGGAGACTTTTTTCCATGTTAATTTGCCAAGAGGGTTTGTTTCTTGATCAAATTAACTAATGGGATGAAGGGGTGACGGAGATATTTGTTTGCAATGTCGTAAAAGCATTTGGCTGCAGAGGAACCGTGATGTTAGCCTGGGTGGTTTGGTGTCTGACAAGGGCCACAGTGCATTAAGGCCTGTGGCCAAGTCCCACAAAGTTCATTTTACTGCAGGCTTCAGCCAAATGCAAGAACTTTGCTCGCTTGAATGCCAGAGGAATCGACTGACTCGGTCCTTGGAAATGGCGAATGTTATTAAAGGTAATGTGTTACACGGCAGCACGGGCTCAAATGCACCCCTGGTGTTACTCCATTTTGACCCTGTTGGCCGACTGCATATTGAACCACATTTCGCCGCAGTCTCGCCACCTGGGGCATTTGGAAGAAATGCCATGCTCAGAAAACATGAAGATAAATCACCTTCCTCTGCTTCTGTGCACCGTTCACAGCTGTTCCCAGGGTCATGCTGCTGCCTTCCGGATGAAGGTTCCAGCTGCCCACAGTGTTCCGGGTGACAGGGTGCATATTCCAGGCAGGGCTTCTGCAGGCACAGCAGCAGCAACAGAGTTTTTGGGAGGCACCCGCATTTAGATGAAGAGGTGGATAGTCACTGCAGAAAACTTTGCCAAATGCTCTCAGAACCGACCTTACCCATACACAGTATATGCAGCTGTGTGGGGCACCACCCACCTGCCTCCTCCTAGCCCTGTTCCCTGAGGGTATGTCTACACTACCCTCCTAGTTCGAACTAGGAGGGTAATGTAGGCATACTGCACTTGCAAATGAAGCCCGGGATTTGAATTTCCCCGGCTTCATTTGCATAAGCGGGGCTCCGCCATTTTTAAAACCCCGCTCGTTCGAACCCTGTGCCGCGCGGCTACACAGGGCACGAACTAGGTAGTTCGAACTAGGCTTCCTAGTTCGAACTACCGTTACTCCTCGTGAAATGAGGAGTAACAGTAGTTTGAACTAGGAAGTCTAGTTCGAACTACCTAGTTCGTGCCCCGTGTAGCCGCGCGGCACAGGGTTCGAACGAGTGGGGTTTTAAAAATGGTGGAGCCCCGCTTATGCAAATGAAGCCGGGGAAATTCAAATCCCGGGCTTCATTTGCAAGTGCGGTATGCCTACATTACCCCACTAGTTCGAACTAGCGGGGTAGTGTAGACATACCCTGACTCTACTTTCTCTAGGGAGGATCTAGTTAATTTAAAACTGACAGCCTGCCAGAGCTATTAGCAGAACATTAAACCTGTGAAAGAGCCATTCAAGTAATGAAGCCATTTCACAGGCATTTGCTAGTTTCAAACTATACTGTCAGTTTCTGAATTTACTGTGTGAGTCCACAGGACCTTAGTTCAAAATTTATTTAAAAAATATTTTATTGATGTGTTGCTGAAGATTAACAATCACATCTCTAAAAAGCTGTCATCCTCCCAGATGCCATGGGGAACAGGAGCACCCGTTTAATTGTCACATTGGTCCCCATAAATCTTAAAGCTGGCCCTGTGTGCCCTCTTTTAACATGTGCAGCTGAGAGGTCACAGTGCCTTCACTAAAGTTTTGGCCATGAGTTGCTACTGACTGAGCAGCAACTAGCTGGAGGAGTTGTGGAGCTAGTTAGAGAGAGGTTTCTGATCCCATCCTTTAGAGCAGCTTCATTTGCACTTTCTATTATATGGTATAAATCCCTTCGGAATCACAACTTGTTCTCGGCTGCAGAATGGAATGCTGGATTCTAGGCTAAAGTCTTTCTCACCAGTTCCAAGTGTGACTTTTGCTACTGAAAAAAAGTCTCTATAGGCACCCAGAACACCAAGCTTAGGGATAGCTTAGTTTCTGCTTGCTGTGGCTGGAAAATACACGTCAAATGGAACATTTGCAGAAGTAGCGACGAGATAAATAGTTTAAGCCATATTAAACTAATGGATAATATCACTAGACGCTCACATTGTAATTTGCCTACTGAATATACTAATTTTGAGAACAAATTAGTTTCCAATGGGTTGGATTATGTGATTGTACTCCTGATATAAAGATACAGGGATTGCATATATCAGTAAAAAGGTGTTTTGATACTATCCTGAGAGTATAGTATAGATACACTGTAAATCCATGGTAAGTGGAGAATAAATTCCTGGTGGAGAAGGTAGATGCCAGTTCACACACCCTAGTTTTGTGGTGTGTGTGAAAAGAAATATCTGAATTTATAAAATTAACTCTAACAAGCTCTAAAACATTGTGGGTAATGTGATTGTCTGTTCTTTTGGAGCCTGGATCGTAGTATGGGGTATTCTGAATTTCAGCCTTCGGTCATTCTAAACCATTACCAGTAGAGGGTGCCAATGCACTGTTTGTGTGTATACAGGTAGTCTCCTTTGGAAATCCTGAATCTTTCCTTTGTGTAGCTAAGCTGGAGCCAGCACAAAAGCAGAAAGCTGTTACCTTCTGGGACTTGGGTGTTTTGCTCACAGAATTTGCACTAAATGGTGGGTTGCGAGGCCTTACATGTGATGGTCAGAACGGAGGGGTTGTCATGGAAACCCGAGACTCCAATTCTTTTCAGACTTTGAAATTATTTTGTGTCCGCTTCTACATCTGTATTGTGGGGGGATTGCTGGCCTGCCCTCGGAGCCCTCTTTTAGTTTGGTTTCACAGGGGTCATGGTGATGGCGACTCTCAGAAATTTCTCCGATCAAATTCAGCTCACACAGGTGCTTGGCTTCTTCATGGAAGCATATCTCAATGAGCTCGAGCCACAGGCTTATGCACAGAGCCGTGTTGGAGAGAATTTCAAATGATCAGGCCTTTTTGCGATTTTTTTCGGCTTCCAACCAGTTGGGAAATATGAGAAGCGATTCTGTTATTGTGATACCAGCTTCTAGTGCTAACTAGGGGGGGGTGCAAAAATGGAAAAATAACAGGTGACAAAAGGGTTAACAGAATTTTTTGCCCCCTGCAAAAGTTGTGGTTCTGAATTTGGGGAAGGGTTTTAGAAGAACTTATGCGATGTGAGCTAGTACCTCTCTAATTAGGACCTTGAAATGCAGCCAGTATTTTGCCATCTTCAAAGACCATGTAAATTATGATGATCAATGCAGAACATCTCAGACGACAATACTCAGGAGAAGCGTCTTATTCCCATTAATAGAACACATAGGCCTGAGTGTAAATGCTATCTCCTGGTTTCACGAGGCATACCTGTGCCGATCAAGAAAGGCTTCTTTGTCGGCGCGGCGCGGCGCGTCCAGACTGCCCCGATCTGCCGACAAACAGCTGATCGGCAGAGCGGGGCAGCCACTTAAATTTAAATGAAGCCGCGATTATTTTAATCGCGGCTTCATTTCCCTCTGCCGATCTGGCTAATCTACATGCCTCCGTTGAGGAGGCATGTAGTCTAGACACACCCCTAGGTTCCCCAGACTCCTAGCTTGCAGCTCAGTCATCTGTATCATGTTACCTCCCTAAGTCAAGATCCGAATGGGGTTGGTCAACTCTATGGCTAATGTCTGTACGGTAAAGCTGGGCCATAGTATCAGGGAGGAGAGGGTGTGTTGCTGCTGCCTGTGAGGCACCTTATCTGTTAACGTCCAGATGACATTAGCTTCTGGTGCTCACAAACAGGCATCTTTTATGATCACTAAATAAAAATATTCTCATTGCGCCCTCATGTGAGGGTAATGCCCAAAGTCCTCAGTCAGGCCCATGTCCTGCTGAGGTGCATTTGCATTTTGTAATGTATCATTGCTAGATAAAGACTCAGCTAAATTCTGAGAAATGGAGACTTCCCTGCAACATGCCAGACAGAATGGACACATTGATAGAGACTGACCCTCAGCTGGGGCAAATCAGAGCAGCTCCTCTCAGAACAACATGCGAGCCCAGGGAGCTTTTCTGGTTTACACTAGCCAAGGTTCTAGTTTGGGGTTTTATTTCTCAGTCTGTAGGCTTCTTTGCAAGGTGCAGTGCACTGCAGACCAACATCTGGTGCCCATAGAGCATCCTGTGCAGCCACACCCCACCTGCTCTTTATCAGCCCACGCAGTCAAACAGCGCTGCTGAGGGCTTCCTTTGTTACCCCACCTAGGGCTAGTCTCTATATTTTAATTTAAAGCCATGGAATGACAGCTCACAGGTTCATCCTCATTTAAACTTCCCCTTCTTCAAGGCTTTCATGCTTAAGCACATAAAATAACCCTTGGGTGAATGGAGCTCCTGGCCCTCAGGGACCATGTACAGGCTTTGGAGACCAGGGTGGCTGAACTGAAACAACTAAGGGAGGCAGAGAGGTATGAAGATAGATAAAGGTGCTCAGGCGGTTGTTTCAAAGTAACCTGAAAATGCCAGGAGAGAACCCCTCTGAAACCTACCACAAAGTCTGAGGCAGAGTTGCTATAGGATCCATCCTGGCATTTTCTTTCTTACTGTTAGCATTTTACTGGTGGCCATCTTGATGAGTCACTCAGCCTCGGTCTTTTGTGAGGAGAAATGTAACTTGTTTTCCCTTGCTGCTTTTTGTGTGTGTCTTTTTCTGATATTGTCCTTGTTTTTGGAGCAGTCTTTGCCTTGAACATGTGCAGTGCTTACACAATGGGGCCCTAGCCCTTGGTTGGTGTAGCTCATAAACACCGTGGCTACGTCTAGACTGGCATGATTTTCTGGAAATGCTTTTAACGGAAAATTTTTCTGTTAAAAACATTTTTGGAAAAGAGTGTCTAGATTGGCGCGGAGTTCACGTTATAATGATGCGCTTTTGCGGAAAAGCGTCCATGCCAATTTAGACGCGCTTTTGCGCAAAAAATCCCTGATCGCCATTTTTGTGATCAGGGCTTTTTTGCGGAAAACAAATCTCAGCTGTCTACACTGGCCCTTTTGCGCAAAAGGTACTTTTGCCCAAACGGGAGCAGCATAGTATTTCCGCAAAAAGTATTGATTTCTTACAGTAGGAAGTCAGTGCTTTTGCGGAAATTCAAGCGGCCAGTGTAGACAGCTGGCAAGTTTTTCCGGAAAAGCGGCTGATTTTCCAGAAAAACTGGCCAGTCTAGACACAGCCCCCGTGTCACCCTGCTGGCTGGTATGGAGATTCCCAAAGCAATACATTTCCTCAACCAATTCTGGACCTGCTCCTGGAACCACTTGGTTTCAAGAAGCTCTATGCTAAATAAAGCAGTAAGAGTTTGTGGGACTGGCCCCTTAAATCCTCCATTCAGTGCCACTGTACCAGCAGTGTGAATATATGCAATGCATCCAGAAGAACACCAGAGGGAGCTAGAGGAAGGGGTCCTAAAAAGGAGAAAAACGAGATGGTGGGGGTGCTTTGGGCTCTCCTTGATTTCACTGGATGATGGATTGGCCCTTTGGAAGACAGATTGAATAAAAATTCTAGTTTAGTTGCCCTGGCTACTCACTTGCTTCACCCCAACTCCACCAGAGAGTCGGCCTCTGTGCAAACACACTCATGATAAACTCAACTAGGCCGTCACTGCCTTCAGGGTTGTTCACCAATGCTCCTGCTCTGACGAACTATGGAACGTTGATGTGCCCTGCTTGTTTCTAGAGGCAGGAGTGTGCTGTGGTGATGAGGCTTGTATTAAACCCCTCCCCTCATGCCCTGCATGGCTGCTTACACCACTTCTTTCTGCTGGTCACTAGTTGCAACATGGCTGACTCTTAATATGTCGCTTTTTGGAGCAGTGAGCAGCTGTTAGAACTGCTCCCTCCCCCACCATGTGCCTTTCCCCAGCAGTCAAAGGAAAAAGGAGACTAAAGAGAAGAAAAAAAATCAACATTTTTCTTTTCTTTCCTTCCTGGGCCCAACCACATGCTTTTCTTCCTTCCCCTCTGTTGCGACCATGCTTACAGACTCCATCCCACTGTTCTAGACATAGTCCAAAGAAGTACTTGCCCCCAAAAGCTTACATTTTAGGAGTGAGATGAGAAACGGCAGGCAGCTACTGCAAATGGGGGAGCACAGAATAACTGTGAACTAGGTACCTAATTGTCATATCTTTGTGGGGGTTTGAAATAAGAGCTCGACCTGAATCCTTCAAGGTGACTCTCTCTTTGCCGCCAGATATTATCCTGAACGTAGTCCTCTTCCAGGGACACATCCTGGACACATGACTCAGCCCTCGCCCTGTCTGGGGCATGGATTGGGGCAGCATAGAAGAAACAGAACATTTAAGACAACAGCCAGTTCATTGTCCTAGCGTGTAAATACTAAAAATAGTGGAAAAAACAAACCTATGGATTGATAGATGCCTGTAGTTTATAAGTTATTAAGCACTAGGTAACAGATTTGATTAATTTTGTGCCTGGAGGGTTTTTTTTCTTTTCTTTTTTAAGACTTGAAGAAAACAAAATATTTTTCTAATTAAATAAATCTACGGTACCCGCTAATGGGGCCCGTCTGTGCGCTTGTCACAGGGCACTGGGAGAAGTGGAATAATGATTTTATTTTTTTTCATTAAATAGAATTATAGGCAGTTACTCAAAGCAACTGTGAGCCTAATTGAAAGAAAACCATTTCTCCTTAATTTACTTTCATGGTTCCGGATGATAAAAGAGTGTGTTCGCTGGAAAATTAAATAAAAAACACAACGCGAGGAGGCTTGAAATACTGCTCAGCAGGCACAGGTGGGACGGGGAAGCCCACTGCTAACATGACTTCTTTTAACTTTAACTAGAAACTTTGAGTGACTTCAGATACCAGGGTTTTCCCTAGGGTACATCGACACTACAGAGTTTTGTCGGAAAAATGGCCATTTTTCTGACAAAATTTGAGGAACGTTCACACTGCAATTGCGTTCTTCCACAAACAAATTGAAAGAACAGAGGGTTTTTTTCCCCAACATTGGTAATCCTCATTCTACGAGGAAGAAGCCTTTTTGCGAAAGAGCTCTTTCAGAGAAAGGTGTGTGTGGATGGGGAAGAGGGAGTTCTTTCAGAAGAAGAGGAAAGAGGAAAAAGCAGAGGTGCCCTGGTGGCCACTCCATCCATAGTTATCACAGATTAAATGAGAGAGAGCACCCATTCAGTGTGGATGCTATCTTTCGAAAAAGCAGATCACTTTTTTGATGCACTTTGGCAGTGTGGACGTGCTCTTTCGGAAGAAGTTTTTTTGCAAGATCTCTTCTGAAAAAAGCTTCTTCCGAATGAATCCTGCAGTCTAGACTTTGCCTCAGAGATGCCGTCCAGATGCTCCAGCCCCTGGCCAAGGTTTTATTCCAGCCTTCCCTCCTTTGCTTCAAAGTCAAATTGCTTGACTCTTAATTGACAGTCTCCTCCCAAATCAACCATTCCATAAGGTCTCCTCCTGTGTTGATGAGCCTAGGGCAGGGGTGGGGGGCCTCAGGCCCAGGGGCTGGATGTTGCCCCCAGTTTGCTGGATCCATTCCCTGAGGCTCAGGGCCTCCACCGCAGCACTGAGGAGCCTGCACTGGTGCTCTAGCTCTCCTCCCCCATGCATAAAATCTACTAGGCTGGGCCTAGGCTCTGGTGTGTGAGGGGAATTCGGGGAGTGTCTTTCTCCTCCTCAGTTGGGAGCCACATCAGAGAGGGTTAGTTGGTTTGTTTGCTTCTCACTTGCGTGAGGCCTCCCAACTGATTTTTCTGTGGGTCAGTGGTCCCTGACCCAAAAAAGGTTCCCCGCTCCCTGGCCTAGAGTTTGATTGGGCCTTGGCCTGTGCTCTGGGGAATGGCAGTCAGAGAGAGAGAACCTCCTCCCCTCATGGACTAACCTACCTGAGCTCCCCACACCACCAAGCACATGGAGCTGCTCACTCCCTCTGAGGGGCGGGTGGAGGAGGAGTGGCTCCTTGGCTCCACTCCTCTCACATGCGTGTGCTGCTCAACCAACTCCGTGGCCCGGGCCAGCGTGGTAGCCTGTTGCTGGTAGAGACCAGCAGAAATGGCTGCCCTGCATGAGTAAGGGGGAAGCAGAGCAGGATTAATGACTTGTATGCGTCCCCCCTCCTCTTCGGGACTGCACCTACAAGCACAGTCGGGCCCCTGGAAAGCAGGTATGACGTAGTGATCCAAGCAAGAGCCTGGGATCCAGGATTTCTGGGTGTTTGTTTCACAGGCTGGGTGCGTGGCTGAGAGCTAGTATCTTGCACCATTGGGAAAAGCAAATGGGTAAGGCTTTATTTCTTGTGCTGTTCTCAAAGCCCTTCCGTTCCCTGCATAAGCTAGAAGCCTGCAGCTGTTCTGAGCCTGTACCACGAGAGCTCTCTGCAAGTAACTCCCAGCATGGCCCACCCTCCCCTTCATGGCAGGACTGTTTTCATCCCCCAGCAAACCAGTGGCACCCCATTCCTGTTTGAGGCCCTAGGCTGGGCTTGGGGGCTCACTGTGCCAGGCAGGCATAGCTCCCCAGGAGTGAAACTTCCCAGCTCCCTGTGTGTGTATGTGGTGCCAGCACCTGAGGGGTTAAACAGTAAGGGAGTGCGAGCTAATTAATTCCATCGTGACCACTCTCCTGCCTGAGATATGGGCACATCTGCTCAGGGTCACAGAAGTAAGCAGTGGCTGCAACACTGACAGGAGAGTCTGTTTCCATTAACTGTTCCTGCTACTTCTTACACTAAACACTTCCTAAAAAAAGGCATCAGATAGTGTTTCCCTGTGGCTGCTGTGAGACTCTCTCGGGGCTGCCATTTGCTCCATCTTTTGGATCTACTGAGTCCAGGATGAGATTAAAACCATCCTCCAAGGAAACAAAAGGTCTCTTTTTCTTCTTCTTCGTCAGGAAATTAACTTTGGCTCTTCTGCTGATGAAATTGAAGAGGCACAAGTTCTTTCCAGGGCTTCAAATAGTCTTCTGTCTGGTTAGCATGGGGGAGCCGCCAACCACGCTCGGCCTCTGGGCAGGGTGGGAGAGAGTCCAGCTCTGTGCTCTCAGGCTTTGTCTACACTACAGAGTTTTTGCGGAAAAACGGTAGTTTTTCTGCAAAAACTCGCAGAGCGTCCACACCTCAAGTGTGTTTTTGTGCAAAAAAAATCGAAAGAACGAAGGGGTTTTTGCACAATTGGTATTTCCACAAGGAAGAAGCATTTTTGCAAAAAAAGCACAGGTGCCCTGGTGGCCATTATGTGCATACCAATCAGCGCTTACTTTTGAGAAAGCGTCCATGCAGTCTGGATGTTCTCTTTCGCCAAAGCCCATCACTTTTTCAGTGTGCTTTTGCAGCGTGGATGCTCTCTTGCACGAGAAGTTTTTGCGGAAGATCTCTTCCGATAAAAGCTTCTTGCACAAGAAGCCTGCTGTCTAGACGTAGCCTCAGAAGGGGCAAGGCCTCAGGGAGAAGGGGCGGAGCCAGGGGGCAACCAGCCCTCAGCATCAGTAAAGTGCCCCATGCTGGTCCCTCCCCTCCTTCCCCACCAGCCCTCAGTGCTGCCTGGAGAGCACCATGCAGCACTATGCAGACAATTTAAAGGGCACTGCTGCTTTAACAGTAGTGACAGCCAGGAGCCTCGGGCCTTTTAGAATTGCAGGGCCCTGGGGCAGTTGCCCGTTTTGCCCCACTCCATGGGTGGACCAGGGTTAGCATATCATGAAGCTGTGTGGGAGGAAAATGAGCAGTTAATATGGAAAGTCTGAAAGATTCAAATAAGCAGAAAATGATCTGTGCTTCTAAAAACTAGCTGGGTATTAGGAAGCAGATCTGGGGTAGGAACCAGATATTTTGTTTTTATGGGAAATGCTGCAACTCTGAAATGGAATGAAACCCACAACTTTCAAAAAATCCCACTCAATAAAATTCAGAAAAGGGAAAAAAGAAGCTTTTTAGGTCCATTGAAATGTTCCCTTTTGCTGAAATTGACACTCTGTTCTAATTTTTATTTTTCATGCAAAATCTATGATGGATAAAAAGTCAATTCCAACCTAGAAAGTTGAACATTCTGTTCTGCAAAGGTGATGCTCAGCGTCTCTCAACACATTTTCAAATTTTTTCTTTT
Organism: Pelodiscus sinensis; assembly: GCF_052426305.1. NCBI lineage: Eukaryota > Metazoa > Chordata > Testudines > Trionychidae > Pelodiscus > Pelodiscus sinensis. The sequence continues at coordinate 5,820,146 of NC_143075.1, read as the reverse complement.
GAAGCAAACCTTCGTCAAAATGGTCATGTTTCACTTTTGACATATTGGTGTTTTCCAATGGCAACATCTTCCTCTAGAGAATTGCCTGCTTTAAGAAACTTTGGGATAGGGATGAGAGGAGGCAAGCAGCTTGGCTCAGATCATTAGTAAAATTATAACTGGACTTTCCATCTCTAAGCCAGTCGTTTGGATCTATTGAGATCAGCAGTGACCAAATGTCATTAGCATTCGGTGGCCTATGTGAAAAGAACCAGTATGTTTCAAACCCAGTTTCATTGGGTCCTATAGAAATACACTAACCTCTAGAATTTAATGAATAGAAATGATTTTTCTATAGCTCTTTTTTTTCCTTAACCAAACATCATTCTCTGCCATTATATCAGACAGTCTGAAAAATCTATAGAAAGGATATAATTAAAATCTATACACTTTGTCCATATGGAGAATGACTTACTGAGCATAGTGTCAGAAAGTAGAAATTCCCAAGAGATATTGGAGAGGTCTCCAGCCCTGTAGATCAAACTCAAGAATTTTTTACTAATTTCTGCGTTTACCCAAACTGAATTGAAATCTCCAGGCCTTTGGAGAACTGCCAGTTATTAGATTGATCTCTCCATGATGATGATTACGAATGAAAGTCAGGACCTTATTGTGCATGGTGCTGTACATACACCTAGTCAGTTCCTGTCTCACACTGTTTGTGGCCTATCTGAATAGATGGGCTTCTCCCAGAAGATGTCAGAAGGTACTGCTTTCCCTTTACCATTAATAAGCATGCTGACCCATTTCTGAGCATCCAATCTGAAAATGCTCTGAATAGCAATCACCTTTGCATGCCTGATAAATGCCCCTTTCAAAATAAGGATTTCTTCCAAACTCTTTAATACCTCTGTTATGCGAAGTGCCATTTTTCTCTTTTGTAATCACAGTATTAAATTTTAATATAAAGTATTAATAAAACATGCCATCCCTAATGGCAACCCGCAGAATGCTCTGGACATGGCGGTGGTGCAAAAAGATATTTGTGTGGCCAGATCATACTTTGTTTAACACTTTCTGGGCAGTCCAAGAGTAGGGGTTTCTTTTGCTATTTGGTGATTCCAGATAGGGCACTCCACAATGCAGGAGCCTATGTGTTAAACCCTGAGCACACACGCTAGTAACGTGTTGGTCCCTGTTTGTGGGGCTCATTAGGGGGAAAAAACCCTCCTTTCCTGTAATTCCACGTAGAGCATGTGGGCCTCCCCAGATAAAGGAGATGATCGAAAATTACTAGAGAAGAGGTCTCGCTGTTTTCTGCCCCTGTGGATTTTTAAAATCTCCATTTAAGGCCCAAATAAGTGGTAGAATGAATGGCAATTTGTTTCTCCTCCACCCTTCCAAGGCAGAGGGGTAAGGCAGGAAATAGTGCTTGAGTCTGTTTTCCTGGGTGGGTAATATGATTAACTACTTGCAAGTTTTGCCTTGCTGTAAGTGTGTGCGTGTGTGTGTGTGCATCTGTCTCATCTATTGAAGGCCTATGGCCTTGGTGACATTAATAGATGGGGCACCGACAGCATATGTCTCGTAGCAGTCAGGGGGTGGTGGAAACTCCCTCACTTACCTGTGATTAGCAACCTCTTAATGTTAAGCAAGCCAGAAGGATTTTAAGTATCTAGGGCTAGGTATCTGGAATAGCCCTGCTGTGTTCAGTGCAAAACCAGGGGCAAAACTGTCTTCAAGTTCATTGCTTCTGGGGACCATCCTCCAGGTGACTTAAGGCAGCCTGCTGTCTGCCACCGCCTCAAGGGGCCTCCCCTACATCTGGTGATTAATGTACATTGTGGGACAAAGGAGAAACAGGGCTACCTCATCTCCTTCCCCTTTGGAATATGTTGGGGAGAGTGAGAGGCATAGAATTGCTATGCTGGGTAGTTGTGGTGGATTTCTCTGATGCAAGGAGAACATGCATAGGCTCTTTTTATTTTCTACCTTGTACCACAAAACGGCAAACAGAAGACAACACGGATGGTCTTGTTATGGTGTCGGACTGTGGTTTCAACTCCTTCCCTCACCACAGGGTTTGTTTTTTTTCTTCAAAAAAAGTGGCCTTTTCCCAAAATCTTCCCCTGCATCTACACTGCCGCTACATTCTTTCGAAAGCAAATCAAAAGAACACGGCAGTTTTTTTTGTCCGCAGAAAGCCTTGTTTTATGAGGAAGATTGCCTTTTTTTGAAAGTGCTCTTTCAAAAAAAGATGCTATGTGATGCAATCTGTGCTTTTTCGAAAGAGAGCATCCAGGCTGCCTGGGTGCTCTTTTTCGAAAGTACTGGTTGTAGTCTAGACACTCTTTTTTGTAAGAGGATGCAGTCTAGATGTAGCCTCTGTGACCGGGGTATAACACTTCATCTCTCTCTGCCTTCATTCTCCAATCTTCTGTCTGAATGTGGCTTCTTTTACTGCCTTTGTTGTTCGTCTCACTGATTTAGGCTCTAAGCTCTATGGCGGGGTGGCAAACTTTTTTTGAGTCAGGGGCCACCGACTCACAGAAAAACCAGTCAGGGGCTGCACATAAAGGCCGCACACAAGTGAGAAGCAAACAAACATTCACTGATGTGGCCCCTCTCTGAGAGAGACACTCCCCACATTCCCCTCGCAAATCAGAGCCTCGGGGGTCCCAGCCTAGTAGATTTTGTGTGCTCCAGCCCCTCAGGGGGACAGCAAAGGGACTGGAGTGGCAACGCAGGCTCCCCAGTGTTGGGGGGGGGGGGGTTGGCCATGAGCCTCAGAGGGCACATTCAGGCAAGCTGAGGGCTGCATCTGGGCCCTGGGTCTGAGATCCCCACCCCTGCTCTATGGGGTGAGAAGTCTCTCTTACCTTGTGTATGTACAGCATCGAGCCCATAAAGTCGCTAACCATAGCTGAGGATTCTAGGTTCTACTGGAAAATAAAATCCTACAAAATCAAGAGACTAGCTTAAAAATCACATTTAAAATTGGAACAACGGGTGTGTTTTTTTTTTTTTAAATTTACCTTCTGGATTTTCAAACTTTAAAGTTCCAGTATTCAAATATGCAACCATGGGAGTGTAAAGATGCTTTTGTTTTTAAATGAAAGCTGGAAGTCTCATGTAATCACTGAACTCCAGCAACCACAGCATCCAGGGAACCATCAAATATTGTGAGGCTCATAATAAAATTAGGGGAGCTGGCAACTCAGAACTCCCAGTTCCAGGGAAGGAAAAGGGCCCTGGGAGCAAATTTTTTCTGTGCAAGTTTCTTTTCTGTAGTCACCCAAAGCTGTTTTGCTTCTCTTTGTGCAGGCCTTTGCTTCTGGTTGTTTTAGCCTGTTCTGAGGATATAAAAATATTGACTATTTTATAGTCACTGAGGAAAACAGTCCCGCCTGCAGAGAAATCTGTGCTGGGAGGAGGAAAAAGAGAGAGAGAGAGAGAAAAAAGGGTCCAGGCTCGTGGGACTGCATGTGTGGGTGAGCGTAAAGGGTGACTTAGATACGAGAGGGATGGCATGGAGAAGTGGCAGGCGGAAGGAAAAAGGGGAGGGTGGGGCTGAGGGGAAAAGCAGGAGACACGGTAAGTTAAGTAAATTCACATTTATGTCTCCAAGAATTTGCTTCAAACGCTCTTCCTGCCCTCACTGAACATTTGCTGTTTGGACACCGTCCACTCAGGGGAGGAACAAAACTGCTCTGTGTTGCAGCACCAGTGGCTAAGGTGAACGCCAGGTCACCGGCAGGCTGCTGTGTTCGGTGCCTGTGTGCTCTACCTCAGGCGCACTGGGTGTGGAGAGGGGTGAAGTAGTGGGCATTCAGCCCCCATCAACCCTCCCTCAGGCTCCATACGGGGCCTACAAGTCCATGGTGTACACTAAATCCCAGTGCTAATTATTATCCATCTCCCAATCCATCTCCAGGCCCAGCGAATCTGTAACTAGCAGCTAAATACTGCAGAAGCTAGTCAGCTGGGACGTGTGCTTTAAAATCTCTCCACAAAGTTTAATGCTGAATGGGCAAGCTGGCCCACTGCTCTGTAATTCTATCTCCTCACGGCCAGTCTGATGCAGTCAGAGAGAGGATAATGCTGCAAGATAGTCCCCCATTTAAAATTAGGCCACTGAATATCAGCCCCAATGAAAGGGTTTTCAGCACCAGGGAAGTCAAAATTATTTTTACCCTTAGCCTAACCTTTCCTTCCCTGAATGGCAGATAGCAGATATGCTCCGGCTTATGGGAACTACAACACACCTATTGTCTCGAGGCAGTCCAAGTGAAAATGAACAATGAGGTACATTGTTGGCGATTTGTTACTGGAAGTTTTAAATGTATGTTGTGTTGGTATAGTGAAGAAATAGGGCATCTGTTGTGTCACCGTGGCAATCTTAGTATAGTGTCTCTGGGAGCACCCTGTCTCCCCACAACAACTACTCCACTGTGTGTAGGCCTCTGGCCTCCCTTATATGAATAGAGTGGCCGAAAGGACCAGGCGGTGTGTATCCATTAACATAACTCAGTCTTTACAAAGACAAATATGGCACCATTTTGTCATTTTATTTTGTAGAAAGAAATGTGGATTTGGATTTAGCTCAACCCAACTTACCAAACAGACGTATGCCAAGACTGTTCAAACCAGTTGTAACAGTGGCACTTTTTATTTATTTATTTATTTAAATATGAGACCTGGTCTCCACCTAAAACTTAGGTGAGATTTGTGAGGGTTGTGAGAAATTTCACTTCCTGAGAATCAGGGTTAGGTTGACCTTATGACCAATGTACAGGCAGCAAGAGGAATGGAAGACTTTTCCATTGACTTAGCTATTGCCTCTAAAGGGGGTGGATTTAGTTCTGTGACAGAACAACCCCGTAGATCACTGAATCACTGCAACAAGCGTCTATGCTACAGCAGCACATGGCTGTGTCCCTGTAGACTTATGTACTGCTAATTACCATAAAATGGTAATTTGGGGCACCAACGGTAGCATGGGAAGTCACTCCCCTGGCCAGAGCCAATGGCTAAGAGTCACACAAGGGACTAGCTCCTCACCTGCTGTAAGTCAGCATTAGAAGGGCAATTTTCATACAGCCCCTAAGGCAAATTCAGTGAGGGATTGTAAAGTGTCTGTAATCAGATAATTATTTTCCCCCGGTTATGTGTTAGGAGGAAGAATCCAAACTTACTAAAATAAATTCCAACACTCAGGCCAGGTTCACACTGCAGGGAAAGGTGGGCTTAAGGTACGCAATTCCAGCTATGTAAAAAACATAGCTGCAGCTGATGTACCTTAAGCTGAGCTTTAGCACTGTCCTCACAGTGCAAGATCAAGAGGAGAAATGCTCCACTTGCAAGGAGTAGAAGTACCAATGCTGATGGGAGCACCATCAGCATTTGATTTAGCAGGTCTTTACGGGTGTATTTACACTGCACCCTTAGCTCGAAATAAGCTACGCAATTTCAGCTATACAAATTGCGTAGCTTTTTTTGAGTTATTTTCAAAATACAGGCTGCTCCTGACTTGCAACGTTATCAGTTATTAGGATAGCATTGCAAGTTGGGGGTGTTGTAACTCAACCCTGAATTTATGACAGGTGTCGTGCATCATCGTAAATGTGGGGCCGAGGACGTAAGTCGAGGGATTTCAGCCCCTTCCACACTTACAGAAAAGGTGGTAAGTGTGTGTGTGGGGGGGAGGGTCGTAAATCGGGCTGTCGTAAAGTGGGGGCCTCCTGTATCTTATTTCATAATTTGGCACTGTGTAGACAGTGTTGGTGAGACAGACATGCTTTCTAGCTGCACAGACCAATGAGCGAGATTACCCCACCCATCTTGTCTCCAATACTCTGGGTCCGATACAGTTACACCTACACTTCCGTTACAACCCTTGAGACTTACACAGCCCTTCTGTGGGGCTGGTTTGTATATGCTCAGGGCTGGTGACAGACTTTGACTGGACATGGGCAATGTGTGTGTGGGGGTGCTTCAGCTGAAAGGGGCGGGGCTAGCAGCAGCCAGTCTTCAGCACCACCTGCACTGCAGCGCAAAGGCCTCTGGTGGTGATTTAAAAAGCCCAGGGCCCTGGCCGCTGCTGTTGCCATGGTAGCAGCAGTGGCAGTACAGGGCCCTGAGCCTCTTTGCCCCCCATTCATCGCAGCCCTGTGCATGCTGCCTGTGGTAAGGGGTGATACGCACCCCAAACTGAGAAGAAGAATTCGGCCCTGTGTTCGAGGTGCATGCCCTTGCTGCTAGAAAATCTACTGGATGACAGCACACTCTCAGCTTTGTGCTGGACCCGCTGTGCTCATGCTCCCTCAAGGACGGCTCTAGAATGACCGGCCCACAGTAGGATGTGTCTTTCAAACCCACATCAGAGTGTGGTTGGCCCCTAGCCTGAAAAATGGGAGATTCTGCCACTTGTGAGGGGTTTATTCTCCTGTCTGTAATTAAAACTAATACAACAAGCAACATCAGGAGATGAAGCTTTCTCAGGCCTGGTCCAGGACTGGGGAATGAACATGTCCAGGAACTAAGGTCCATCATAAATCGCTCCCACCCTCTCCTCAGAGTGCCACGCTTTGACCAACCTCCTCCAAGAAACATGTGTGTCTCTCATGGACCCGGTCTAAAGTTTGTTGACGCGAGCGGGAGTCTTTCCATTAATTAGAAGGGCGTTTGGAGCAGGTCCCTTTATTTTCAATGGTGGGGTTTTCCCCTTCCGCACCCTCAATTTTCCTTTTACTCCAAGGAGCTGTAGGAAATTTCAGAGGGTCAACAGCTGATTTGAACGAATCAGAATTTCCTTGTAAGCTAGTCTGCTGGTCTCAAGGTTCATTATTATTTTTATTGACTCTTTGTATTATTGCAATGGATATCAGCACCAGTAGAGTACTAAGATCTCATCACACTAGGCCAGGGCTGGGCAAGATGAAATCCTGGAGCAGGATCCAGCCTGCCTAATGCTTTGATCCGGCCTGCGGACTTCATCTGGACGCTTTCTATTTATATCTCACTGCCTGTGCCTCTGAATTTCCAGGTGGTGGCTCAGGCAGCAGGATCCTATTTAAATGGCTCATGGCTCCCTGTCGTGGTGCTACCCTGGCAGGGGCCGGAGCAGCAAGCCTTTTAAATAGCCACAGCAACCTCGGATGGCTGCCAGGCAACATGGTAGCAGCAGGGCCAGGAGCTGGGAGCCCTTTGCTGTGTTTTTAATTCAAAGCCTCCAGCCCCAGACAACTCTGGGGGGAAGCTAGTCCCCAGCCCCGCCCCTTCTGTCCCAGGCCCCGCCCCTTTGGGTGAAAGGGAGCCAGCTGTGACCACATGGCAAAATTCATTAAGTAGCCCCCTTGTGAAAATTATTTTCCACCCTTGAGCAAGGCATTGTAGAAAACGCAGAACAAAAATACAGGCCCCAGCTTTGTGCTTCTTTCGTCCCAAGCCCACTCGCTGCAGTTTAGAATGCTGGTCCCTTACCGGCAGCTACTCTTACTATGTTGTTCTGTTCACCTCTGATGCATTTTTTTAAAGGAAAATCCACATGGTTACTAGGCAGAGGCTCATGATGCAAATGGCTGTGATCGGTCATCAGTCTAACACTGACCATCACCATACTGGAGCCCCTACCACCACGCACCAAGGTGAAGCACCGAGTGCCCAAAGCCACAGTGTAGCAATCAGGAAATCAACTCTTTCCAGTGTTATCTGTGACTTTTAACAGACTCAAGTATGCCGACTGTCAGCCTTTACTGGGCAAGATGTAATTTTCCAATCAACATCGTCACTTCCCAAAAGCCCCACTTCTGAACTTTTTCCAGAATCCAAAGGCTTTGGCGGCAGCCTCAGCAATGGGAATCAAATTATAAAAACAAAATCCCTCCTTTCGTGCCACGCTTCCCAGTGTTTTTCCAGGGCTGAAACGAGAGGCAGACTCACTATTTGTTTCTGCTTCTGTTGGCTTTTAAAAGCACAAGAGGGTAAAGGAGCTGCTGGGCTGTTACTTTCACAGCTTGCTTATGTACACAGTGCCGTAACCTTTGTGTCTTGCTGGGAGCAGCTGCGCTGCGATTGTATTAGTCTGACTGACTGTAAACTGTGCGGTAATATGTAAAACATATTGTGAGTGATGACGACTAATTGGAGAGCATCTCACAAGACATTCTAAACTTGTGTAAAATGTCATCCAGCTGTAGGCTCTGTCCTGGATGGGATCTGTGTTACTTGTTGGAACTGGCTGGCTCATCCCTGGCTTTGTGGGGAGCGCAGGGTGACTGAGGGAGGGAGGAGGCAAAGAATAATGCCTGTGTTCAACCATGGAAACACTTCCCCATTTCCAGAGGCTGGAGTCTGATAAGATACTGAGCAAAGATTTTCAAATATGGCTAAAGATTTTGGGTAATCAACTTCAGACAACATAGAGGGGCCTGATTTTTTTGTCAGGGACTTTATGCAAATCAGTTCTTGTTACTTAAAAATAAAAATTACTACCTGTTGGACCTCTGTAATCCATCACTCTGCTCCAGCAACATCCATGGTCTGGCATGATTTTATTTAGGCAGATGTCCATTTATCATGGGTGTGGCCAAGTCTTCTACGGTCCCATAAAGTTTGTTTACAGCCACCCATCCTGGTTCTCAGTGTTTTGTGCTGTAATTTAGCTCTCATTGACCCCTAAATATCCTCTAACAGCCCAGTAAGCAGTGGGAATGTTGGTAATGCTATGGTTTGTGCCGTGGTTTGGCAAATTCTCTGGTTCAGCACTGATCGGGTCCCGAGGGTGCCAGACACGAGAGGTTCAACCTATAGTCACATTGGGAAAACATAGCGCCAGATTTTATTTTCCGGCCCCAATTCCAGGGGGAGGTAAAAGGAGTGTCATGCTACTAGAAAAAAAGTCAATATGTCTATCACAGTGTAGGGGCTAATATCTATTGATCCAGCAGCAACTGTCATTGCTATTCATCTGGAAGCCAGAGAACGCTAAAGGGCAAGCGCTGCCTCTTTGGAGAGCTCGCTGGGTGTGTGCACTTTTGCCTTCTGCTGGATAAAATGCCAGGCATGATCAGCTGTTTGTGACTTTGACACCTGCTAATGGCAAATTTGCAAAATATTCTCCTCTAGTTCAAGCAGTATGAGGCTTGTGCTTTCTGAAGTGGAAGGTCACTTTTTCAGTTCTCCACCTCCATGACCGGAGCTACATTTAGCAGCCATGTGTCTCTCAAAACTAAGTGACTGGGCAACAAAATGGCCATGTTGATAAATGTAAAGTAATGTACATTAGAAAAAATAATCCTAACAATACGATGAGGATTAATTTAGTTATAACTACTCAAGAAAGAGATCTTGGTAAGAGAGAGGTCACTGTGGATAGATCTCAGTAAACATGCACTCAGGGTGTGTCTAGACTACAGGGTTTTGTCGACAAAAGTGGACTTTTGTCGACAAAACTATACCTGCGTCTACACTATCGCTGAGTTCTGTCGACATAATGTCGACAGAACTCAGCAGTTTTGTCGACGCTGGTAAACCTCATTTTACGAGGCATAACGCCTTCTGTCGACAGTTCCTGTCGACAGAAGGTGTTATTGCATGTAAACTGTCCTTTGCGTCTACACTACCATGTCGACAAAGCAGCTTGCTTTGTCGACAGAACTGAATGTAGTGTAGACGCTCTTTGTCGACAGTATCTGTCGACAAAACTTCTGTCGACAAAAGCCTGTAGTCTAGACATACCCTCAATGTGCAGCAGTAGTCAAAAGAAATGTTAGGAATTATTAAAAAAAGGGATAGAGACTAAGACAGAGAATATCTTATTGCATATATATCAAATCATGGTATGTCCACATCTTGAATACTGCATACAGATGTGTTCGCCTCATCTCAAAAAAGATATATTGGCATTGGAAAAGGTTCAGAAAAGGGAATAAAAAATGATTAGGGGTTTGAATGGGGCCATTATCAAGAGAGAGAAAAAAGACTGGGACTTTTTAGATTAGAAAAGATGAGATTAAGGGGGGATATGATAGTAGAAGTCTGTACAATCATGACAGGCGTGGAAAAAGTGAATAAAGAAAAGTTATTTATTTGTTCCCACAACATAAGACTAGAGGTCACCAAATGAAATTAATAGGTAGCAAGTTTGAACCCAAACAAAAGGAATTTTTTCTTCATGCAGTACTCAGCCAACCTGTGGAACTCCTTGCCAGAGGATGTTGTGAAAGCCAGGTCTTTAATAGGGTTCAAAAAAGAGCTAGATAAATTAATGGAGATTAGGTCAATCAATGGCTATTAGTCAGGATGGGTAGGAATGGCATTTCTCAGAGGCTGGAAATGGATGATAGGAGAGGGATCACATGATGATTACCTGTTCTGTTCACTCCCTCTGAGGCATCTGGCATTGGCCACTATTGGCAGACAGGACACTGGGCTAGATAAACCTTTGGTCTGACCCAGTATGACTGTTCTTATTTTCTATAGTTCCTATGTGTCCTTCTGCCTGTGGTTTTGAAAACTGGCCATTATTTTTTTGCAGAAAATGTAATGTAGTCCTAAATTCTTCATGAAAATGTGTCAGATTTTTTTTTCCAGCAAAAAACAAAATTAAAAAGTGTCAAAATTTTGGTTTTTGCAAGCCAGTTTTGGTAAAAGGGAGGGGGGAGTTGAATTTTCAAAAACACAGAACTTTTCATTTTTTGCAAAACCCAGAAATTTGTTACAAAAAGATGACTAAAACCTTTAGATGAAAACATTTAGCCAGTGTTTAAAATAGTGGATCTTTGTAAAAGCCTGTTTTTGCCCCACAATGTACATGCCCATCATTCCATGGGGATAACCAATCTGCATATATTAGCTTGCTCACACTCGCCATCACAAGGTGATATTCATTTCTCCATAAACAAGGCTGCACCTTCAAGCACACTCAGCTTCAGATGGCATCACCCTACCCAAATGCATGCCTTCTCATTCCTGCGCGTGCCTGTGCGCACGCACCATCTCATGATGGTAGTCTCATTCCTGTGCACAAGCCTGCATAGTTGCATATATCCTCCTCCTGTGACTTGTTCCTCCCCATGCACACTCACAAACAAACCTCCCTGCAGCCAGCCCCTGGATAGTCGGGGAAGTTCATAGTTTCCCGGATCTTGGCTGCTTTCTCAGCATGATTCTGAAACCCCTTCAGAACTTGTTATGTTACTTTGGTGATAAATTGTCATAATAAACTCTTCGATAGTATGAAGATAGGTCATTATTCATCATTGCGCGGCTTGGAAAAGACCATAAATCTGGAACAAAGGCCATTTGTTTGGTTTGGAGAATCCAAGCCTTCACTGTTTGGAAGGATTCATGTCCCCTTGCCCTCTCAGTTAATCATTCTGTAAGTCCTCATAAATATCACAGTCTGGGGGGCGGGGGAAGTTACTCACTCTTGTTGTACCATTAAAAAGTGCAATGCCATGCTATGACTTTTACTTCACTTCTAGCAGGTAAACAGTTCAGCCACAGACCTACAGTATCTAATGCTAAGTCTTTGCCTGGGACATTTTCAAGCTGGAAATGAATGTGAAAAGAACTGTTTAGTCAGATCGCTAAGGGTACACCTACACTGCACAGTTATTTCAGAATAAGCTATCCGGAATAGCTTATTTCAAAATAGTACGTCTACACTGCAGGAAAGCCTCAAAATGAGTCCGAGGCAGGCTTCCCTCATGTAGACGTGCTATCTCGATTTAGAGCCCCAGGAGGAATCACTTAGAATGGCCCTGGTGAGGGGCTATTTAGAAATAGAAGTGGAGCATCTACACATGCCATATTTCAAAATAGCTATTTCGGAATAGGTATTATTCTTCATAGAATGAGGTTTACAGAAGTCGGAATAAGCCATCCATTATTTAGAAATCATTTTGAAATAACAGAATTGCTGTGTAGACACTTGTGTAGTTATTTCGAAATAACAGCTTTTATTCCAAAATAACTTTGCTGTTTAGACACACCCCAAGAAAAGAGTTTCCAGTGCATACATGACAAGAAGCTTGCATGTGTTAATGTGTTCATGGATAAATGTAAATAAACTGTTTTCCCCCCTTTTCTATAGTATAAAAATTAGTATTGCTTACACCAAGCATTGTAAAATCATCAATCAGCTCCCCCAAAATAATGAGACCAGCTTAAAAATCTTGAGATTTAAAACAAACAGTAAATGTTGGGGGCTTTTCATTGGTCTTCTGGTTATTGAGCCCAGGGCTGTCCTTACCCATCTGCCCTGGCTTCACTTCCTCTGGAGAGGATCTAGTTAAGTTAAAAGCAAAAAAGCTGGCCAGACCTATTATCGGAACACTGAACCTGTGAAAGAGCCATTCAAATGGTAATGAAGCCATTTCACAGGCATGTGCCAACCCCAGGAACATACTGTCAGTGTCTGAATTTACTGTGGGAGTCTACAGGACCTTAGTTTAAAATCTGCTTTAAAAATATTTCATTAGTGTGTTGCTGAGGATTACAAAATCACATCTCTAAAAAATTGTCATTCCCAGCTGCCATTGGGCACAAGGGCACGAGTTTGATAATATTGCGTAGGGCCCCATAAATCCTAAGGCTAGCCCTGATTGAGCATCTGAGGGTCATGTTTTCAAACTTTTCTCCATAACCTTTAGGACTAGAAATTTTTTTTTATAATGTAGGCTGAGGGTTATGTGCTATGAAATGACTCTTGGAGCTGAGGTTTTAAGAAAAGCACTCAATCTCGGGAGATAAAAATCACCAAGATTGATAATGCTGTAAACATTAATGAGTTGGAACTTGTGTGAAAGAAAAAGGGTTTGTGACAAATAGCAGAAATGTTATTTATTTAAAAATCAGAGTGAAATAAGTATCCGTTATAGCAAAGGACTAGTAGCACTTATTACAGCCAGGCCTCATGTGAGCAGGTACTACACAAATGTAAACGTAAACCACAGAAATGAACAAGGCTGCAGCTTCACACACACACTCAGCCCCATATGGCATGGTCCTCCCCACGCACGGACCTTCCTGTTCCTGCACACGTGCTTGTGCACACACAATCTCATGGGGATAATGCCCCTTCTCCCGCACAAGCCTGCACACTCACGTACATCCTCCTCCTGCCACTTGTCCCTCCCCATACACACTCACAAACAGACTTTCCCGCAGCCAGCCCCTGGATTGTCAGCGACGTTCACGGTGGTAGGGGACTGGTACGTACACAATCATCAGAAGAGGCTGTAATTGATCCCTAGAGGATATGAGTGAGTTACACACCCACTTACAGAAGGGCCCTCAGTCTTGCTGGACATATGAGATGTTGAATCTCCAGATTGGAAAAGCTAAGTGGCTGCATCTAGTGACAGATTTATATCCTCTGCAGACTTGGCCCAGAAGTGGAACTGTCTTACGTACGAGTGCACACTCACACACACATACACATACACATTGCCACATACAGCTTTGCGTTGCACCTCAGTCTTGACCTGCTCCAACTTTAGAATCATAGAATCATAGAACTGGAAGGGACCTCGAGAGGTTATCGAGTCCAGCCCCCTGCCCTCAAGGCAGGACCAAGCTCCGTCTACACCATCCCTGACAGATGTCTATCTAACCTGTTCTTAAATATCTCCAGAGAGGGAGATTCCACCACCTCCCTTGGCAATTTATTCCAATATTTGACCACCCTGACAGTTAGGAATTTTTTCCTAATGTCCAATCTAAACCTCCCCTGCTGCACTTTAAGCCCATTACTCCTTGTCCTGTCCTCAGAAACCAAGAGGAACAAATTTTCTCCTTCCTCCTTGTGACACCCTTTTAGATATTTGAAAACCGCTATCATGTCCCCCCTTAATCTTCTTTTTTCCAAACTAAACAAGCCCACATCTTCCTACATCTTTGACTTTGGCCATTGGCCTTCCAGATCATCCTTGGGATTTAACCTGGAATATTAACATGACTCTCCAGGGGCTGCTATCTTACAACTCGCCCTGGTCATTCTATCCACATGCAGTGCTAGAAGAGGGCAGATGCCTTGTTATGAGAAAATGTTAGGCGCGAGTCAAAATATGGGTCTTTGAGAGGCAGGGTTAGAGATTCCATTCGGTCATTATTTTGGTTTGTTTTAATTTCCCAGCAGGATTCAAGAATTTTTGCAAAATACTTGGAGGAGGGGAAGGGAAGAGCAGAAGGGGGCAATTCATAGTGTCTCAAATGTTCCTACTCACCATAGTCAGCAGGAGGGGAAGAAGTGCAGGGGAGCTGGAATTATTTTTAGGGAGAGAGCTGAGCGGTGCCTCCCTCTACACCTGTTTGTGCCCCCTCACTGCTTCACACCCAGGGTTGCCAACTCTCCAGGATCAACACCGTTGCTGCAAATGGCTTCCGGTCCATTCAGTCAGGGAGAGCTAACAAATTAGCCACAGCTGGAGGCAGCTGAGGAGCCCTGGGATGAGGCCAGGAGCTGAGCCCCAGGCCGGTGATGGGACCCCACGCGGCAGTGGAGCATCCAGGGCTGGTGGACTGGTCCCCGGGATGGCGGGCTGCAGAGCTTGTGGGGACAGTGTATGGCAGGACCCGGGGGTGGGGGATTGCAGCCGACAAGAGCCAGGGCTGGCAGAACTGGTTCCTGGGAGTGGGGAAGCTAGGTGCAAAATCTGGGGGTGCTGCATCACCCCCTCATCCCTACTTCCTGTGCCTATGAAGAAATGGGGATATCTGCACACAGCTTCAGTTGTGTCTGCCTGCAGGAAGACCTTTCCGAGCCACATCTGGTCCTGGCTTGTATCTCAATCTCCATTTGGAGTAGCTCCATTGAAGCGAGTGGGTTATTTGGGGTTTACTGGAGCGGGGCTGAGACCACTCTCTGGCCCAGTGTGCTTGCTGCTCTTTCATTGTGGGGTCTTCCTTCACCCACGCCATGAGGGGGAACTACCTCCGGGACCCTGTCTGTATTCTTGTACATATGGCCACATGGATGTGCTGAGGATGGGGGGGTGGGCACTGTCCTTCCTACCTCTTTTTATTCCACCCTATTCTTTTCAAGTTCTCTCTTGCCCTTCTCACTGTGCATAACTAGCGTCTAACACCTGGATTTTCTTCTCTCTTTCCCTCCCTCTCCAGAGGGAGAAATTGTGTGGGGTGAGGATTAAGGGTTGTCAGGGCTGGGGCAGGAGGGTCTTACCTTGAGTTAGCTGTGCAGCAAGGGGGGAAGGGGCTAAGGCAGCTTCCTGCCTCTCCTGGCACTGCAGGCCATGCTGCACCCAGAAGCAGCAGGTTCCCAGCCAATGGGCATGCAGAGCTAGTGCTCAGGGCAAGGGCACTGCACAGAGCCCTGTGCGCTCTCCTCCCTCCCCTACATACATATCTAGGAGCCGGGCATGCTGCTGGCTGCTTCTGGTGTGCAGCACAGTCTGTGGTGCCAGGACAGACAGGGAGCTGCCTTCGCCCTCCCACTGCTCACTTGATCCTTCTGCAACAACAAGACCCAGGGCTTGACGTTCCATCCCCCAGTTTGAAAACCACTGGGCTAGAATGCCCGATCCTTGGAATGGACTGATGGGAGGTCTGTGATTCCAGATTCAGACCTATATGATCCGTTCACCCAAACCTGTTGGCTCGTTTTATGTAGCTCACTAAATAACAATCACCAGATTTTTGGCCTCTCCCACCCTGAGCAGCATAGGGAAGTCTAGTGACTTCACGATGATCACTACTGCAACCGCACCTGTCCTTCTCGCACGTGTCTGTTGTTTTTATCAGCCAGTTCACCTCTAGTTCATACAAGCTGACATGTGCCGTGTGGCAAAGGGAGGAAGATACTCTTCTCGTTGGGTTTTTGCCGCTCTATTTACAAAGGGGAAGGTGCTGGTGGTGGCTGAGAGGAACATACCCTTTAGGGGAGTGGGTTTCAGGGAAAATGAAATCCAGAGTGAATTCTCCTCAGCGGGGTTTTTTGTGGCAGTGCTGGACAGCCTTTCTCCTGGCTATGAGAGGGAAGTTCAAGCGAATGTATTCTGAGGCTCAGCCACTGTGATTGATTTATGCGCCTCGCTTTAAACCAGAAACTATATAAGCAAGCAATAAATCATGGTCTTGGAGGAACGCAGAGCTATTGCCTGTGATTCAGCTAGTGATGGGAGGAAGTTTAGGGGGGGAAAAAAGAAGCAAAAAGAGAGAAAATTGTCTATTTTTAATAAATTGTCAGAGCTTCAGAATTGGTGAGTTAGAGTTTGATTTGGGATTAGAAGCTGGCTTGGGAACCAGGAAGCACTATCTGTGTCTTCATATAACCTCATTAACTCAGTAATGTTAAACACATTCTTCAGCTAGGCTCCCTGGTTCTTTCTTTCTGTGGTCTGCCTTCCTCCCAGGATAGCCACACATCTTACAGACATCTCAATGAAGCCTTCCCAGTAAACATTAGCGATCACTTCTTAGCCGTTATTGTCTCTGCCTTCAGATAGCCAAGCAGGTATACACTTAAGTCCAAGATAAACACTTCCTTGGCCCTCATTTATTGCTGATATAAACTCTTATAAAGCTCACCACTCCGCTCACTATCATGCCCTCTATCGCCTTTTTGCAAAATGTAATCCATAAAATGCTTTCATGGTAACCTTATACATCGGCAACCAGTGATAACATCTCGAGGCCCCCGTGACAGACAGGAACTCGCAAGCATGGAGTTAATAATGCAAACTTTCAAAAAATGAAACTGGCAGAAAGAGACGAGGAGGGGAATAAAAGGAGCCGGTGTGGCTGTAATTGGGACCATGTGAGCTTCCTTAGAGAGGGATTAGGGGAAAGAGACAGGCCTCGCCCGCGAAGATTAGTTTCAATTAGACGGGCTGGAGGCGAAAGTCAGGACTTGGTGAAAGATTAAAACAAGAAGGGAGAAAGTTTCCATTGCTTTTGCTCCAGGCCTGCACAAGAGGTTTCAGTGAGATCACGCTAATTGAAGGCAAAACTTGCATGGAAGTTAGGAAGAACTCGAATTAATTGATTCGATGCTGCAAGATATTTTTTTTTTTACCTACCGTGGTTTTATTTTATTTTCATCGTTACTTTTTTTTTCCTCCAAAGAAGGGGAGAGGGAATTGTATCCAAAATGCTGTAGGACTAAAATGAAATAGAAGGGAGAGCCTTGGTCAGCCATTCCTTGGCCAGTCAGTAGCTGACACACTTCTTTTCATGGTCTCCTTTCAGCTTAGCATCAACTGTTTGAACTAAATTGATGGTGTCGTCGTTACTACCATACGGCTAAGCTCCTTGTTTCACACATTAAAAAGTCTGTTCCCTTGACAGATTTGTTTTTCCCACAAGGAGATCTAATTTAGAGCATTATTCAAAAGTGCTCTATAAAACTAGAGTAAGGGAGTCAACCCGGCTTACATTTCCCAGCTGCAGGGTTGGGTAAAGGAAGCTTATCATCTTGTCTGCCTACCATCCTGAGCATATCTTCACTAAAGGGCTAAATGAAGAGACACATGACTCTGCCCCAAATGGGACCACGAGATGCTACTGTAATACCAATAATAGGCCAAGTCTATACTTACATGAGAAAGTTGATTTAAGAATAGCGTAGTTGGCATTGACGAATCTTAAGTCGAATTTCTGCAGCATCTCCAGTGCAGGAGGTAGACAGGAGAAACTCTTCCACTGACTTCCCTTATTCCTCACAACCCCGTGGAGTGCTTGGATCAACGGAGGTACCATCAGCAGTTGATTTAGCGGGTCCTTAATAGACTTGCTAAATTGAATTCCGCAAGACCGATCTCTTTCGATCTTGGGATAAGTATAAACCTGGTCTTCATGAAGATAGCTTATTCCTTTTCAGTAACAAAGGAACAGAATCATAAAAAAAATTAGAGATTGAAAAGATCCATTAATTCATCATATCGCCACCCAGTGAAGGATTCCTAGTCATGGATTCCAAGACCAGAGGGAAAATGCAGGACAATGTAGCACTTTAAAGACTAACAAGATGGTTTATTAGATGATGAGCTTTCGTGGGCCAGACCCACTTCCTCAGATCAAATAGTGGAAGAAAATAGTCACAACCATATATACCAAAGGATACAATTAAAAAAAATGAACATATATGAAAAGGACAAATCACATTTCAGAACAGAGAGGGGGGGGGGGGGGGGGGGGAGGAAGGAAGGTAAGTGTCTGTGAATTGATGATATTAGAGGTGGGGAGAGTGGGATGTTTGTGAGCTAATTGTATTAGAGGTGATAATTGGGGAAGCTATCTTGGTAATGGGTAAGATAGTTTGAGTGTTTGTTCATTCCTTCTTGGAGAGTGTCGAACTTTAACATGAATGACAGTTCAGAGGATTCCCTTTCAAGTGCAGATGTAAAAGGTCTTTGTAGCAGAATGCAGGTGGTTAAGTCATTGAGAGAGTGTCCTTTCTGATTAAAATGGCAAGAAACTGTTTTTTCTTTGTGATCTTGTCTGATATCTGTTTTGTGGGCATTAATCCTTTGGCGAAGTGTCTGAGATGTTTGTCCAATGTACATAGCAGATGGACACTTTTGGCACATGATAGCATAAATTATATTTCTGGATGCGCAGGAATATGTGTTCTTGATCTTATAACTCACTTGGTTAGGTCCAATAATTAGGTCCAATAATGGTATCAGCAGAATGAATATGTGGACAAAGCTGGCAACGGGGTTTGTTGCAAGGGAAGGTACCAGGGTTGGTATTAGTGTGGTATGTCCTGTGGTTGTTGGTAAGAATCATCTTGAGGTTAGGTGGTTGTCTATAGGAGACTATTTGCTTTTTTATTTCTCAGGATCTCTACCAAGCATTTATAAACCTCAACTACCCACCCGGAGAAATAAAAAAGCAAATTGAAAGAGCCAGACGAATACCTAGAAACCATATACTTCAAGACAGACCCAAGAAAACCAACAATAGAACACCACTTGTCATCACCTACAACCCCCAACTTAAACCTGTCCAACACATTATCAATAAACTACAGCCTATACTGGAACAGGATGCCATACTCCAAGAGGCTCTGGGAGACAGACCCATAGTCTCCTATAGACAACCACCTAACCTCAAGATGATTCTTACCAATGATTCTTATTAATTTAATGGGCATTAAATTTATATTATTCTAGTTTTGTTGTGTGATACCAAGTCAAATGCCTTACATCAGTTAATAATAGTATGTCAACGCTATTGCTTTCATCAATCAAACTTGTAATCTCAAAAAAATGAGGAGTAACATTTGTTCGAACCAAGAGGTTTGGTTCAAACTAACGCGTCCTGGCGCTCACTTCCTGGTTCAAATCAGCTGTTGAGAGGAGTAACGCGCCGGCGAGATCATGCTAATGAGGTGCAGGATATTTAAATCCCCACCTCATTAGCAATTTTGGTCACCTACATTTGCATCCCTAGCTCGAACTAGAGAGCAAGTGTAGATGTATCCTTGGATACAAGTTGTCTGGACCATCTGACTTGAAAATGTCTAACTTTAGTAGCTGCTGTTTAGCATCCTCCTGAGATACTAGTGAAATGGAAAGAGCGTTATTGTATGATGAGACTACATCATCTTTTCCTCCTTGTCCCAAACACATAACAGGAATATTTATGAAGACTCCTGCCTTTTCTTCATTATTGAATAATTCTATCATTTCCATCTATTAGTGGACTAATATCATTGTCAGGATTCTTTATGTTCCTAATATACTTAAATTCCCTATTTTACTTAACTCCGCTCACATAGATGTCTCCTTGTTTTACTTTGCTTCCCTTATCATTTTTCTACAGTTCTTAGCTTCTGATTTATATTATTTACTATCAACTTCCTCTTTCTTTCATTTGTTATATGCTATTTTTATAGCTGCCTTTGCTCCTTCTTCTCTAAATCTGTTTTTTTTTTAAAGCCAATAGAGCCATATTCCTCAATTGTGGGATTGTGGGCATCTAGTAAAGTGTTCTTAAACAATTTCCAATTATCACTTGCATTTTTCTCATTACATTCTTCCACCCAGCCAATCTGGCTCATAATTGTTTTCAGCTTTGTGAAATTGGCAGTGTGTGTGTGTGTGTGTGTGCACACGCGCATGTGTGTGTATATAATTTTCATTTCTAGTTTGATTTGTTTGCACATTATAAATGTGATCAAGTCACAATCATTTGCTCCTAGGCTACCATTATTTTTGGTGCTGTGATCAGTCTCCCTATCTGGCAGGACTAAGTCTAAAACAGAGCCACCCTCCCTCCCAGCCCTGGTTGCAACACTCTTTGAATTAGGAGACTGTCATCTATAATGTTTAGAAATTCCAAGGATGTCTTAAAACAAGCAGCATGAGACTTCCAACATCTGACACTCAAACTGAAGTCCTTCGTGATTACACAGCATTTTTTTCCTACTCATTATAGACAGGTGCAAGGAGTTAGTCATCCCAATCCATAGTGTGATCTGATGGTCTGCAGCAGACACTAATACCCCATCTGGTGTCTTTTCTATTGGGACACAGATCTAAAGGCTTCAGGGTCCTTATAACTTTGAGTTACTGATAACTCAGAAACAGGTAATACACTTTCTGACAAAGAGCTACTTGCCCTCCCTTTTGGATGGATCTGTGCAGTCTGTTCTTCAGGGCTTTGTCCAGTTTTAAATGAAATGAACAATGAGAATTCCATCACTTCCTTTGAGAGAGTCTATTCCAAATCCAATTAGATCTCCAATTTTCCCCCTCTGGGGAGAGGCTGGAGTGTGGGAGTCTGTAGCTCACTGCAAAATATAAAATGTTCTATATAATAAAGGATTATTGTTCAAATTTAAATCCATTGAGTAAAACCAATTAACCTCACCTCTTACCACTGCGTGGTACCTAGCTAAATGTTTTTTGTAATAGTTACTATATTTCTTTAAATGTAAGGATTGATAGCATTCCATGTTGCCCAGATAATGCCGCAAAGCTATAGGGAAATTTACAGCCAATATTCCCATGTTAGATCAATATTTTTATTCCATTAAGATTGCCTCATAGGGGCAGGGTACGTCATCTTCTTTCAAATTTCTGTATCAGAGTGTGGATTTTTGTTTGTGAAAGCTTCAGCATTACAATGAGTAGTCAATTACAGTTAAATGCACTTTCACAGCCAGGCAGAAAAACATTTGCACTAATCAAAAACATCATAGCAACAGGGATTCCCAGAGAGATTTTTGTTTTATAAGAATGTTCTCTCGCT
This sequence comes from Pelodiscus sinensis, assembly GCF_052426305.1. Lineage (NCBI taxonomy): Eukaryota > Metazoa > Chordata > Testudines > Trionychidae > Pelodiscus > Pelodiscus sinensis. The sequence continues at coordinate 5,798,945 of NC_143075.1, read as the reverse complement.
AAGAACATTAGACATGGATTTGCTGAACAGCCATGTATACGATCTCTTAAAATACGATAGAAATTCATTTTCTATCTCCAGTGCATTCTAACTTTAACAGATTGCAATTGATCCAAAATTTCTGTATTTAAACTAATTTTGATAATCGGCAGGGAAGCTCATTCCTACCCACTTCAGTGCTGTGATAATGGCTTTGCCACATTTGCCTATGGCTTCGTACATGCAGATTTTTGTCATTACACTTTCTCGGTTGTTGTTGTCTTTTTACAGTACAATGGAATTAGGTATTATGAACCAGTTGCCTCCTATATAAAATCAAATTGTTTACTTGTACTGTATCATTCATCCACTAGATGTCTCTGGGTACGGTATAGTTCAGGTAGCGAGTGATCCTTGGTAAATAAGGGAAACAAAGATGGAACTCAAGCTGCTAGAAGACGGTTTGTGTCTATAGTTGGTAGCTGTATGCATTAATAAATTCTTCCTTTTAAAGATAGTCCATGATTCCATATGTCATGATCTCCAGATACTAGAATGACTCCTTTCAGCACAGGATCAGGGAATGGTGCCAAGGTAGCTTCAAGACACCTTTCCAGTTCCCATCCTCAGCCATGCCAAGCACTCTCCAGGGGTAGCTAAGAATTTGGCCTTCATTTTTAGTAGATTTTTCCAACTATGGAAATGACTTTATAGACCTTTCTGTAATGAATATTGATTGATGTTGGGGCATGGAAGTCTGTAACTCACTGCAAAAAATAAAATATAAACAGTTCTATATCATAGAGGATTATGATTCGCATTTAAATCCACTGTGCAGAACAAATTGACCTCATCTGTGTGGCACCCAGTTAAATATTTTCTGTAATACTTACTATATTTCTTTAAATGTAAAGATTGATAGATTTCCAATTTTGCCCTGTTCCCCTCACTCCTTGTTTGCCTTTCCTTCTTTTTACATTTTATTTAAATTGAGGCCTTTTTTTTTGCCTGAAATTCTTGCACAGAGACCTGATAAATGGATGTTAAGAATGAGCACTTTCCAAACAGTGTAGAGCCATTACAAAGGTGGCTTTCCTCCATGCCCCACCCCTCCCTGCAGCTAGCAGCACACAAATAGCAGTTTGTGTTATTTTGGCTGGTCTCCACTATTCTAGGCAGAGTTCAAGAAATACATTGATTTATAGGTTGGGCATCCAAAGGTAGCATGCTTAAGGGTTGCTTGTTGGTGACATTTAATAAGTTTGAGGCACGGTATTTCAGATTCGATGTATTCATATTTTATTCAGCTAACTATACGTTTATACTTATAACTTGATTTAGGAATGAGACAAGCCCCTTTCATGAGGTCTGTTGAATGTAGAGTCCTATTTATGACAAGCTCAGAATATATTCTTTGAGTTGAGCGAGCTCTTTACTAAAATAGAGCCAAATTTGGCTGTCCTTACTCCCAGGAGCAGACCCATTCCATTCAATGAGGCTATTCACATGAACAGGGCACATGGGATTTGGAACCCAACCCTGCCAACCTATTAAGCATGTAATTAAGTCCCACTGAAGTCTTGGTCCCTCCTGCTGTCGATTGTTCTTGCAGGGTCATTGGCTGTGCTGTACCATCCCAGACGGTTGAGCAAAGAAGGCCTGTGCCTCATCTCTGGCAGATTTTTAGTATTCCACGGGGTAGAGCTCTGCTAGGGCCCCCTTGGGTCCTGCACTTCCTGGCAGATTTTACGATGCCTCAGAAGTTCGTGGTGACCCTCCCACTGTCTTTTGTGTCTCAGCAGTGAGAGTTCCCTGTGTAATGAGCCATTTGCATCATAAGCCAGCCACTAACTTGGAGGGAAAAATCCTTTGCAGTCCAAAAGACCCTTTTCCCTGGGTGTTACCAGGGGGGCAGGGATCTGGTCCCACCCACTTATTCCAAATTCCAGTCCAGGGTTCTAGGGCACAGTTACTAGTGGGGCTCTTGCCCTGATCCCCACTATACAGCAGCCTCTCCCTGAGCCACTTCCCTAACCACTCCTACAGTACCTTCTCCCTGGCGTCTTGGGAAAAACCTCCCCTGCTTGCCACTCTGCATTTCTCCTCTACTCTGGTCCATCCCTCTTCTTCTTCCCCCCTTTGCCTGCGGGGAAACCTTTTATAGTGGACCAGCAGGCCCTAACTGGCTGCAGGTGTCTCATTAGCCTGCTGCTGCAGGCCAGCTCTTAATGAGTCCCAGGTGCTTGCCTGACTTAATTACTGAGCAGCAGTCCCTGGCAGCCTATTCAGGCAACAGGAACCGGCTCACCCAACTGCCCTTATACCTGCCCTCCATCAAACTCCTGCAGCCTAGCCACTGTAGAGCCTAGCCTACTGTAGCTGAGATGGGTGTCCCATTGTACTAAGTGCTGGAAAGACTCAGAGACTGAAATCGCCATCTTACAGAAGAGGACGTTAGGCCGCTACAGTGGCCAATTCCTGATGTGTCCGGGGGAAGGCCAAAACCCCTAGTGGTGTTCAGAGAGTTTGCCACGTCATGGGACCGGCAAGATGTTAGAAATTTATTTGAAATAATGGGACTCCGAACTCAGTCATTATCAAATTCTTGGTGATTTCTTTGAATATGCCAAATAGATCCAGATACAAACTTTTCATGCTGACTTGATTAGGTATAATCCAGCCATCAGTTTTAATAGCAGGTACATGGGAATATGCAGAAACTATGGTCCCTAAATGTGTCCGATCCTTTTGGGAAATCTTTCCGAGCTCTTGGCCTTCAAACTATATTATGGCAATGAGTTCCACAGGTTAATTGTGCATTGAGTAAAACACACCTTCCCTTGTATCCGTGTCAAATGCGTTACCCTTTCAACAATGGACAGTGAACACCCAGCAAGTGTAGAAGGGGAATGAGAAATTAAAGGGTTAACAAACAAACTATAGCTAAACAGCTGTCTGACAACAACAGGTGCTGATGATTGTTAAACCTCAATTAAATACTGCTTAATCAACATCCAGTGTCCATTTAGGAATCTTTCTTAAAAGTCGTACATTCATTTTGTGAGCCCTGGAACATGCTGGTTAGAGTCACAGTATTAGATAACAATGAAGCTGAATTTTAGAGGACAGTATTGCATTTCCTGTCAGGACGGAGAACCTAGCAAATCTTGGTCCATTTTTTAACTGAAACTGGGTGGGTGGAGGAGAACCTTAAAAGTACTGAAGTGCCGTGAAAACTTTTTTTCACCTACTTCTGGGGTTGCTGAGGTGTCTGAGGGTGCATCTACACAGCAGCATTATTTTGAAATAACTGACGTTGTTTCAAAATAACAATGTGAGCATCTACATGGCAATTCTGGTATTTCAAATTAATTTCAAAATAACGGCTGGCTTATTTTGAAATCTGTAAACCTCATTCCACAAGGCATAATGCTTATTCTGAAATAGCTATTTCAGAATAACAGTAGTATGGACACTCCGCTGCTGCACTTTTGAAAGAGCTCCTCCCCAGGGCCATTCAGAGTAATTGCTCCCCAGTGCCTTTTAGGCCTAAAATTGAGGTAGCACGTCCACAGTAGGGGAGCCTGCCTTGGACTAATGTTGAGCCTTCCCTGTAGCGTAGACGTGCAATTTTGAAATAAGCTGTTTCAGAATATTTCTTCCAGAAGGAACATTAAAACTGAGGAGTCCTGTGGCACCTTAGAGACTAACAAAAATATATAGAATCATGAACTTTCATGGGTAAAACCCACAACGTCAGATAAATTGCAATGGAAATAACAGAAACTAAGGTATCTATAACAGCAAAAGAAGTACCTATCAATTGTAGAATCCCTGAAGGAATGTTGTTAGCATAGCATTGCTCTTCTACCTGTTCCTAGAACCATCAGTTTCCACAGGAAACTTTTTCCTATGGGAAATCCTAATTCAGCTTGGCAAACTCAGCAGCTTCACTTGTGAAACTTTTCATCTGAAACTTTTTAAAAAGAAAAATGGACTTTTAAAAAAATGGAAATTATCATGAGAAAGTTTTGTTTTGATTGGAAAAAAATTGTTTTGGTATTTGAAACTTGAGTTTTGTTTTTAATTTGTCCCCCGCACACCCTTTTCCATTTGGTCACTGAAAGAAAGGTAGGAGAAGGAAAAGGGTATGTGTGGGAGAGGTAGGGTGTAGAATAGAATGAGCTGAAGATCCAAACCCTAAAATCTTTAAACAAATCTGAAAGATTTCTGACTTTGTGTTGCAAGTCAAAAAATATCTCTTTTCAAGATCCTTGTCCAAAAATTGAGAACTTTTCATTTTTTTCCCATGAAAAATGTGGAAGAAATGATTTTTTTCAGTGTCTTTCACAGACCACATGGACTTCATTTTGACCAGCTCTAGTCCCAAGGTTTGGTGAAAAGAATGAATTATTGTAAATATTTCATAAATTAAGACTCACTACACAAAATAAAGGCCTAAGAAGAGCACTGCGTAGCTTGAAAGCTGGTTTCTTTCACAAACAGAATTTTCTCCAGTAAAAGAAGTTTCTCCCCCACCTTGTCTAAGCTCCTAAACATTAAGGCCATATCTATCCTTACCAGAGGATCAATGCTCCAGAGGTCGATCTTCTGGCATTTGATTTAGCGGGTCTAGTGTAGACCTATAAATCAAACGCTGAGGACAATTCCAACTGGTGTCTGTACTCCTTGCAGTCGCAAAGTGTAAGGGAAGCCAACAGGAGCATTTGCTCCCTTCGGACTCCCGCTGTGTGGATGGTGCAGAAATGCATTTTAAGATAGGTCGACTCCAATTATGTAATTTATGTAGCTGGAGTTGCGTCTCTTAATTCAACCTCCTGTTGGAGCGTAGACCAGGCCTAAGAAAATTGTTTCAGAAATGAGGCAAATGGAGGTAATTAATATACCTAAGGTCAGAGAGGCAGGACCAAGAAGCCCGATTGCCAGTCCTATTTTGTAGCCAGTAAGCCACACATAGTAGATCATCCTGGTCTATTGTGATATGACACTCACACATCAGTTCTGTTACAACGTTGCCTCTCCTCCTGTCTTCTTCCTTGATACTTCATTGTCTCAGGTGTTATAATTGGATATGGATCAGTCCAAAGAGGTGCCATTGATAAGGCAAAGGCAGTATTCTGACACCTTAGCCTTCATTCACATGTAAAAAGTGTCTCAGTGCATTCTAGGGTGTGTCTTACTGTTTTCCGCCGCAGTCTTGAACGTGACTTCAGCCAGGTACAACCGCAGTCTGCTGCGCTGAATGAAGACACCTTGCGAATGAACAAAATGGAGGTCAAGAAACAGGCCTCTTCTGCTACTCAGTGCATACCCTGGGCTTCAATTAGAGGTGGCAACTGCCACCAGGATCACCAGATGAAAATCTGAAGAAAGTTGTTGACAGTTGCCACTTTGCAATTTCAAATGCGGCATCACCAGACTCAAAAGTTAGAAGCATTTAAAAAAGTGGCCCTGCTAGTGTGTCGTGACGGAACACAGAGTTGCCAGTTTAGCACTACACTTAATTCTAGCCTTTTTCCTTTGGGGACCCGTAAAATCTTTCCATAGGAAATGCTAGAATAAGTAGGACTTTAATTTAGACCCTCCTTTATGTGAGACAGGACCGTCCTTGTTGTGCTTGGAGAGAGTTCAGCATGACATGTACTTCTGGGGCGGCCTAATCCTGGCCGTGTGAAAAGCAGCACAGTGGAGGGGAGACAGCTTGTGTAGTGGAGAGAAAAACAAGACACTTGGTGAAACAATAAATCCCCATTTAGATTTTGGACTAAGACTTTTTGCAGCCTCTTGCAATTAACAAAGCCCTAATTTAAAGGCGCCATTAAGTCTTGGCTGACTCAGCCCTAACATGTGATATTTGGTCTGCTGAGAGAGGGAGTGTGGGTTCAGGTCTCTACTGGGGTGAACAATTATTTATTTCAATAATAAACTCTTTGGGGGTAAGGACTGCCTTTGTACAGCACCTAGTGCAATGGGAGGTCCTAGGATCTATTGCTGGTCTTTAGTTGTTACTGGAATACAACTCTTCTTAGTCTACATTTTAGAATTGTGAATCTGTCTGTTTGTCCATCCATATGTGAGTCTGTTTGTTCAAGAATTCCCCCTAAATGATGAGAGCTAGGACCACCATGTTTGGTATGCTGCTTCCCCTTCTAATAACTTACAGCAAGGTCCGGGTTTGGTTGTGCCAGGACAATAGGATGTGCCTGAAATTTGATTGTATCTCATAAAATGGAAAACGGAAAGGGAGGGATCTGGCAGGAGGGAGCTATACTGTAGAATGACCACAGGGGGGCAGTAAGGGGCCAGAGACAGGACCTGGGACAGCTATAATCCCATTCAGCCAACAGGGGCCAGGGCTTGAGAAAGGGACAGCTAGCTACTATGTATTTCAGAGAGTTTGTCTGTGTGTCTGTCTGTGAGTCTGTCTATCCTCCAGCCAGGGGACATGCACCCCTCCTCTGGCCGTGCCTGCTGTGGCTGCAGTGGCCATGGACAGATGCTTCTCACCTGACCCCAAACTGCTGCGGTGAGGTAGGATTGGGGTTGTCATCTCTCCTGGGGGTAGCATGCTACTGAACCCCTTATCCTCATCCTAGAGCAACATTTTAAATGAAGAAAAATAAAATATATTTGAGTTAAGGCCCTGAGCCAGGCCACTTAAATATTCCAATGACAATTCATAACCACCTACTTACCACCACACCATCATCTATGGAGAAATCATCATTCTGTATTAACTAAAAGCTTGTACCTGCCTATGAAGACACAGCAACAAGATACATAAAGAGGAGCACTTGTGACCTCTAGGCTGAAAGGTGGTATGGTCTTGAGGATGGAACATTAGTCTGGGAGTCATGGACACCTGTGGTCTATGCCCAACTCAGCTGTGGGTGAGCAAGTAATTTCTTCGGCTCCCTGTGCCTCAGTTTCTCCATCCATAACCCTATTATAGTAACCTCTTTTGAGCTCTACCGGTGAAAAGCGCTCTGTAATAGAAAACATACATGTTGTTTATTGAGGCCACCAGTTGGGACTCCTGCTTTCTGTTCCCCATTCTGCCACTGACTGAGTATGTGACCTTGGGCCTGACAACCGCTAGTCCCAGTTTCCTCATCTGTAAAGTCAGGGGATGGTAACACTTCCTGTTATCAAGTACTTAGAAGCTGGTAAAGAAAATCCATGAATGGGTATCATTCTGTAAGGTGCTGAGTGCTTCCCAGGAGGTGACCAGCTCTTTGTCAAATCTGGCTTTGTCAGGTGAAAGTATTATTAAGGATGAGGCCAAACTACAACGTCTTTAAGTCCTGACACAGTCTCCCACTGAGAGCCAACAGGAATGTACCTGCTCCAAGAAATACTAAAGATGTTGGGATTTGGCCATTACTATTCCACTAACACATTTACCCAGAACTGCTTGGGTCCTTACCTCAATTAAGTTTGTGCTCTTCTCCCTCACTTCCTGACAGTGAGGAAGAGGGACAGCCAGCAACATCCCTATACAAATCTGGGGGGGGGGGAAGCTTCAACTGCCCCCCAGCCATCCCTAAAGGACACCAAGAGGTGGGAGACTCAAAGCAGGGCAGTCCCAGATGAATTCACCCTGCCTGGTAAATTCTGTCTCTTTTCTGTATGACTTTAGGAGAAGCAATCTCATTCCAGGCACATCTCATTTTCCTGGCACAACCAAACCCTGACCTTGCATTATATTATGATAAGAGGAAGCTGCCTACCAAATTTGATGGTCGTAGTTCTTACCGTTTCTGAGGCATTCTTGAACAGACAAACATACAAATAGACAAACTCTAAAATATACAGTAGATTTTAGTATTTGCAACATGCTTCTTGACTAAGGCAACACAATTGCCTTTTCTGAGAGTCCAAAGCTGCTCACAGACTTCTTTAGGTGCCCTTTTAGGAAGATAAATTTAGGCTCTGCCTAAATTTGCAAAATGGGCTTGCTCATTTGTAGCTCCCCCCCCCACTTTGTAAAGTTCCTTCTTGTATTGTTTGTTCTCTCCTTTACAGTTCACTTCACTATACCCAGCAATAATTGAAACAAATGACTTTAACTCCCTACCACACATTCCGATTTCTTGTGTATTTGCTTTGTCTCCAACTGGATTATGAAGACCAATGAAAGAAAATAGGGCTGAAGAATAAAAGGAATCTGGGATTGTACTTTAACGGATCCCTTGGGGAAATCTTACCACTTCCGCCCAGCCTGTTCAATTCTGCAGTCCCGATGCGGGCAAAACTGCCCACTGCTCTTTGGCTTGAGGTGAGACCAAGCTACACGTTTTGTTTTCCAAGGTGTGTGAGAAGTATAATATGATAGGGAAAGATGATGCACTGTGAACACTAAGCAGACGATACTGCAATGATCGTACAATTGTTTGGCGGATCGGGGCCTTCGTCTAGTTCCAAAACAGCTCCATAATCTGTTTCCCTCTTCCTGCTCCCCTAAAGCCTTCAGCTCTTGAGGGCATGTAGAAACCAGCTGTGCACAATCTCTTCACAACCACTGCGCAGTTGGTAAACAAACGACGCCCACCCCCTGCCAAAAGAAATTATACAAAAATGTATTCATTTTCCCTGCCGATGAAGGCTAATGAGGAGCACGTGCATGCTGCACTGAGAGAGAGAGAGAGAGAAAATGGCAAATTAAATCATGTCTCGTTTGACGACCCTTTAAGTGTAACAGATCTGCACTTGTGCTGTCTGACAGGCGTGATTGATACAGTGGGGCACTCGTCAATTTCTAAACACACAGGCTGAACAAAGAGTCACTTCATTCTGGCCCTTGCAGTGTACAGGCAGTCCAGCGCTGGGCTTGGTAAGCACCCCTCATGCACTGGTGTTTTAGTTGGCAGAGCACTGAATCTCACTGTTTGGACAACTATATTTATTTTTATGATCCTTAAAATATTGTAACCCAGTCAACTCAACAGTCATTTAAGGTAATTTCTGGTCTGAACAGAATCTATTTTCTAGGCTACTTTACAACAGAACACATTTGCAGTGGTTCCAATTGTTTGTCCAAATTTCTTGATTTCTTGGCTTTGGACATTCTTATTTAACTGTAGATAGATGTGTTACATATGCATGGCTGACATTTTAAAAACTACCCCAGGGGTTTAGAGGAACAACCTCTATTAATATCCACATGTGTCTCAATCTCCTAATCCGCTTTGAAATTCTCAGCTAGAGCTAATTCTTTAACATGGGCAAAACAACACATTTTCCCTAATCTTGTTCTCAGAAACAGCTGAACCACTTTAGCGGAGATTTTTTAGAAAAAAAAAATTTAGCCCACGGCAGATATCCCAGCTTGGAAAATTTCAGCCCACATGGTTAAGGTTTGGCAAAGTTATAAGCAATTGGAAGGAGGAATTTACAATGGGAGGTGTCGGGCAACTTTCATAAAAGGCCTTGCTGCTCAAGCCAACGGTAATAGAGCTAGGGTGGGATTATTAAATGGGCCAAAGGAGTTGGTTGATTTCAAGGCCAGGAGGACCATGGCAGTCTTTTAGTTTGACCTGCTGCATAACACATGCCATGAGCTTCCCCCAAATCCCTAGAGCAGGTTTTTTGGAGAAACATAGCATCTCGGTTTTAAAAGCTGTCACTGGGTGGAGTCTCCATCATGATCCTCATTAAACAGCTTCAGTGGTGCATTACCCTCAGCACGGCATTCAACAGAATTGCCAGGCCCCTGGGCAGGATGGGGGAGGTGGCTCTGTGCCATGGAAGGGACGGGACCTTGGGTAAAAGGAGCAGAACTGGGGCTAGCTTCCTCCTGCGGGGAATGCGCCACCCAGGGTTCCAGTGGCAATTTAAAAGGGCCAGGGGCTCCCAGCTGTCACTGCTGCAACTGCGGCAGCTGTGGTGGCAGGAAGCCCCTTGCCCTTTTAAATCGCCAGGCCTCCATCGGTTGGCCAAATTTTGCATCTTATTTCCAGTCTGATCTAGCAGAAAAAGCAGTAACAATCCAGTGGCTGGAAGTCTAATCTAGACAAATTCAAAGAGCTCAGGTAGTTAGTTGACGATCTCCCACCGACTCTCAGTGAGGTCCGGGCACCTATCTCCCAACCTTTTGTATTTACCCCCTTTCCTTCCAATGGACTGCACAACATTCCTCACACTTTCTAACACTGGTGGAATAATTTACAGCTGATAATCAGCCACTTCTGGGCAGAGCTTAGCAGCTACTTCATAGCAAAACTCCTTCACCGTTTAGGACAGGAAGTGAAGATGAATTGAAACAGCTGGAAGGGGGATTTATGTAGCTAGAACAGCTGTGCTGAAATTGGGCCAGGAGAATCCTGTGCTTGGGGAAAGCCCCATCAAATCTTTAATGATTTTAAACCTTAAGGACTATGGTTGGCTTCAGATGAGGGCCAGTAATGAAGCAGAGAGGAGTGCCACCTGGCATCACTAGCACCACTACCAGGAAGTGCCCAGGAAGTTCCTGGAGGTGACGCATCCAGCCTCAACACTGCTTGCCTCTGCTGAGTGTGTCCGATCATAGCCCAGCAGGGCATAGTTACATACTTGTTGGACATTTCTTCTCATTGCTTCTTAGTTTCTCTCTTCTATTTCAGGCAAAGCCAACTGCCAACCTGTGCATGATGTACGGGATGCTACATACATTCACTTTAAGGGTAGAGTTCTGCCTCTCTCATTGAGATTGTTAAATTATTAGTACTTTACAGTTTCCTCCTTTTATTTCACTTGGTCTGCTTAGAAGCACCCAACAAACCTTAGCACCGTGAAAGAATCATCACCCTGATATGGCTCTCCATGTCTAATATGGCAGGAGCTATCTCCCTAGATCTAAGACACTCAGAGCTATACCTACTAGGTTGAGAGGGAGTCACACTCTGGTGCCATTCACAGATTTTTAGGACCCAATAGGAACAATTGCTCTTCTAGCCTGGCCTCTCATACAACACAAGCCAGAGGATTTCATCTGGTTACTTCTCTACTGAGTCCAAAGGCCGCTTTTTTTTTGGTGCTACTTTTTGGGATATCTATAATTTGATTTTTCTGTTACTTCCCAAGTGAAAAGGCAAGAACATATGAAATATTCTGGCTATCCCATCCAAGGCCTATTTTTGTTGGATTAAATAATAGCTCAGGGCACAAACAAGCTGTTGGAGGTGTCTACCCTCTCTAATTCATGGGTTTGATGCCTGCCCTGGGTCATTGTAAGAGACAGAAGAGTGGCCATACTGGGTCAGACCATCGGTCCATCTACTCAGTGTCCCATCTTCCGACAGTGGCCAATGCCAGGTGCCCCCAGAGGGAGTGAACAATACAGGTAATTATCAAGTGATCCCACCTCTGTTGCCCATTCCCAGCTTTTGACAAACAGAGGCTAGGGACCATTCCTACCCAGCCTGGCTAACAGTCGCTGGTGGACCTATCATCCATGAATTTATCTAGCTCTTTTTTGATCCTTGTTCAAATTCTGGCCTTTACAACATCCTTTGGCAGGGAGTTCCACAGGTTGACCTGTGCCGCGTGAAGATAAACTTCCTTTTGTTTGTTTTAAACCTGCTACCTATTAATTTCATTTGGTGATCCCTAGTTCATTATCTGATGGGTGCCTGCCTGAGGTGACTCTGCTCTTTTGTGTTCCTGATGGTCAACTTTCTACATCACGCTACCAGAAATGAAACCTTTTTTGGCAGTCTCAGATGACATCAGTGGTGCTGTCTGTCTGCACAGGGGTGAATGTCACCACTAAAGTTTCCCATTTGTATCCCCCAGAATAGTGTCCTAGTCTCTTCACTCCAGAGTGGTGCTATGCAGAACTCTGTTTATTTAGACTTTTCTTAACCTGACAGTTCCAATCAAGCTAATTCACCTGAGACAGACCAACCATCCTTTTATTTAGTTTAAACTATGTTACCTAGGTAACCCAATCCAGACCATCTCCATATCTAGTTTACAAGGGCGGCCTTGATGACATCTGTCCTGTGTAAAAATGTTTGCCCCCCCTTCCAAAAACGGATATTAAAAATGCTATTGAAACATCCACACCAAAATGAGCCTGCAAAGTCATTGCCCTCTCGCCCCCAGGAAGGAAGGCATCAGAAAAGGTTTGCAGAAGATGCCTTTTGATTCCCTACATATGTGTTTTTAAAAGAGATTCTCAGAGCTGCCATGATTTCTTGGCAGACAGAAGAAACTTCATCCTCCCACTTCCTTGCTCCTTCTCATGTGAACAGAGAACAGCAATACCTGAAGTCCAGAGACGCAAGCAATTCAATGTTGATTGGAGCAAGCACGACTCCAGTTTCCGTTCCATTTTCCCTTGGTTTTTCCACTCACTTACTGTTCGACCCTAATATAGATAGCGATATTTTCAGGTATACCTTAACCCATGGCTACTCAATGGCACATGGCCATGGCCTATGGCCCATCTGTTTGCAGCCCGTGGTGTTGGGGTTTATGTGAGGTTTACGTGGGGCTCAACATGTGGCCCATAGGTGGGAGCCAAAACAAAGAAGTAATCAATATATTGGTCTTCTGTTGATATGCATTTTAGTAGTTAAATTCCAGGACTGTCATTGCTCATTAAAAGTGCTGTCATATGGGTGGAGATAGGGTAAATGTTGCATTTTATTAATATCAGCAGAACTGACTTAAATGGGGCCTGCATGTTATGTAGTCTTGCCCTAATCTTTGTATTCGTGCCTGTCAGTGTGAAAGAAGCAATTTGCATATATTTGCATATATATTTGCATGCATATGCAACCACAGTTAAGTTGCGGCCCTCAACACGTGCTGTGAGTATCATTGTGGCCCCTGGGACTTCCAATGTTGAGTAGTCCTGCCTTAACCAATCCTTCTACTGAAATTCAACTAACCAATCCTAACATATTGTAACATGATTATCTAACCAATTATATCCCGCCACCCCAATCGGACCACACCCCGCAAAGTTAATTATATAGGAGACAGAGACAATCAAAGCACCAGACAGAACCAGACAGATAAACAATAGAGTGATGGGGAGTGGGTGCTGGCCAGACAGAAAGTGAACAACCTTAGTTTGTAGGCTCTTCCCTTTATCTGTAGGCCATAGATAAGAGTCCCCAAATGGTTGGAATGCACCGTATTTCAGCATGAATGCTTTGGACTGGTTTGAAATGTGCCAAACACCTTAGCTGAGGAACAAGGCCTTAGACAGATTGACTTTGTTCTTATATAGGCCTTTAGTGCCAGGCCTGAATATCTATGTCCTAACACATGTCTTATGCTGGTATAAATGTGGGCAGTACACATAACAATAAATAGCCCGCTAGCCACTATAAAAGGATAAAATTATCCAAAGATCCAGAAGCACAAGAAGTCATTGAAAGGACGATAGCAGAAGGACATTTAGAAATAGGGCTGCAGTTTGTGCTTAGTTCCTGCATCTAAGTGTGATGATACACTATGGTCCCAGAAAGATGAGGAGCTCCCCTTCAGATGGTGTCTCTTGATCCCCACTGATTCCTGAGCGTTCTTGGGTTTCAGGCAGTGGTGGAGGGAGAGGGGGAATTTATTTGTCACTTGAGATAGTGATGCTCAGCAGAAGTAAAGCCTGCAGAGTCCTTTATTGTTTGCCATTGTTTTATTTCACTGCTGTGCATCATGAGGCTTTAAGTGCGTCGCAGGCTGGTGGGACGCTCCTGATGGACAGCCTGCAGAACAAAGTCCTGTTTATCATAGGTCAAGTCATACAGCATGGGTAGCCATAGTACCTTTCCTTCACCCTTTCTTTGCCTCACCTTTGTCCCAGAAGGAACAGCTCTTGGGGACCAAGAAGATGGCAGGCACTGTGTGAGTTCTTTCATCCTCAGCCTCTCTGCTGTTGCAGCAAGAGTAGAGACCAGCTGTCATGATCAAATTCTCTCCACACCTAACTTCCCCATCTAGCTGTAACAGGAGCACAAAGCTGAGCAGATGCACGTTTTTGTTGGTGGTGAATTCAACCAGGAATTGCTACCCATCTCTGATTGAGATCAAACCAGCACGATGACGAGGTGCATTTATTTTGTTACACTAAATGATTACAATATGTAAATATATTAAGCACAGTCCTCAGAATCTTGATTCTCCTTTGCATCGTGCTTGGAAATCCCTGTTCCTAATGTTTATTTGCATTTCCAACCACTACAGGTTAAACCTCTCTAGTCCAGAACACTCTGGTCCAGAAACATCCATCATCTAGAATGTTTTCAGTTAGCTGGAGGTCCACTTTTAATGGGTGTGGCCAGGTTCCCCGTGGACCCATAAAGTTTGTTTATAGCCAGCAGTCCTGGCTCTCAGTGTTCTGTGCTGTTATTTAGCTCCAATTTTACCCCTAAATGTCTTCTAAGAGCCCAGTAAGCCATGGAAGTGTTGGTCATGCTGCTAGACAATATTGTCCTCCTGTGGTCCGGAAAATTCTCTGGTTCAGAACTGGTCAGGTCCTGAGGGTTCTGGACTAGAGAGGTTCAACCTGTAGGAATTTTCGTCTCTCCCCTGGGAAGCTACAGTCCCACATGCACCTTCATGGGATATACAGCATCATGCAGCAGTTCTGTTTTGTTATGTATGGAAGACCCCAGTGTAGTAAACCTGGCGGTATGTAAAGTACACAGCCCTCCCTTGCAGCTACAGTTGACAGCTAGGATCATGCAAAGCAAAGATGTGTCATTGTGGTTCCTGAGGAATCCATAATGGAAGATGAAGTTTGAAAATGGCTTCTGGATCCAGTGCATTAAGTAGCTGGTATTGTGTCAGGGAAAAGATAACCCAGGTTCTGCTTCTCCAAAAGCACAACCTCCTACTATCTTACTATATATTTTAGATATGTACGTCTGAGGAGAGACTGAGGGATTTGGGTCTGTTTAGATTGTTGAAGAGAAGAGCGAGGGGAGATTTGATAGCAGCCTTCAACTTCCTGAAGGGAGGTTCCAAAGAGGATGGAGACAGGCTGTTCTCAGTAGTGACGGATGGCAGAACAAGGAGCAATGGTCACAAGTTACAGTGGGTGAGGTCTAAGTTGGATATTAGGAAAAACTATTTCACTAGGAGGGTGGGGAAGCACTGGGATGGGTTCCCTAGGGAGGGGGTGGAATCTCCATCCCTAGAGGTTTTCAAGTCTCGGTTTGACAAAGCCCTGGCTGGGTTGATTTAGTTGGGATTGGTTCTGCCGGGCAGGGGGCTGAACTTGATGACCCCCTGAGGTCTCTTCTAGCTCTATGATTCTATGATTCTCACCTGGCTTCAAGCTTCTGTGGTGAGAGAGGACTGGGGTAGTCCTCTCTCTCCGGGGCAGCCTGCAGACTGAACCCCTCCTCTCCATCCCCACCCCAGAGCAATGATTCAAATTAAGAAAACAAAACATATTTGGGTTAAGGTCCCAAGCTGCGCCAGGTAAATCTCCTAATTTGAACCAAGGGAGAATCTCCATCGGCTGTTATCAGAGTGTAGCCCTGGCACCCGAGGACAGTGGTGACACATGCCCACAAGCAAGATGATTTACACTGTCACAATGGATCATTCCTGTGTGTTTCCATTTCTATATCCTCATCTTTGTGCTGCCAGGCAGAGCTGGTGAGAAAATGCCCACCACTTTTCCTGGGAAGTTTTGGGGAGGGGTGAAATGGCGATTTCTGAAATTTCCAGTGAATATATTTCAGCTTCTTGGTGGAAAAACTGAAACCCAAAACCAAAGAGGGAAATCTTTGCCAGTAAGCAAAACCGAAAACATTTTACCCAAACCCCAGAAGGTTTATTGAAAAGATTTTCTTTTTTTCCTCTTCTGTTTTGTTCATCAAAAAGACAGAAAATTTAGATCCAATTGAAAATGTTCCTTTTGATCCAGAAGTTGTTTTTCATTGCAGAAATGTCTGGGTTCTGAAATGAGGAGCAGCTCCAATTGCAGGCTTTTTTGGTTGCTACTATGACTGGAAGAAGACTGGCTGACCTGATAATGTCACCAACACATACCAGAAATGAATCTCATGAGAATTGTTGTCCACACTTGCCAGTGTCCCCAAGAAACCAACTGAAATGCACTATGCCCAGGTGTCGTGCTGTGTTTAAGCTTGGTCCACCAGCTCCTGTTGCTGCCCTCCTGTCTATGTGGATGCAAAGCTGAAAATGAGATTGCAGGGCAAAAAAGAGATTGATCTGAGTCGAGTGAGAACTTACGAAAGGAGATTGTTAGATCCTGGCTGCTTGGAATAAATCCAACTCCCATTGTAGCAAAGAGAAATTGGCTTTCTGCTGTACGGTGATTTCTGTAATGCAAACTGGTGTGTGTGGGGGGGTATGTGATTGTCATTAGGAAAAGATTTTGCCAGCACAGTAGCGCAGACACTAGGGAATAATGCATCATACGCTGATACTTTCCAGGACACTGATTCCAGTGAGATTCTGGTGGGTTGTTTCCATCCTGTGCTGTAAATTTCTGAACCTCAAAGCAGTTAGGTAAGCCCATAGAGCATTATCTCAGCATTACAAAGTTAAGATCTTTCTATCCCTACTCCAGAGGAAGGATTCCTCCTTCCTAAAGTCTTCAGTTTCACCTACCAGCATTGCTCTTGCAGCGGGCTCACATTTCAAACAACGGAGAGTATAATGGGAAAAGCAACCACCCCCCATCTGTTCCAATATAAACTTGACCTAGATAAAGGCATGCACCTTACCTAAGTCCCTGTGCATGTTAAAAGAAAATACCTACAAAGTAGCTCAGAAAAGGAGGGACCTAACCTGCAACTCCCCCCACACCAGGCTCGGAACCTGTCAGGTTTAAACAAAGTGTGTGAGGGGAGGGAAGGATGAATGGAGCTTCGATAGGAAACAACCAGTGAGAACCCAGGTGCATAGGAAAAAGGTTGGTTTTACAATGGGCATTGCTCTGAGTCAATAGCACATCAGGGATTCGGCAGTGTAATAGAGAAAGTGCCCTACGTAACTTAGGGTATGTCTAGACTACATGCCTCTGCCGACAGAGGCATGTAAAATAGGCTACCCGACACAGTCAGTGAAGCGGAGATTGAAATATCCCCGGCTTCATTAAAATAAAAATGGCCGCCACGTTGTGCCGGCTCAGCTGATCGTCGGCACAGCACGCGAGTCAAGGTGTGGGGGCCATTTTTATTTTAATGAAGCCGGGGATATTTAAATCCCCGCTTCATTGACTATGTCAGGTAGCCTATTTTACATGCCTCTGTCGGCAGAGGCATGTAGCCTAGACATACCCTTAGATATGAAGTAATATCAGAAGTACTGTTGCCTCGTAGACATGCATGGAACCAGTAGGGATATTCACAGCATCCTGCATAATTACCAGGGGAGTTTTGAGTAGGCAATAGGCAACTCGCTACAATAAACTTCTTTGCTTCCAACTTGGCTTCATATGTACCATTAAGCAGCTGCAGTACTCTATTCCAGAGGTGGCAGCATTTAAGTGCTAGGTGAACAGATCTATCGATTGATTCTAACACATTCTGGAGAAACTAGAGAAATGGTCTGAGGGAAACAGGATGAAGTTTAATAAGGACAAATGCAAAATACTTCACTAAGGGAGGAACAATCCATTTCACACATACAAAATGGGAAGTGACTGTGTAGGAAGGAGTACTATCAAAAGGGATTTGGGGGCATAGTGGACAACAAGTTAAACACAAGTCAACAGTGTGCCACTGTGGCAAAAAAACCCCAAACATGATTCTGGGATGTATTAACAGGAGTGTTGTGAGCAAGACATGAGAAGTCATTCTTCCACTACTCTGCACTGATTAGGCCTCAGTTGGAGTATTGTGTCCAGTTCTGGGCACCACATTTCAAGAAAGATGTGGAGAAATTGGAGAAGGTCCAGAGAAGAACAACAAAAATGATTAAAGGTCTAGAAAACATGACCTATGAGGGAAGACTGAAAGAATTGGGTTTGTTTAGTTTAGAAAAGAGAAGACGGAGAGGGGACATGATAGCAGTTTTCAAGTATCTAAAAGAATGTTACAAGGAGGAGGGAGAAAAATTGTTCTCCTTGGCCTCTGACGTTAGAACAAAAAGCAGTGGGCTTAAATTGCAGCAAGGGAGGTTTATGTTGGACATTAGGAAAAACTTCTGTCAGGGTGGTTAAGCACTGGAATAAATTGCTTGGGGGGGGTCATGGAATCTCCATCACTGGAGATATTTATTTATTTTATTTTATTTAAAATATTTGAGGCAGCTTACAAAATTTTTAAAACACAAAATAAATATATATATACAAAATTAAAAGACGAGACCTCAGGGGGACACAAAACCTGCTAAGACATCTCGAGAGGAGGGACACACACACACAGAGAAGAGAGAGAGAGAGAGAGAGAGAGAGAGAGAGAGAGAGAGGCTCAAACACCAGTAAAAGCACGAGTAAAAAGGGTGGCTTTAGCCTGGCGCCGAAACATTGCAAATGTTGGTGCCAGGCGAATATCCCGAGGAAGAGATTTCCACAGCCTGGGAGCAAAAGCTGAGAAGACCCTGCTCCGTGTAAATGTTAATCTTATCTCCACAAGTGGAGGAACATGGAGCAGAGCCTCCCCAGCTGACCTCAATCCCTGGGCAGGTTCATATGGAAGAAGATGGTCCTTTCAGTATCCTGGACCCAACCTGTTTAGGGCTTTATAGGTCATAACCAAGACCGTAAATTGTTCCTGGAAACATACCGGAAGCCAGTGCAGCTGCTGGAGCACTGGCATAATGTGCTCCGTATAACGAGTATTAGTTAAACCTCAAGCAGCTACATTCTGGACCAGTTGACGTTTCCGAAGGCTCTTCAGAGGCAGCTCCACATAAAGTGCTTGCAATAGTCCAGTTGGGATATAACAAGAGCATGGATCACTGTGGCCACGCCATGCTTGTTCAGGAAGGGTCACAGCTGGCGGATCAGATGAAGCTGCCCAGAAGCACTCCTGGCCACCGAAGAAATTTGGTTCTCAAATGTTAAAAAAGGGTCTAGGAGGACTCCAATTCTGTGTACCTGTTCTTTCAGGGGGAGTGTAACCCTGTCTAGAACAGGTACCATGCCACATTCCTGAACAGATGGCCTCCTGACCCACAGAACGTCAGTTTTAGCTGGATTCAACTTCAGCTGAATTTAAGTGCAAGTTTGACAGACAACTGTCAGGGATGATCTAGACGGTGCTTGGTTCTGCCGTGAGGGCAGGGGACTGGACTCGATGACCTCTCGAGGTTCCCTTCCAGTTCCAGGATTCTATGATTCTATTGTTATTAAAGACACAATGCAAGAAGTCACCAAAACGAGGAATCTCTCCTCAAGGACCAGGAGAAACCTGGTAGCTAGTAGTTTTGTAAAACCACTAGGCCTTTATTTATTTATTCATCTGCCAGCCTTTGAGCAAGAATGCTTTCAGACAAGGGTTATTGTTTGCATAGCATAGGCTTCAGATATTATTTTTCAAACACGGTTTCCTAGAAAATAATGAAACAACTACCGGGAAGGGGAGTTCATAAAACTTTAGGAAGTTTGGGACTTAAAAATGAAGATCCACGCAGAAAGCCAGAACTTATAGGCTACGTCTACACTGGCATGATTATCTGGAAATGCTTTTAACGGAAAACTTTTCCGTTAAAAGCATTTTCGGAAAAGCACGTCTAGATTGGCAGGATGCTTTTCCGCAAAAGCACTTTTTGCGGAAAAATGTCCGTGGCCAATCTAGACGCGGTTTTCCGCAAAAAAGCCCTGATCGCCATTTTAGCGATCGGGGCTTTTTTGCGGAAAACACTACTGTGCTGTCTACACTGGCCCTTTTGCGCAAAAGTCTTTCGGAAAAAGACTTTTGCCTGAGCGGGAGCAGCATAGTATTTCCGGAAAAGCACTGGTGATTTTACATGAGATCGTCAGTGCTTTTCCGGAAATTCAAGCGGCCAGTGTAGACAGCTGGCAAGTTTTTCCGCAAAATCATCTGATTTTGCGGAAAAGCTTGCCAGTCTAGACACAGCCATAATGTTTGCCAGAGCCAAACAAAGCTCGAACCTCACATGCTTTTTAAATCTGGCAACCATCATTTTTGTCTCAATTCCAAATTCTGCAAACAAGTTCTTCCTACTCACATGTTCTCTCCCTTCACCCATGTGTGTCAGATTCACACTACTGAGACCTCCGTGTTCCTAGTGAGGAGAATTTGATTTCCTGAAGTTTACGTAGCCTCATGAGTCTCCTCAGCACTTATAGGTTAAAATTTGAAACTAGCAGTTCTCACCCTGTGGTCTGAGGAGCCATCGCTGTACTCCCACCAGGAGATAGCTGGTCATGGTCCTGTGCATGCAGGTGGAAACAAGGGAGCAGAACCTCAGTATCTGTGAATGAACAATGGCTGTTATTGCCAAGGGCTGATTGCAAATGGGACTGGGAGGCTGGGGGAGGAAGTGCTGTGTGTGATTATGAATGCAAGGGGAGGTGAGTCCACCAGGCTGTGGTCCATGCCATGGAATTGATCGAGAGCCCCTGGTCTGAACACAAGCACATGTGACTCAGGCAGAACCATCTCATTCTGCGTAGGGAAAAAGTGATCAGTTCTGAGTCACTCAGCAGACCCCGGAACAGGGCCTGGGCTTGGCTCATATGTCCACGGAAAGCCACTTGGAGTAGATTCTGTCCTGCTTGTTAGAGACTTTCTGAACTGCTTGCCCACTGGGAGACTCCATCAGACAATCCGCATGATTCCGATGCTTCGTTACAAAAGAGCATGTAAGCAACAAGGCAGGTGTTCCTGACATTGAGCAATTGCTGCTGGCAGTCTGAAGACGTTCACACATTAGCAGAGACCCTGCTCATTCCACAGATAGCTCCCCACTGGAAATTGTGTGTTTAATTGAACTGGCCCCAAACAAATTAAAATTAGGTCACCGAATCAGAGATTGGGCTGGCATCTTACAATGTCCCTGCCCTCCCCCCGCCCTCCAGGGGCCCTGAGGTCATGGTAGAGACACGAGGTCTGCTGCTTTCTGCATTTTCAGTATCCCAGGTGCTTGTGTTTAACTAGGCAAAAGCAATTCTAAAAAGTGAGTGATTTTCACACTGGCTGATGGGGACAAACCTGCTCCCGCTGGCATGAATTACAAAATATTCATTGTCAGCTCCCGCCAGGGATGGCCTTGACATGAGGTGAACTGAGGCAGATGCCTCAGGTGCCAGACTGTGCAGGAGCAGGGGTGCCACTAGGACCCAGAGTGTAGAAAATTGTGTCTGCTGCTGGTGCTGGTGTCAGTAGCAGAGCAGTCCCATGAGAGGGGTAGAACAGGAAGAAGGCAGAACTGAGACCTTTCAAAGTTTTGGCCCAAGCAAGGGAGCATGGGGGTGTCATTTTAGCTCCCTGCCTCAGGTGCCAAAATGTTGTGAGCCAGCCCTGGCTCCTCCCTTTCAAATCAGCCATTTTAAAGGGACCATTTTTACGAGACTGAAGTCCCTGGTGGGTAGGGATCTTACTTGATGCCACTTTGAAGAAAGGGTTCTAGTTGCCTGGGTGAGTCCAGATTCTCTGATGATGAGGGCCATGTAAAGACACTTACAGAGATAGTTGGAGGCCATTTAGCATTACCAAAATTTCATTTGAAAAGCAATATATTGACTTCAACAGTGCAAAACGTTGTCCTTGGGAACCACGTTAGCAGCATGCCCTAGCTGGACAGAAGTGAGACCTGGACAAATGGAACACGTTCCTTAGACTATCTCTCTGTGTGGTTCATCTCTCCACTGAGTGGTATCAACCTACCTCTTCTCTGGGACAAATTCTTGACAGGAATGGGCATGGGCGCAAGCGAGAAAGAGCTAGATGGTCTGTTCTTTTGCAACGGATCGTGATGCTTTTTGCAGCTCGTGGTTGATTTGGGACCCCGGTTGCCAAGAAAGCATTCCTGTTACGGGTTGGGAAGCCTCTCGATCAGCAGGCAGCAGAAACTCAGTTAGTTTGGGTCCCGCTCCAAACGTGGGTTACCGAAGGAAAGCAAAAATGCTCCAAAAGACTAGCTGCCCTCAGGTTAATTCTGTCTGGGCCTGTTTCTAAAGTCTCTCTCTTTTTGTCTCAGGCAAGCAGTCTCGGCACTAGCACTTCCCCTCGGGAAGAGGTGCCGGGGACTCCAGCCTAGCCATACATCTCTGTCAAAATCTCTATGAATAAATTAACCTTTTTAAAGATTAGTGCACCCTAATACCGCAGGGTTTAAAAAGAAAAAAAACAGAACACATGCTAATAGCGCCTTGACAGACCTCGCCAGGTTTTGTGTTGTGGATCATCAATATAGAGTTATACTGGCCCATGCTTTAAAGGCACCGTTGTACACATACGGACCAGTTGGCCTAATTTCTTTCTGTGAGTGGGTTGGGGAGGACGTGCATGCAAATTAAAGCCAGTCATTTTGGGTGAGTAACCTTCATTAAAGCAAATAATAATACTAATTAATAAGCCTGCCTTCACCTTCTAACGCATATTTAACCTACTTGCATGTCACCCATATTAATTAACTGAGAGCAAATTGTCTAATGTGAGGCAACTCACTTTGAAAAATTTGTCCACTATATTGAACACCCAGCAGGTAAAATATTGCCCCCAAATTTATTTCTGAAGCAAAGGAACTCAGGGAAGCTCCATTTTATTTCTGAGTCTGCTTTTCAACTGGTTTCTTCCTTCCTGTCTACTGTGTCCCTATCCAAGACCCTATTTCAGTAGCACAGATCAAGAGAAGGTCAGGTATCTTTTGCACTAGTTTCTTGCTGTCAAACTGCTGGAATTGATCCCATTTTTTTCCAGGCACTCACTGGGAGCCATTTCAAAGATGATGGGGGATGTGATTTGATTTTTGATCCTTTTGAGATGAATTATGAGGAGGAAGCTGTCTGCTATGGGAGGAATTAGTCAAATTCCTTGTCAGATGTGCAATCCCATTAAAAATGCATTATCTGTTTTCAAAGCTTAAGTATGGGTGTTGGTTGAGAGTCTTTAAAATATTATTGTAAACTTTCACTGAGAAAAAGGATCCCTGAGTCTTTCATAAAAGGCTAATTCCACTTCAACTACCTTAAACCATCTACTTCTGGGGTGGCCCTCCCAAGCAATATCAGGCAGGAGCAGACATTGAAAGTATCTCATGACATTATTCAGTGAAACTCGCACTGGAAGGGCTGTGGATTAGTTGTTAAAGCATCATTAGCAAAGCTTGACTCCTAGAATTCAACTGATTTGTTAAGTGATGAGTCAGCTTCCACATGCCTCTAAAAATCATATGTTGTGCTTCTGTGAATGACAGGCCCTCCCTGGACCAAGCTTCCAAATTGTGCTTTCACCTGCCTGAGTGTGCAAATCCCACAGCTGAAAATGCAAAGGGAGGATGGGTTGCCCTTGGGAGCATAGGTGCCTGTTTTGCAAGTTTATATGCTCCTTTTAAAAGCCTCCCTTGAATATTCTGTGCACATGGGAAACATGAAGAACGTCTTTTAATGCTAAAATGTTTGTCTCTGTGTCTCACGCGTCCTAGTTTATTATTAGTATTAATTGTTTGTCTTATGTAAATCACATTTGCAAGAAAATTCCTTCACTCCTCATATGTTCTTCGTTGATTCATAATCACAGAACCATCCAAATTATTCAGGCAAGAGACTCGACTGATCATTCAACCACCCACTGGCTGGCGTAATAGTATTCCCAACATTAAAAATCCAGAGATTTGTTCAGGCTGGCATTCAGCGTCTTAAACAATGGTGCTACCCTCTCTTCCCATTCCCAGTCGCATTTCCAGCTCTCATCCCGAAGCAATTCCTCACAAAGTGCAGCTCATCCTTTTTTTTTTATGATCCTTGTGTGTGACACCAGACACCGTTAGCCAGTTGACCCTGTGTCAAAGACACAAGCAATACAACGTTAAAAGTTCTAGCGAAGATGGGGGTCATTTTTATGGTAACCAAGCCAGTTGATTCATCAGTTCAATATGAAGCTAAGAAATTCTAGACTAGCCCCTGTTGTTCCTATAACACCATCATCACCATAATAGTGAGCACCTGGTTCTCAGTCTGTGTACTCAATCTGCGTGTGTTTAATAATGAAAAAAGGAGGGTAGCCCCATCTTTGAAGAAAGGAAAAAGTCAAGGGACTCCTGTTATGTTCATGCCAGCACTGAGAGGCATGTTTCATGGTACGTTTTTTCCTTTTCTAGGAGAAGAGCTGGCAGAAAGTAAGCAAATTCCACTGGTCTGGCTGAACATCTTGGCATGATCTAGTAACCTTATTTCCGGACTGGTTCTCTGGCAGGTCTGTGGGTTTCTATAACAACTCCAGTCCCTCTGCATCACAGTAGGCAAAAAAACACAGCACAGTCCTTATGGTATCTCTTGAAATATTCATAATGTTATAGGTTCAAATCCTTGCTAGGCAGCATTGCCAATCCACCTGTTCAAATATTTTTCAAATAACAATGTATTAAAACAGCTATAAAAGTCCTAACTGCTTTGGGTAATATGTTATGTTTGAAACCTTTCTAATATGCTTTGGTATTATTTTTAACTATGTCTGAACTCCCAAGAGAGCACAACATGGCTAGAAAACAAACACTGAAAGTGAAATAAAGTGCACAGGAAGGCGAAAACGAGCAACAGCCTGACTTTTAGCCGATCCATATAACCATGCAGTCCAATGTTTGACAAAGTAGAGTTAAGGACAGTCCCCATTCAACTCAATAAATTGAGACCAACAAAGATTTTCACACCCCTTTCCATTTTTGGGTGATTGCTGGGGCTGGAAACCATGAAATACCAAGATGGGGTTTGCCTTGCTGAATTTTCTGGCTGCTTTTTGCAGATGCCGGAGATCTGTAAGGCTCAGAGAAATTTTATACAAGCATTTAGAATAAAACCTTGGCCCCTCTGGAGTCAATAGGAGGTCTGCCATTAACTTCAATGGCATCAGGATTTTACTCCTAAATTTTGTGGGTGCTCGTTTGAGCTACACTAAACCTCTGAACCTTTTGTTATTCACCCTGTAGTCCTCTCAAGATGTGTGTTTCAATTTTGATTGACATTACTCTGTTCCATTAGGGAATCAACCATCCAGTTACCATCTCTGCCGCTACGTCACACTGCGTAGTGGCTTAATTCATGGGTATTCCTATAGACATCGTCGGCTTTGAAAATCCAGCCAGAATTTTTATATTTGTTTCCCACAAATATTCTCTAACAGCCACTCAACATTTGCTGTTCCCACAAACATTCCTCCTACCACTCTATGCACTAGAAAAGGTTTCCAGCCCTTTCCCAACTCTGGCCCTGTGCTAAAAGAGAAAAAAATCTTTGCCCTTTCTGCTTCTATCTATATAATATAAGAGAGAGAGTAGTCCCGTCTCTCTGAAACCTGCTCATCATGACCACGACTAAGTATTCACAATCTCCAGATTTGCAAACACATGCAATAGAATGTTCATGGAAAATGACCAGACAAGAAGGATGACCTCAAGTGACTCAGATTCATCCCAATCTTCATTAACATTACCAGGTGTCTGTCAAGTACCGCCATAAGGACATAAGAATGGCCATACTGAGTCAGACCTAAGGTCCATCTAGCCCAGGATCTTGACTTCCAACAGTGGCCAATGCCAGGTGCCCCAGAGGAAATGAACTGAACAGGGAATCATCAAGTGATCCCTCTCCTGTTCCCCATTCCCAGTTTCTGACAGGGGCTAGGGACACCATCTATACCCAGCCTGGCTAATACATATTGATGGATTTAACCCCTATGAATTTATTGAGTTCTTTTTTAGACCCTGTTCAAATCTTGGTCTTCACAATATCCTCTGGCAAGGAGTTCCACAAGTTGACTGTGAGCTGCATAAAGAAAAACTTCCTTTTGTTTGGTTTAAACCTACTACCTATTAATTTCATTTGGTGACCCGTAGTTCTTATGTTATGGAAACAAGTAAAAAACTCTTTGTCACTCAATTTCTCCACACCAGTCATGATTTTATAGACCTCTATCATAATCCCCACTTAGTCTCCTTTTTTCTAAGATGAAAAGACATAGTCTTTTTAATCTCTCTTCATATAGCACCCGTTCCAAACCCCTAATCATTTTTGTTGCCCTTTTCTTAACCTTTTCCAATGCCAATATATCTTTTTTGAGATTAGGCGACCACATCTGTATGTCATATTCAAATTGTAGGCGAACCATGGATTTTATAGAGAGGCAATAAATTATTCTCTTATTCTTTATCCATTTTAAAATAATTCCTAATGTTCCATTTGTTTTTTTGACTGCCGCTGCACATTGAGTGGATGTTTTCAGAGAGTTATAAGCTAAATTAGTGGTCATTTTGTATGGATAGTTGGGATTATTTTTTCCAATGTGCATTATTTTGCATTTATCATCATTAAAATTTGTTTGCCATGTTGTTGCCTGTTAGGAGGGTATCCCCCCCCTCAGTCCCAAAGGATTGTGGGGCCGGGGTGGACCCGCGTTAACTTCATGGAGGGGCCCAACCCTGCCCGCTGACGGTTTACTCTAGGCCTGCCAGTTGGGGTAGGGTTCCTATGTACCGGGGGGTGAACCCCGTTATGGCCCAAACCCCTCCTTTCTCCCCGGGGTCCCTGCACAGTCCGGGTTTATCCTCAGAGTCTATCTCCCGCCAGGTGTACAGTCCTTCCACGGGTGGGTGTTCTCCAGTGTTACCGGGGGCCTGATAGTGGTGTGAGCCCACCAGAATGGTGGCCCTCCTGTGCTCCCAAACCCCATCCCCAGGACCTTAAGGGTAGGACATCTGGCCCTTACCCGAATGGCGAGGATCGCGTCGTTGTCTCCTCACCACCGCTCTCGGGGTTTGTTGTCAGCTGCCCCTGCCGGCACACCCTGTCCTGGGTCTCCTTCCTACCTCTGCTAGAGGCTGTGTCTGCGGGGTTGTGGTCCCCGAAGTGGCATTGGTCTTGTTGGTGTCGCTCCCCGGTTCCACGGTCGGGGTGGAAGACTAGACGAGTCTGCCGCACATTTGGACTCCCCGGGACCTCGGTGGCCCCCAACGCTTTCCGGACTGGCTCTCAGGCTCCAGACCGTCTCTGCTTGGTCTTCTATGTGCTTGTCCCTCTCTGGTTCTGGCCCGGGGTCCGCGTCGCTCTCTGTCATCTGCCCGACATCTCCCTCCAAGCCAGCCGGTGTGCCTCTGACTCTGGCTGGTTCCGCCCTGCTGCCGGCGTCTCCAGCTGCCCCTCTCTTTCCCCCTTGGGATGTGGCCACCCCCGCCCTTACCTCGGCGTCCTCTGCTCCTCCCTCCATGGCGCAGATTCTCCTCCCCTCCAGGTGAGCCAGCACCGAGTTTAAATGCGGCTACCGGCTTTCCGCGCATGCGCAGCAGCGCTGGTGGAGACTGCCCGGCTCCCCATTCTCAACGTGGGCCCAGTCACATTGCCCAGTCACCTAGTTTTGTGAGATCCTTTTGAAGCTCTTCACAGTCTGCTTTGGTCTTAACTATCTTGAGCAGCGTAGTATCAAATTTTGCCACCTCACTGTTTACCCCTTTCTCCAGATCATTTATAAATAGGTTAAATAAGGATGGTCCCAGTACGGACCCTTGGGGGACACCACTAGTTACTCTCTCCTTTCTGAAAACTGACCATTTATTCCTACCCTTTGTTTCCTGTGTTTTAACCAGTTCTCAGTCCATGAGAGGATCTTCCCTTTTATCCCATGACAACTTGCTTTCCTTAAGAGCCTTTGGTGAGGGACCTTGTCAAAAGCTTTCTGGAAATCTAAGTAAACTATGTCCACTGGATTCCCCTATGCCTTACTTGCTCTTGTAAGATTAATAAGGCATGATTTCCCTTTACAGAAACCATTATGACTTTTCTCCAACAAATGATGTTCATCTCAGTCAGGGATAATACCTCAGATTTGTCATCTAAAAAGAATGTCTTAGGTTTGGGAAACTCCCCAACGTCCTCAGCCATGAAAACCAAAGTAAAGAATTCATTTAGTTTCTCTGAAATGACCTTATTGTCTTTGAGTGCTTGTTTAGCATCTCGATCGTCCAGTGGCTGTGGCCCCAGTGGTTGTTTGGCAGTCCTCCGGCTTCTGACTTACTTAAAAAACATTTTGTTGTTACTTTTTACGTTTTGGGCTAGCTGGTCAAACTCCTTTTTGGCTTTTATTATTATATTTTTACACTTAATTTGACAGAGTTTATGTTCCTTTCTATCTTCCTTCCTTAGGATTTAACTTCCACTCTTTAAATGACGCCTTTTTATCTCGCAGTGCTTCTTTTACTTGGTTGTTAAGCCATGGTGGCCCTTTTTTGGTTTTCTTACTGTGTTTTTTAATTCGGGGTATACATTTAAGTTGGGCCTCTATTATGGTGTCTTTGAAAAGTCTCCATGCAGCTTGCAAGGATTTTACTTTTGTCGTTGTACCTTTTAATTTCTAAAGCTTCAAAGGAGTAGCAGAGTTAGTCTGTAACAGGAAAAACTTAAAAAAAACAAATAGTCTAGTAGCAACTTAAAGACTAATAAAACTTGTAGGTAGTATCATGAGCTTTCATGGGCACAACCTACTTCTTCAGAAGCTGTCATATGAAGAAGTGGGTTGTGCCCATGAAAGCTCATGATACAATCTACATATTTTGTTAGTCTCTAAGGTGCTACTAGACTATTTGTTGTTTTTTAAGTTTTTCCTTTTAATTTCTGTTTAACTAATCAGCATTTCAGGCAACAGCACCCCCCAGAGGGAACAGCCAGCATTTCAGGCAACAGCGCTACCCAGAGGGAACAGCCAGCATTTCGGCGTTACAGACTCTCAGACACTGGGCTACTATATATATGATAAGCAAAAATTCAAAATGCAGCCATTAAACTATTAACCAAGCACATAGTTTTGCAACATCCTGAGTAGCAGGGTGTACCCCAAATAAGGGCATTGGGTATTTTAGGTGTCTTACACAATAAATAATCAATTGGTAGATATTATTAGAATGACAAAGTCTCGCTTTGCTATAAAATGAGCTTAGTAAGAAGAATCAATGGGTGGTAGTGAGCAGGATTGACTCCCAGATCCTGCTCGTTGTAACCAGAAATAAGATGCAGTGCATGGCATCCTGAACTGTGGGAGTCAAAAGGACCACAAACCTCCTGCCTGGTACTGTAGGTGGCACATGGGTGAAGTGTAAGTGAACTAGGCTTAGTTATTATAATAAATCTTCTATTACTTCCTTTTGTATTGTTTGTGCTGTACTAATTTTTTAAAAATTTATAGTATTTAAGGTTTAAATTATGTAGTAATTGTTTTTATTAAGACTTATAAAAATTAAACAATTATATTAACTACTTAAAGCTTGCAATGAATAAGAAAGTGGTTAAGTCTCTCGGGAGTGTCCTGGTTTCCCTCAGATCTAAAATCGAACCACACAACATCTACCCAGGATGTTTAGCATCTTTCAATTGCTCGATTGTATCAGAGAACCAAGCAAATCACATATAATGGGTATCATTGTTCCTTTTACTGCCTCTGTTCTACACCTTCAGCATTTCTCTTAGTATTGATATCTATTCTCTGGGTATGTCTACTCTACAAGGGTATTTTCAAATAAGTTATTTCAGAATAATAACTTCTGAAATAACTATTTCAAAATAGAATCACAGAATACTAGGACTGGAAGGGACCTCGAGAGGTCATCGAGTCCAGTCCCCTGCCCTCATGGCAGGACCCAGTACTGTCTAGACCAGCCCTGATGGACATTTATCTAACCTACTCTTAAATATCTCCAGAGATGGAGATTCCACAACCTCCCTAGGCAATTTATTCAAGTGTTTAACCACCAACCTAAACCTCCCTTGCTGCAGTTTAAGCCCATTGCTTCTTGTCCTATCCTCAGAGGCCAGGAAGAACAAGTTTTCTCCTTCCACCTTGTGATACCCTTTTAGATACTTTAAAACCGCTATCATGTCCCCTCTCAATCTTTTCTTTTCCAAACTAAACAAGCCCAATTCTTTCAGTCTTCCTTCATAGGTTATGTTCTCTAGATCTTCAATCATTCTTGTTGCTCTTCTCTGGACCTTCTCCAATTTCTCCACATCTTTCTTGAAATGTGGTGCCCAGAACTGGACACAATACTCCAACTGAGGCCTAATCAGCGCAGAGTAGAGTGAAAGAATGACTTCTTGTGTCTTGCTCACAACACTCCTGTTAATGCATCCTAGAATCATTGCTTTTTTTGCAACAGCGTCACACAGTTTACTCATATTTAGCTTGTGGTCCACTATAACCCTTAAGTCCCTTTCTGCAGTACTCCTTCCTACACAGTCGCTTCCCATTCTGTATGGCTGTGTCTAGATTGCACCCCTTTTCCATAAAAGGGATGCAAATTAGACACAGTGCAATTGCAAATGAAGAGGGGATTTAAATCTCCCCCACTTCATTTGCATAAACATGGCTGCCGGTTTTTTCCAGCTCGGGGCTTTGCCGGCAAAAAGTGCCAGTCTAGACGGGGATCTTTAGGAAAATAAAGCCTTTTCCGAAAGATCCCTTATTCCTCTTAAAATCAGGAATAAAGGATCGTTCGGAAAAGGCTCTATTTTCCAAAAGATCCCCGTCTAGACTGGCGCTTTTTGCTGGCAAAGCCCCGAGCAGGAAAAAAACAGCAGCCATGTTTATGCAAATGAAGCGGGGGAGATTTAAATCCCCGCTTCATTTGCAATTACTCTGTGTCTAATTTGCATCCCTTTTATGGATGCAATCTAGACACAGCCTATGTGTGAAACGGATTGTTCCTTCCTAACTGGAGCACTTCACATTTGTCCTTAAACTTCACCCTCTTTACCTCAGACCATTTCTCCAATTTGTCTAGATCATTTTGAATTATGACCCAATCCTCCAAAGCAGTTGCAACCCCTCCCAGCTTGGTATCATCTGCAAACTTAAACAGCATGTCCACATTACAGGGAAGCCTCACAATCAGTCTGAGACAGGCTCCCTTAATGTGGACGTGCTACCTTGATTTAGAGCCCCAGGAAGCACTGGGGAGTAATTACTCTGAATGGCCCTGGGGAGGAGCTATTTTGAAATAGCAGCAGTGGAGCATCCGCACTACTGCTACTTTGAAATAGCAATTTTGAAATAGGTGTTATTCCTTGTGAAATGAGGGTTTATTTTTCCAGAATAAGAAGCCTGTTATTTTGAAATAATTTCAAAATAACGGGCTTGCTGTGTGGATGCTCACCTTGCTATTTCGAAATCACATGAGTTATTTCAAACTAATGCTGTAGTGTAGATGTGCCTTCTGTGTACAAGATTAAAAATAGACCTAAATATTAAAAAGAAAAATACAGCAGAAAGAGATAAATAAACAGCCTGCCTGCATTATGATGGCATTAGAGGGCTGCTATACATGCACAAAGACAAGTGCATTCAGAATTAACCGAATGGAAGCACCTCAAATTTCTTCTCCACCCTTCTCATCCAAGTAAGCACATATGGGCCTTTGCTTTCAGGTCATAAGCAGTCCTCAGATTTATTTCAACTGAATTTCAAAATAGAGTATTTCCAAATTTGGTGCCTCTACACAGTGCCAAATTTCAAAATAATGTGCTATTTCCAGACATTTCCAATGAGGGTTACTGGGATGCCGAAATAGCGTGCCCGTTATTTTGAAAAATATTTTGAAATAACTGGTGGCTTGTGAAGACGTGGGGTAGCTATTTTGGGATACCTCTAGTATCCCAAAATAGCTGTGCAGTTTAGATATACCCCAGGAGAGTTGTGGCTGCCTTGACTTCAACATGTCCTTGCTATTGTGGGTTTCTGACAGAGTGTTAATGTTACTTTAACAAAGTTGTGGGTGTTTACCATAAATAGCGGGGCCTACAGAAATCCCTTTGCAACACTGTTCCTTCTGTGAGTGAGCGATCCCTCAAGCCTGAACTAATTTAGGAAAGTATTGGCCATCTGATTTCAATATTCCCAAGCAGAGCAAATTCATGGGGGGATTGTTGGCCCATTCTGCAAGTGATCAACGTGGCTTGTATGACAAGGTGTTGATGCACAGGAATAATAGCAAGAATTTGGTGGGGATGGGGGGTCATTCAGCCAGCGGGGAGGTGTTTACAGGGAGAGGAAAGAAAATATCATGGTGAAATGTTTCCACTGCTTGGATAGTCAGCAGTCAAGAACTTATCAGAGCCTCAGAAGAAACAGGGCTAGAGGCCAAATGTGAAAAGGCAGGTATGGAGTGAGCTACAGCACTCCCAGAGCTACAGTCACTGGCTTGTTATGCCAGTCTGCAGTCAAGCAGAATGCCCAGATGTTTAAAGTCCACCAGGAAGCAGGCTCTAGCATATACTGGCCACATCCTCGTTTGGCAGACAGAGGGGAGGGCTGCCATTATACCTGGAATAACAGTCTGTTTTAAACTGGAGACACTTTTTAAAGGCCTGAACAAACAGGCTTCTGCACAGCTTGAGTTCCAGCTTTCTCTTCTATGTTAACCCCTTCCATGGAAGTCAGAGACCTCTAGTGGCTGAATAATATATTGCAAGCCATCATTGCCATGACCAGTGTACCACTATATCTGGGCAGGAGGACTGGTTGTGAAAGGGTGTGGTCAGAGAGAGTACTGATTCAATACTTCCCCCAAAGTGGGTTTGACCCCTGGAGTTTCCAGTGAGAGCTACTTCCTTTTTGGATGTACCATGAACAACACTACTTGAGGTGAGTGCCCTCTTTGAAGTAGAAGGGGCTTTGATGGCACAAAGAAGTATATCTTGCACCCCACTCTGTGTCCTCTTCAGGGAATCTGGCAGCTGGCTGACATGGAAATCTGAATGCAGATCAGATTATACCAGGAGGATACTGAAATAAGGGAGCTATGCAGGATTGCCAGGGTGTGCCTGTGTGAGAGTGAGAGAGGTGGAGGAGTAGAGGGGATTCACTTTGTGAAAAGAAGCAGCAAAACAAAGACCAGAGTGACTGTTCCTTATCAGGGCTGGACCTACCATAAGGCGAACTGAGGGGGCCGCCCCAGGTGCCAGACTGTGGGGGAGCGCCACTAGGACCCAGAGTGTAGAAAACTGTGTCTGCTGCTGGTGCATATGTAGATAGCAGAGCAGCCCCATGAGAGGAGTAGACCAGGAAGGAGGCAGAATTGAGACCTTTCAAAGTTTTGGCCCAAGTGAGGGGGCATGGGGACATCATTTGAGCTCCCGGCCTCAGGAGCCAAAATGTTGTGGGCCGGCCCTGTTCCTTATGGAAAAGTTCTGGCGAATTTAAAAGGAATGAAGCCATTAGTGTTCTACAGACATGTAGGATTCAAAGGAAATCACCCCAAATATCTATAAAGCATAAAGAATGCAGCCTTTCGAGAGGCGTTTTGAACACTTTATAGCAGGGGTACAATTTTAGGATTACTATATCTGAACTTCCAAAAGAAAGGACACCCGTGTTATATAGCATATAACATATTTTATATATATATATTTGCAAGTTCAAATATGGTAACCCTAACCATTTCCTATGATATTCTCTGAGTTCCAAAAATGATAGAGAAGTTACGGAAATGACTTGTTGCCTTCTTCCTCATGTGTGCTGGCCATTGTGTAAGCTTAGGGTGAACACTGAAATTACCTCCACACAGCAAGCCACCCCATGTTTTCAGAGTCCCACATCACTAACTAACAGGGCTGCTACATCCTAGTCACACTCTTTGCAGCATGGCCTTTATGTCACTGCTCATTTTCCCTTTGCTGAGTTGCTCCTGATTTTGCAGAGTCGTTTGGGTCGGTGGCAGGCATTAAGTGTGACGGGTCAATGTAAGTTTGCCTTTTTAGTGTGTTGTTAGCGTGCTGCTCTTCCACCCATCTGAAATAACACTGCTCCCCCCCCACCCAAGTAACAAAACGAGCCCACATTTTGTTTTGCCAGTGGCTGCCTCCTATCGCTTTCAATGGCCTCGTCCCAGGAGGTAAGAAAACAACCCTGTGTACTTTGCACCAGTGGTATTCTGTTGTTTTGGCTTTCTGTGAATGACTGGTTTCAGGAGAATCTGTCAATGTTTCTTGCCAAAGACCAGGTTTTGGATGTTTGCTTTGGGAACATTTTGTGGTTGGATGGCTGTGTTCCACTCCACATGTAAATATGGGCAAAAACTCACATTCAACAGTCCTAAACCTTTGGACCCCGGTCAAAGAAGCTCTCCTTTCTCTTTAATATATTGAAATTTTGCATCAAGCAAAAGGACTATTTAGTAGCAAGAATGCCCAAGTCCTGCCAAACCTCCTGATTTGATTTGATGTTTTTTTCAGGCATGCCTAGCACAAAGACTGAACCTTTTATTTAGCAGGAGATGTAGGAAGACGGCGCTTAATTGAATCTGGGGCTGTCCAATGCAGAGCGACGGCTTAAGGGAGGTTGTCTTTTCCCTCAGCTTGCACTTGTACTCCAGGCCAGTTTCCACTCTCGGTTACATGCGTATAAATCACCGTAACGCCGCAGCATCAATAGAGCCACGCTGGTGTGACTGAGGTTGGAATTTGGTGCCGGGACGGCTCAAGGCCTGGTCTTTCTTCCCTGGGTCAGAGGGCTAGGTGGTGGCATGAGGACTTGCACTGGTTCAGGGAGCCGGGTATCCAGAGCTGAAGCCCCACCTGGCTTAGGCTGCTTAAATCGTGCACGTGGAGGGAACGTCAGCGGCCATCACAAAGCCTCTGTGTTTCTCAGCTCCCGCGGGTTAGGTGAGATGAGAGTGGCACTCAGGCTCATAGGCACAGGAACTCTGGGTGTGGGGAATGGGGATGCTGTGGCACCCCCAGACTCCCGGCCTAGCTCCCAAGGTCCCAGCTCCCGGCCCCATGCACTGGCTCTGCTGCCAGCCCCACGCGCCATGTTCCAGGCTGCAGCCCTGCATGCCAGGAGCTCTGCTGCCAGCATGGCATGCTGGGTCCTGGTTTGAGCCCCACATGTCGGGGCCCTCTGCTGCTGGCCCCACATCCTGTGGCCCCGGTTGCAGCTCCGCACACTGGTGGCCTCTGCTCTGCCCCACATACTGGATTCCCAGCTGCCACCCCATACGCCAAAGACCTCTGCTGCTGGCCCCATGCCCGGGGTCCCCACTAGCCACCTCGCAAGCTGGGGCTTTGTTCCTGGCCTCAGCTGGGGGTGCGGATGGATCGAGCTAAGGGGGATCAGCATTCCCTCTCCCCATTTAAAAAATGTTCCTGTGGCCTCTGCCCAGGCTTCGGGCCTGCACTTCTGCATAGGAGGGGGAGGTTGAGCATTGGGCCTGCTACACCCAGGGTGATGAGTTCAATCCTTGCAGAGGCCATTTGGGGCAGGGGACTGGACTCGATGATCTTTCAAGGTCCATTCTAGGAGATAGGCAATCTCCATTAATTTAAACGTCACCTTGTGGTAAGCTGCTTGTATGCTCTCCCTCTGGATACTAGGGCAGGCTATAGTGCACCCTCAGCCCATGGAGCAGAGAGTCAATCAGGGTGATGGCCTAGCTGGGGAAGGGAAGCCCCAGCCCTCTCCTTCTTGAAGTGCCCCCCTTCAACCTTCTCCTCTCCCTGAGGAGCCAAGCCCAGCCCCTACCCCAGATCACTGTGTGTCCTTTGTGTCCTTCACAGTGGGTGTTGTGGCCCCTAGCCTTCCCCAGTGGCCAGAGCACCTCAGGCAGCTGCCATGCCATGCCCCAGCCCTTCCGAGCGGCCGCCTCAGAGCGTGGGCACTGTTGAGAAGGCAACGCCCTCCCTTGCCTCTGTTACCTGCCACCTGCACGGTTCGGCCTTGTTGGCCGAAAGCCCTACATTGACCAGTACCGCACGGCGCCAGAGAGGACGGGGTGCTGTGGAAATCAGCATTTCCTGCCCAACTGACTACTGACTTCTTTCTGCCCCCGGAAGAGGCCTGAAAAGAAGGGGCCGAATTCCGCCAAGCCGTATTGGCGCAAGTCACCCTCACTCCGAGGAGCAGTCGCTTTTTATTGTTGCTGGTCCCAGGCCAGCCGGGTTTGCGGGCTCAGACCTGATCAAAGGCAAATTAAAACTGGATCAGCATTTCAGGTGTTGCCGCCATGGTCAGACCCAGGGAGTGACTGAAAGGGGCCCTGTGGCCTTTTGTCTCTGCAGAGCAATTGGTGTGAAGTCCCTTGCTCCATGTGGAAGGGGTGAAGGGCACTAGGACATAGATCCCACTGTGACTGACAGCTCTGGGGGCAGGAGCATATTTGAATATCAGTCCGTCAGTCAGGAAAAAGCCCTTTTTTTGGAACCAAACTCAGGCCTGCTCCCAGTGGGAGCAAAGCACAAGGGGTTCGTTCCTGCATCCAGCATGGCTGCATGTGTACCCGAGCATGCCCTGGAGATGCTGGTCTCAGTGTGTGCGCGTATGGGGGGGAGGGTGCTTTATCTTCCACCCTCTGGTCTTTAATGTGTCTGCTGCAACCCCCCACCCTTGGCATGGAAGTCAACCTCCTTTTGCGTCCCCACGGATTGCCAAATCAGCGCACCACGCTACTTAGCCACTTCCACACACGAATTGCCATCACCCGCCCGTTGTGTTCCTCACAACGTAGCTAGGGAGGTTAAATATCGGTTACTTGAATAGTCGATTGACCTCATGAATTCTTATCAGTTACTCAACTATTCTATAGTCCCCGGAGTACGCTCCAGCCCCGCTCCCGAGGAGCCCCCTGTTGCTCTGCACTGCTGCCTCGGCATCAGAGGCAGCAGCGCAGGGTGCCAGGTGGGAGCTGGTCTGCGAGGGAAGCCAGTTTAAAAACCAGCTCCCCTCGCAGACTGGCTGCCTGTCGCCCCGTGCTAATGCCTCTGATAAAGAGGCGGCAGCACAGCAGCAGCCCCTGTCTAGGGTGGGTCTGAGCTCCCAGCCCTGGTGTAAGCCAGAACTGAGCCAGGCTGCCCACCTCCCTGGTTCCTAATACACTTCGAATGAGGAGCCGCAAGTGAGGGTAGATCCCAGACCCATCGTAAGCCAGAACTGAGTCGGGCTGCCGGCAAGTCTGCTAAAAAATGAACTGGTTAGTGGGGAGGAGAGGGGACTGCGTGTAGTCTATAGCATTAACCTATAAGCTTTTGCTTATCGGTTAATTGACTACCCTTATCACATCATTGCTGAATTTGGCCCAGAAACTTCCATCACATCTGGCTGGCTTTGTTCTCTTTTTCCCTGGCCGGGTCTGACTAGCTCTCAGTACAGACATTCTCGCCGTGGGACTCTCTGTAAGGGTATGTCTAGACTACATGCCTCTGTCGCCAGAGGCATGTAGATTAGGCTACCAGGCATAGGAAAATGAAGCGGCGATTTAAATAATGCCGCTTCATTTAAATTTACATGGCTGCCGCGCTGAGCCGACAAACAGCTGATCAGCTGTTTGTCGGCTCAGTGTGGCAGCCATGTAAATTTAAATGAAGCGGTGATTATTTAAATCGCCGCTTCATTTTCCTATGCCTGGTAGCCTAATCTACATGCCTCTGACGACAGAGGCATGTAGTCTAGACGTACCCTAAGTGTCTCTCTCCTCCCGGGAAAGGACTCCAGGCACAAACGTGCTTTGGAGGGAGTGTGCATGGCTCTCATTCCCTTTCTAACAGACAGGACGCATACGTGTCTACCTAGGCCTTATCTCAGCAGCTAGCTCAATGCTAAACTTTCCCTTCCGTTATCATTAGTCCTTCAAGAGCAACTCTTCCAGGACTTTCTGACTCACATCCTGGAAACTTGCTTTTTTGTTTTTTTCAGTGCCTTGGCTCTTGAAAGAGAGTTTTTTTCTCCCTTCAAACTTGGATGTGCTGGATGCCTAAGACAGATAGGGACACATAACCCTCCTCTTTCTGTCAGGCAGTGTCTGGATTCTCTCTGAAGGGCTCTGTGATGCAGGGCCGGCTGGACATGTTGGATCATTGGGCTGACACAGTATCAGGGGAGAGAGGGAATTTGGCCCTGATTCTGGGCTGCACAATGAACCAGAGGGAAGCTGGGAGGGGAAAGGCCATCTAGGAGTTAGTTATACTTTCCCGAGTCCTCTGCCTTATCCCAGCCTTGGATACCAACACACACGCTGTGAGCTATAGGAGACATGTATTCATGTTCTAGGCCCGCTGCCTGCTTGCTTTCTTTCAAATATTTTTGCCCCGCCTCTCTATTTAAAATATAAATTTTATATTTGAGGTGGTTTACAAAATTTTTAAAACATAATATAAACATACATTAAAAAATTAAATTAAATTAATTTGGGTTGGTTTCCTGGCTGTGGCTGGGAGGTGCTTCTGGTGAGTGAAGAGGGATGGGGCCTACAAATCTTTCCCTACAAGTCAGCCCTCTCAACATCAGGCAGGTCCACAAAGAAACATGAGACAGTGAGGACACAACACCTATTGAATGGGAAAGGAAGCCAGAGCACAGCTATGACTCTGCACCGCTAGCTTTATGTATAGCTGCCCCCTTCACTTGTGGTGCTGTCAGGCCCTCCCTTTCCTCGGGGGTGTGGAATTTGACTGTGAAAAACTGGCTGTGGGTTTCACTTGGAAGGGTTTGGCTCTTTTTAAACTGGACTAAAGACTTTGCTAAGCAGCCGCTGGACCAGATCAGCATCTCCTGCTGCAGAGCATGAAAGAAGACGGTAGACGGGCCACAAAGAGGGGGGGAAGGGGAGCAGGGACTGGCCTACAGCTTCGCTGGGCTCCGTGAAAATCCTGAGAGATCCTGCTCTAACCCTCCGGAAGGGACAGGGTCTTGTGCAGACAAGGTGGGGCAGGAGCTAGGCAGCCTTCAGCATCTCCCAGAATGCCGTGCGCCTTCCCCGAGCAGCTGTCTTAGCCGCCCAGAGTGCAGTAATGGTGTTGGCAGCAAGAAGTTCCAGGCTGTTTTGTATTGCCAGGCCTGGGGGCAACTGCCCCTTTTGTTTCCCACTCCCCCAGTTCGGCAGACCTACGCTAGCCCATGACCTCCTGAAGATGAAGGCACTGGAGAAGGGCGGGAAAGATTCCAGAGGGTGGAGCACTGCAGTTGGCCACACTTGGAAGACTTCCGGAGGGGAAGGAGTAGATGGCCGCTGCTCCTCTTTCAAGCCATCTAGGGTACGTCTAAACTACATGCCTCCGTCGACGGAGGCATGTAGATTAGGCTGATCGGCAGAGGGAAATGAAGCCGCAATTAAAATAATCGCGGCTTCATTTAAATTTAAATGGCTGCCCTGCTCTGCCGATCAGCTGTTTGTCGGCAGATCGGGGCAGTCTGGACGCGCCGCGCCGACAAAGAAGCCTTTCTTGATTGGCACAGGTATGCCTCATGAAACCAGGTTTACCTGTGCCGATCAAGAAAGGCTTCTTTGTCGGCGCGGCGCGTCCAGACTGCCCCGATCTGCCGACAAACAGCTGATCGGCAGAGCGGGGCAGCCATTTAAATTTAAATGAAGCCGCGATTATTTTAATTGCGGCTTCATTTCCCTCTGCCGATCTGGCTAATCTACATGCCTCCGTCGATGGAGGCATGTAGTCTAGACACACCCCTAGAGTCCAGGGGGAAATCTGTCATTTCTTAAGAAGAGAGCTTGTCAGGAAGGATGCAGGCTGGCTCCATTGGTCTTAGGACAGCAGTGGGCAACCGAGGCTAGTGAGTGGGTCGCGTGAGTGGCCTCCTTCATCTCACTGGGCCGCAAGATTGTCACGACCAAGATGGGTCGTTTCGCTTGCATTCCTAGAAGTAGCAGGGTGCTGCCGACTGAAGCGCTCTGATTGGACGCGGAGGGAGCGCGCGGCTCTCATTCGGCTCTGATCGTTGTGTGCAATCCGCATGCCCCTCACTTCACGCCCCTCACTTGTCTTATGTGCGTGTCACTGTGGTAATACCTAAAGGGGGAAGAAACCCCTACACAGATGGAAACCAGCAAAATCTGGCAACCTTGCACATGGGCAATGGTAAAGAACATTTCTTGTGGGCCACACAGAGAACACCAATGGGCAGCACACAGCTCATGGCCTGCAGGTTGCTCACCCTTGTCTTAGAGGTTTGGAGCTATATTTGCTATGGAAGATTTGCAAAGCCCTATCTGTGTGTCTAATAGCCTGGCGTGTGTCTGATATGAATGGATGTCTTTTGGGACATTAGGGCTCTGTCTACACTGCAGAGTTTTTGTGCAAAAATGCCTGGTTTTGCGCAAAAACTCGTGGAGCGTCCACACTACAAGTGCATTCTTGAGCAAGAAAAAGGACAGTAGATTGTCAGAAGACAGGGCTTTTTGCACAAGAGTTATTCCTCTTTCTACAAGGAATAAGCCTTTTTGCACAAGAGCTCTTGCACAAAAAAGCACGTGTGGATGAACAACAGGGGTTTCTTGCGCAAGAAACCACTATGGCTAAAATGGCCATCAGAGCTTTCTTGTGCAAGAGAGCATCCACACTGCCATGGATGCTTTTGCGCAAAAGCACATGGCCGTGTGGATGTGTTCTTGTGCAAGAACTTTTTGCGCAAGAACTCTTGTGCAAAAAGTTCTTGCTCAAGAAGCCTGAAGTGTAGATGTAGCTATGCAAATTGCACATCTTATTTCGAAATAGATTATTTCATACTTTGGTGCTGTCTAGCCAGCGCCAAATTTCAAAATGACCTGCTATTCAAAACATCCCTTACTCCTCGCAGAATGAGGTTTACAGGGACGTCAGAATAGTGAGCCTGTTATATTTTGAAGTAACGGGCTTGCTGTGAAGACACGGGATAGCTAGTCTAGGCATCTCATAAAAAACCCACAGACGGTCACCATTGTTTCAATGATGTTTTCATCTCCCGCCTCCTTTGGAAGTGTGTACACCTTTGGAATTGAAAGATCTGTGCCGCAGGGCTGGCCTTACCATGAGGCGAACTGAGGCGGCCGCCTCAGGTGCCAGACTGTGGGGGGCGCCACTAGGACCCAGTGTGTAGAAAATTGTGTCTGTTGCTGGTGCATACGTATTCTCTCTGCTCTAGAGTAGAACAGGAAAAAGGCAGAATTGAGACCTTTCAAAGTTTTGGCCCAAGTGAGGAGGTAGGGGGGCATCATTTGAGCTCCCCGCCTCAGGTGCCAAAATGTTGTGAGCCGGCACTGCTGTGCCGTGCCCTCTCTCCTATTTTTTCCTCATTCACATGCACGAAGTGATCATCCAGAAAACACCTTTTCCAAGAAGATCCCACATGCCACAGGCTATTGCTGCGTTCTGAAGGAACCGAACATCTCACAAACCACCAAGTTAGTCGTATTATTAAAATGATGGGAAAATATAAACTGTGGTTTCTGTGTGCCTAGGCAGTGCGCTCTGGTGGTGGCGTGTACACAGAATGAATGTGGTTCTGTGGGTTCGGGTTATTTTTAAACCTGTGCCATTTCAGTGAGGGTTGTTTCGTGGACATGTGATTTCACTTTCTGTAAATTTATTTTCCTTGAAATGGTTGGCTTGGCTTTGAAACATGCAAATATTCATATTTTTAACATGATCTTTTAAACCAGGAGTCCAGATTTTGGCCATGCCAAGGTTTTCCTTAAAACAGGACCATTTATTTTTTTCACCAGAAAATTGCAAAACGATCCACATTTCCCTCTCCCCCCACCCCCAAATTCAGACTGCTTTGTGAATGTTAAATGACAAACAAAACCCTCTCATTTCATGGTTGTCTAATTTGGCTGTGAATATTTAGCAGCGCTGACGGTATTTCTTTTTATCCTGACTGCCCCTTGCATTTGTCAGTCTCCATTGTTCATTTGCTTTAAGTGGCATGAAATGGAGATGCACAAGCCAGTTGAGCAATGCACATTCCCGGGAGGCTCTGGGGACCATTTCTTTATTCAGAATTCCATAATGGCGTTTTAGGCCAAATTTGTCAACATTAGAAGT
The DNA here is from genome assembly GCF_052426305.1 of Pelodiscus sinensis. Lineage (NCBI taxonomy): Eukaryota > Metazoa > Chordata > Testudines > Trionychidae > Pelodiscus > Pelodiscus sinensis. The sequence continues at coordinate 5,757,067 of NC_143075.1, read as the reverse complement.
CTGGAGTGAGATGGCTGAAAGCGTGGAATTTTCTGATGGGCTTAACTGACTTAGGTGCACAAGTCAGCACATTGAAAATGAGAGGACTTGGGCTCCTAAGTCACTTACTCTCTGTTTAAAAATCTCACTCTCAGGCCTGGTCTATGATTAAAATGTAGGTTGAAATGCCTCCAGCAGGCCTGCTGATGCGGCCGGGGGGGGGCAACAAGTGCCCTGGGGCCCGAAATTCAAAGGGGCCAAGGGCCCCCAGCTACTGCTATTTGTGTAAGCAGTGGCAGCTTGAGCCTGGGTCCTTTAAATTGCCGCCAGAGCTCAGGGGGGCGTGTTCTGGATGACACTGCTGTGGGACACAGGCCAGGCTGTCCCAGCTCCGCCCCTTCAGCCTGAGTCCCCACCCTTTCTGGGTGCCTTTCCTGGGGACCTGGTCAGTCTGTTGGCTCGCTTGACCCCTAGTGCCGGGAGTGTGACAAATCCACCCCTCAGAGTGTGGTAGTTCTGCTGACCTAATCCCTGTGTAGACTCAGCTAGTTCATTGGGAGGCTGTGTCCATCAGCCGAGCCTTGAGGAGATGGAGTTCCCGCAGCAACAGAGAAACCTCTTCTTTTGGCTGTGAGTTGTGTCTACGGCATAGCCACGGCAGGGTAGCTGTGCCGCTACCATCTCCATAGTCTAAACGTGGCCTTCGGCCGTATTTAGGCACCTCACAAAGAGTGCATCTACTCAGCAGGGCTTAACTCGAAATAAGTTATGAAAACTGAGTGACGTCAATTGCGTAGCTTTTTTAGAAATAGCTTATTTAGAAATAGGGAGTGTCTACGCAGCACTTATTTTGAAACAGAGCACTCTTCCTCTGACTTCCCTTATTCCTCGTACAATGAGAGTTACAGGAATCCGAGTAATAAGTCCTCCAGTTTGACAGTATTTTGACACTATTTCGAAATAACTACCTGCTGCGTAGACACAGTCTAAGTTATTTCGAAATGGTGTTCCAGTGTAGACGTACCCAAAGTGACCTGGCTTTAAAAATGCTCAAGTGCACTGAGCAGCTCCTAATGACTTTGGGAGCTGCAGGGGGCTTAGCGCTTATGGAAAATCAGACCATGTATATCAGAGCCGAGCGATAGCCATAGAATTTGTTGGCTTTTGAGCAGTGACCTCTGTTTTTCTCTTGACATAACTATTACAGTCTTTGCCAGTAGGTGGGGTGCCAACCCTAGCAAAGAGAGCAGGGAAACCTCGTCTTGCTGCTATCAGCTTCTTGTTCCTGCCCATCCACACACAGGCTGGCCACATCTGGAAATGTTTGATTTGATAGAGTGTCGTTTTACATTGCAGAAATGAACGTAAGCGGTTTTTTAACCCACCAAGTGAGAAATGTGATCTGGGTTTTACTACCGACCCTTTAAATAAAAAACAGATCGCTTATTAAACCATTATCTATCAAGGATATGGAGAGGGGGTAGAAATATCCCAGGATCAGAATCAAATTGAAATTGACACGTTTCTGTCTACTGTCTGATACTCACGGAGGGTTTCATTCTTAGAGAGAGAGAGGGGTTGGGTGGAGAGTAGCTGCCCAAACACAGTATGGAAATGGCCTCACAGGGGGAAAATCAAACTCAGAATTTAACCAGAGGTAGAGGATAAAGAAACACTGCTCACATCTTATCTGGGGTTTCTCTGACCACTTCCAGTTAAGTATTGCCCAGGAAAAAGTCCCTGAAATGTATTATCGTGTGTTGCTTGTTATCCCGTTATGGATCAAATCTTCTCTTGTGACCTCTTTGAGTAGTACAAGAGCAGAGGATACTAACTCCATCCCCATGCTCCAGTTCTCAGAAAGGCTAATGCAGTGAGAGTTGCATCTACAATGTGTGCATAAAAATGTCTCTGAGAGAATTACTTGCTGGTATAGATGGACATGGCTCCACGGAATTCAGCAGAGATGAACTCTTCTATGCCAGTAGGGAATTTAGCTCTGTCTGCTTGTGCTTGAAGAGGAATCCGCCCTGGTCTGGGGCCGTCAGTGAAAGTAACTTTAAATGTCTTACAGCCACTGTCCTATTGCAAGCCGGGTCCCTGCCTGGCTCTTTAAATAGCTCCCGGCTGGCTTTTGCCGCAGCTCAGCCAGCTTTTGCCGGAGCTGTGCACCAGGGTGCACCTCCTTCCTTTTACCTCTGTCTGGGACATTACATATACCGGTTTAAGGGATGCTCACTAAGGATACGTCTACACAGCAACACTATTTTGAAATAATTAGCGTTATTTTGTAATAACTTATTCCATGTCTACACAGCAGGCAGTTATTTCGAAATAATGTCGAAATACTGTTAAGGTGGAGGACTTATTAATCCGACTCCCATAACCCTCATTGTACAAGGAGTAAGAGAAGTCAAAGGAAGAGTGCTCTATTTTGAAATAAGTGCTGTGTAAACACTCCCTGTTTCGAAATAAGCTATTTTGAAATAAGCTATGCAATTGACATAGCTCAATTTGCATAACTTATTTCGAATTAAGCCCTGCTGTGTAGATGCATCCTAGCTGTTACAATTAACTCATAGATGCCTTCCCCTATATATAACCCATTTTTATTTCTTATAAGGGTGCGTCTACTGCAGGGATTAACTCGAAATAAGTGACACAATTATGTAGCTTAGTTCGAAATTGGGAATGTCTACACAGCACTTATTTTGAAACAGAGCACTCTCCCTCCAACTTCCCTTTCTCCTTGCACAATGAGGGTTACAGGAGTCAGAGTCAGAAGTCCTCCAGTTGGACAGTATTTTGACACCATTTTGAAATAACTTCCTGCTGTGTAGACGTGGACTAAGTTCTTTCGGAATAGACGTGTAGACGTTGCGGTGTAGACGTACCCTTGCACTGATGTGGGTAGGCTCCCAGTGACTGTAGTGCACTTGCTCATGTGAGTAAGGACAGAAAGATTTGCTTTGTGCGAATGGCGGCAGTAGGCATCCAAAATGAAACGAAGATGAGGTTTGAAATGGATTTTTTGCCCTCGTGTTGCATGTAAAAGCTCATGTTACTTTGCTTGTATTATATAGCCCCACACTTGAGTGAGTGGATGTGTCATAAGCCGCCTAATGTAACTATATACTGCATAAATGCAACAGAATGCCTCAGAAAAGTGATATTTCATGCTCTCAGGCTAACAGTTGGGCAAAGATTAAATCCACAAGAAGTGGGCATGTCCAATTGTTCGTTTGGATTGGCAAATAATTCACGACCCGCATTATCTTTGTCTGCAATGTCTGCTGCTCGTGGTAAATCATTCTGGTCCTGTTTTAAACCACAACCTAGCTCTTAGGGCCACCTCCTTTCTCCTGCACAAGCACACCGAGGTGAATGGGAGCTGCCCTTATGCAGAGTAAAAATTCAACTTCTGGAGTGGCTGGAATAGTGGCTTTCCTTTGTAAGTGGGCATTAGCCGTGCGTGGACCTCAACCGTTTCAGAGAGAGGGTTCCAAACTGTGGGCTGCCCATTGTTTGTGGTGATGACTCATTTTTGGCTCTGAGATCTCACAAGGGCAGGCTTCTACTCACCTGATGAGGGGGTTGTACCCACGAAAGCTCATAAACCTAGATATTTTTGTTAGTCTCTAAGCCCTGGTCTACACCACGACTTTATTTCAAAATAATCCCCCCCCAACGTCGAATTTATAAGAGGAGCATCCACACTACCAAGCCCGCTATTTTGAAATAATGGCCCGTAGAATTCGAAATCTGTACTCCTGCTTTTCATCAGGAGTAACGCTAATTCGAAATAGCAGTAATGTGGACGCTCCAGTCCCGCTGCTTTGAAATAACTACTCCCCAAAGTAATTCGAACTAATTACCTGTTAAATCAGGAGTTATTAAGCTGAATTTAGTAATTTCAAAATACTTTCCTAGTGTAGACCTGGCCTAAGGTGCCACAGGACTCCTCGTTTTTTTAGTGCAGCAAAGGGCACTGTGGCATAGAGGAGTGATCTGGTGGTCAGTCAGGAACGCCTGAGCACTAATACCAGCTTTGCCAGTGACTCGGTGTGTGGTCTTGGGGCGAAAAAATAACATCCTGTCTGCAGGCCTCAGTTTCCCCAGTTGCATGGCTGATAATGCTGCCTGAGAAAAAGTGGTGTCAGAATTAACAACCCAGCTCTTGAAAACAGCTAAGAAAGCACAGGGCAATGTGCAAAAGCAAACAGAAGGTTAGGAATAATTAAAAAGGGGTGGAGAACAAGACAGAGAATATCTTATTGTCTTTATATAAAACCATGGTACCCCCACATCTTGCATACGGCATACAGGTTCGCCTCATCTCAAAAAAGATCTCTTGGCATTGGAAAAGGTTCAGAAAAGGGCAGCAAAAATTATTAGGGGTTTGGAACAGGTGCCATATGAAGAGAGATTAAAAAGACTGGGACTTTTCAACTTAGTAAAGAGGAGTCTAAGGGGGGATATGATAGAGGTCTATGAAATCATGACTGGTGTGGAAAAAGTGAATAAAGAAAAGTGATTTACTTATTTCCACAATATAAGAACTAGGGGTCACCAAATGAAATTAACAGGTAGCTGGTTTAAAACAAACAAAAGGATGTATTTCTTCATGCAGTGCACAGTCAACCTGTGGAACTCCTTGCCAGAGGCTATTGTGAAGACCAGAACTTTAAACAGGGTTAAAAAAAGAATTAGAAGAAAGAAAGAACTAGAAATTCATGAAGGTTAGATTCATCAATGGCTATTAGCCAGGATGGGCAGGAATGGTGTCCCTAGCCTGTTCGTTAGTAGCGTTGCCAGGTGTCTGGTATTGACCCGGACAGTCCGGTATTTTTGCCTCCTGTCTGGTAAAAAAAATCAGAAAACACCAGACACCTAAAATGTCCGGTATTTTCTGATTTTTTTTCCCTGCCAGGACGTGAAAATATCAGACACCTGGCAACCCTACACACACTGAGCAACTGGGCCCAGCCCCTGGACCCCTCCCCGACCCAGCCTCCGGGCCCCTCCTGGACTCCTCCCCCCAGTCTCTCCTCTCCCCCGCTTACCTGGTTCCACAGGGAAGCTCTGTACCGGCACAGAGTAAGAAAATAAGATGGCCGCCGACCAAAAAAAGCTCCAAAGTTTGTATTTTTTTTTTTTTTGCGCAACAACTTTGGTCTTCCCCTTTTTTTCTCAAAAGGGTTTTTTTTGGGGGGGGTCGGTATTTTGGGTTAAACCATCTGGCAATCCTATTTGTCAGAGGCTGGAAATGGGTAACGTGGAGGGATCACATGATGATTACCTGTTCTGTTCACTCCCTCTGGAGCACCTGGCATTGGCCGCTGTCGGAAGACAGGACACGGGGCTAGATGGACCTTTGGTCTGACTCAGTATGGCCGTTCTTTTGTTTTCTCATGTACATTGATTTAACTACCTGGTTCATACCAGTAGCTATTCCCCTGGGTGTTAGTGTCCCTGGAGAAAGGAGGGCATTCTACATGCAGCTGGGCCTCAAGGTGTTTCAATTTAAAGCAACTGCATAGGCCTCTGGCAGAGGTTACCCAGCAAAGGGAAGAAGATGCTCATTTGAAGCTTTTGTCTACCCAAATAAATCCGTAGGACGTCAGTATGCAACCAGACCTGCAAGGCAGGCAAGTGGAAAATCTGTCACCCCTCCCCACTCCCTGCACCAGCTCCCTGTGTGACGCGCAACATGGCAAAGTACAAATTGACCTTTCTGGGAAGTGATAACTGAAATAACATTTCACCATTTCAAATGAGAGACACTTCAACAACGACAACAAGTGCTGTGAGTTTCCTTCCTATCAAGTCGGAGGGGGGTTTCTGATCTCGTCGGTGTCGGATCCTTGATTGGCTGTCACTATTCTTGACATGCCCCGTTGCTTGTAGTGGATTGGCCAGGGGCAGATTTATATCCTCCTGTCACAGCCAATAGAAAGGAGGTGTTGCTCGAGTCCCTGTTTAGTTACAGTGACAGAACCCTGATTGGGTGAAGCGTTGTGATTTATGGGTTTTTGCTGAGAAGTAACTGAGTTTTATCAGAACATAATGATGTGATACTAATGCTCATTGCGAATCAACATGGCTGACCAGCTTTAAAAGGTCAGCTTTTGACCTTGTCTGCATTTAAGTAGCTCTTACAGTAGTGTGGATAGGCTGGGCTGACACACTCACCGAGAACAAAAGCCCACATTGTATCTTTCTTTGCTCCTTCCCCTCCATTTTGTTTTTAAGGTCTGAAAGAATTATTTTTTCTCTCCATGTGCCATTGTTCCTAATGCATTAATGGGGTTGGATTTTGGATATGATGTTCCCATAGACGTTCCAGAGAGAATTTCAATGTCAATTTTTCAGCTCAAGGGGCGCTTAGGCCGGTGGGTTTCAAACTTTTTTTTTTCTCGTGACCCACGTGAAGAACATTTTTGATGCCGTGACCCAACATCATGTGACTGGGGTGTGGACTCTGCGGTGGGGCTGAGGATGGGAACTTTGGGCTACAGGAGGGGGCTCCTGCTTTGGGAGGGGGGTCAGGGCTGGGGCAGGAGGCTTATCTCGAACGGCTTCTGGTCAGTGGTGCAGCGGGGGCGGGGGGGGCTAAGGCAGCTTCCTGCCTCTCCTAGCACTGCAGGCCAGGCTACGCCCAGAAGCAGGTTCCCAGCTAATGGGAGTTCGAAGCTAATGCTCAGGGCAGGGGCAGTGCACAGAGCTCTGTGCGCTCTCCTCCAGCCCCCGAGGAGCTGGGCCTGCTGCTGGCTGCTTCTAGGGCACAGAGCAGTCTGTGGTGCAGGACAGGCAGGGAGCTGCCTTAGTCCCCCCCACTGCTCCCCTGATCTCCCTGCAGCAACGAGACCCAGCGCCCGACATTCCACCCCCAGTGCTGGGCCACGACCTCTAGTTTGAAAACCACTGGCTTAGACTGTACGGGGGAGGGGGGAGGGGGCAGAGGGTGGTGTGAGAATGTCTTTAACGAATGAGGTAGCAGCCAGAAAATGCACTGAAAAAAACTCTTCAGGCCCTTGACCATCTGACAAAGGTTGTCCAGTAGACATATGTTGTCTGTCTCCTATTGTGTGGTTTTCAGGGTCTCTGCACTCCTGGAAAATCTCCCGTACATGCAGGTGGGAGATGTGCACATGACAAGAGAGGCGGAGCTAGACACTCCAGTTGCTGCTTGAAAAATGGACCTAATCCAAAGCTCACGGAAGGCAAGGGCAGTGATCTTCTCATGGTGATCACCTCGCTGCCAGGAATGCTTTGGTGTCGCATTCATTGCAAATAATGTCGGGATCTGTAAAAATGAATAGGGGTCTGGGATGACTATACATCAGGGCTACATCTAGACTGGCATGATTTTCCGCAAATGTTTTTAACAGAAAAGTTTTTCCGTTAAAAGCATTTGCAGAAAAGAGCGTCTAGATTGGCACGGACACTTTTCTGCAAAAGCACTTTTTGCGGAAAAGCGTCCGTGCCAATCTAGACGCGGTTTTGCGCAGGAAAGCCCTGGTCGCCATTTTCGCCATCAGGGCTTTTTTGCGCAAAACAATACCGTCTTGTCTACACTGGCCCTCTTGCGCAAAAGCATTTGCGCAAGAGGGCTTTTGCCCGAACAGGAGCAGCATAATATTTCCGCAAGAACACTGACAATCTGACATGAGATCGTCAGTGTTCTTGCGGAAATTAAAGCGGCCAGTGTAGACAGCTGGCAAGTCTAGATGCAGCCCAGGTGTCTAGCCAAAATAGGCATTGCCCTTTAAACATGTTTTTTTTCCTTTGTTTTCACAGTCTGGAAAGATCGATTAAGAGTCCAGCCATAGCAGATATCCTTCCTGATGTATAAACGTGTTCTTTCCCTATGTTTTTGTAGCCCAGAAAAATAAATAAGTATGTAACTGTTTTTTCTTTGTTGTGTCTTCTACTTACTCTCATTGGCTCTGTATAAGATATTTTGAGGGTTACTTGTCTTGTAATTTCTGTAACCCACTGGTCTGGAAAGTTTGTCGCATAGGAAAGTGTTGATTTAATTAGAAATGTTGTAAATAGTAATTAGGGGCAGGTACAATAATATTCATCACCTGCCTATTAATATTCATTGTATGGGAGTTAACATACCAGCTAAGGTTTTAGGGAAAGTAGTGATAGATGTGTGAATTAATGTACTAAAATAGATAAAAGGGTGTAATTGGTGCCAAATTGTTGCCACTCAGAACTCTGTGTTGGATGTCCGAGGTGACCGTGCATAGGCAATAAAGCGGTTCCATTTATCCCATCCGCTCCTGGGTCCCCTGTTTCTTCTCTAACAAATAACACAAAATCTGAGCCAGTTAATAGCACTTCCTTTCCTAACCCAGAGAGTACATTGAGGATGTTAATTCCACTATCCGAGCAGCCATTCTCCCCGTCCCTTGTTTAAAAGGTTACTAGATTTTCTATTACAAGCATTTGGTTGGGCAAATCACAGCAATCCCAGAATCTCCTTTGTGAAGGGGAACAAACAACCTGCTTGTCCTGAGTGTTTCATTTCAATGGGTGTCTTTCTCCCTTAGTCTCCTTTGCAAATCTTCCTCTAAATCTTTCACTAGGTCCCACCAGGGTTACAGACCCAGATGTTGACAGCTGTATTGCTAATGTTACCAAGTTCATGGGCAACACACTGTTTCTACAGCTGCTTTGTAAGCCATTGTGCTGTCACGTAGTTTCAAAAGATCATACAGGCATATAAATCTGCACTCGTACTAATTCGCAGGCTACTGACGCTGTACACGTGGTGTAACGTACTCATTTTGTGAATCATGTTTGTATCACAAAGACAAGAAAAATAGACACCTTTCCTATGAGGATAAGTATGGAAGAAATTACATTGTAATTTTGTGTTCTGTAGGTACATACCATTTTATAGCTATTATTTAATGTCTTTTACACTCCAACTCCAGTTTGCCCTTGGAACTTGTTTGGTCTTTAGGCTCCTGCTTGGCTTTTACATTCAGTTTCTGACATCTCTCCTGCTGTACCGTTTGCCATGTCTAGGTAATGAGCTGTTTCACATCTGGTGCCCATTAGGAGAAATTCCATGCTACCGATACTATGACTGCTGTGGAGTCTCTGAAAGGTGTGATTCTGAGGACCAGACTCTACTCCGGCCTTTGTGAAACCCAAACAGTTCAATTAGCATCCATGAAGTTACTCTTATTTATTATTTGTACATGTCTTGATTTGTAGGACAGATTTATAACTCACAGTAGACCCTACCCCTAAATAGTTCCCTGTTCTAGTTAGGTTTCTTCTGGGGGGCTGTCCATACGACATACTGCCAGATTATGTGTTTGTGGTTTAATCATGAACACTTTGAGCAAAACACTTCCACAGTGGAATTCCTAATGTAGCCCCTTTGATATGTGTGAATGACTGTCTGTTAGTTACCTACGGAGTAGGACAGTCACCCATTCGGAGTTGATTTTTAATGCACCAAGTAGTTCTTTATAGAATCATAGACTACCAGAACGGGAAGGGACCTCTAGAGGTCATCCAGTCCAGTCCCCTGCCCTCACGGCAGGACCAAGCACCATCTACATCATATTTACCAAAAGCAAAATTAGAGATATAAAAAGGAGCATTGTCTAGTGGTTAGAGCAATGCATTGAAGAGTCAGCATTTTATATTCCCACCTCTGGAATGGCCTGAGGCAAGTAACAAAATTCTCTGTTCTTTATTGTACATAGCTATAAAATTGGGTATAATAATACTTTCCTGATTCATCAGGCATTATGAGAATTAATGTTTTAAAGCAACTTGACAGCCATCCACAAAGGATTTTTTTGATAATATTCTTATGCTATATTGAAAATAGATTATTTGTTTTGAAGGAGAATAAGACACTTACAGATGGAAAATGATTGAAGGATATTTAAAAATCAGAGTTTCCTATTAAAATGTTAACAGTTTTATCACTCCGTTAGTCTAACAGCTATCTAACCACAATAAAGATGAAGGATAATAATTTAGCATGGATTTGATGAATTCACACCAGGTGAAGAGGCCAGCCTAGATATTAAATACAGATTATTCTGAATTCTTTTCTTTTAAATTGTCTTGTCTGATAGTTAATCTCAACTGGTCATTTGCTCGATGGAAGTGAGAAATGTTGCAACATGAGCCTTGACTATTTAGGACAAAACCGAGTGGCATAAATAACACACTTAGTTTTGAAGTTTCAGAGGGGTAGCCATGTTAGTCTGTAACTGGAAAAATGTAAAAAATAACGAATAGTCTTGAAGCACCTTAGAGACTAACAAAAAATGTAGAAGGTATCTTCTTCAGCTGAATGGAGTTTAGGGGATCCAATGAATTGACAATTTCTTTCCCCCTTTTTTTTCCTTCTTTTTCCTCCTCTTCCCCCCCCCCAGCTCCTCTCTGTGCACTTTATTTGAAAACTGGACTGCTTAAACTCCATTCAGTTGAAGAAGTGGCTGTGCCCACGAAAGCTCATGATGCCATCTACATGTTTTGTTAGTCTCTAAGGGTATGTCTATACAGGCAGTCCCCGGGTTACGTACAAGATAGGGACTGTATGTTTGTACTTAAGTTGAATTTGTACTTAAGTCGGAACTGGCGTCCAGATTCAGCTGCTGCTGAAACTGACCAGCGACTGACTACAGGAAGCCTGAGGCAGAGTTTCTCTGCCCCAGGCTTCCTGGAATCAGCTGCTGATCAGTTTCAACAGCAGCTGAATCTGGACGCCTGGGACGTAGCAGCTGGGGCACTGCCGGGTAGGTCCCCGCAGCGCTGCACCTCAGCGCTGCAGGGACCAACCCGGCAGCACCCCAGCTGCTCTACCCCAGGTGTCCCCAAGTCAGCTGCTGCTGAAACTGATCAGCGGCTGATTCCAGGAAGCCCGGGGCAGAGCAACTCTGCCTCGGGTTTCCTGTAGTCAGCCGCTGGTCAGTTTCAGCAGCAGCTGACTTGGGGACGCCTGGGGCAGAGCAGCTGGGGTACTGCTGGGTTGGTCCAGTAGCGCCGCTCCTAGGCGCTACTGGACCAACCCAGCAGCACCCCAGCTGCTCTGCCCCAGGCGTCCTGATTCAGCCGCTGCTGAAACTGACCAGCAGTGGCTGAATCAGGACGCCTGGGGAAGACCAGCTGGGGTGCTGCCGGGTTGGTCCAGTAGCGCCGAGGAGCGGCGCTGCGGGACCAACCGGCAGCGCCCCAGCTGCTCTGCCCCAGGCGTCCGCGAGAAAAGCCTGATCCACTGGGGGGGGGGGGGCGCACTAGCTAAGCCCCATTTGTAAGTACGGATCCGACATAAGTCGGATCCGTGTAACTCGAGGACTGCCTGTACTAGCCCCCTAGTTCGAACAAGGGAGGCTAATGAGGGCGACCGAAATTGCAAATGAAGCGCAGGATTTAAATATGGAATGAGGTTTAACTGTTAATTCGAACTAAGGGGTTTACCTTGGAATCGCGCTTCTCTGCCACGTGTAGAAGCAGGCAGTTATTCTGGGCTAGTCAGTTTCCAAAATTGCAACTGCCCAGGAACATGCTTATGAAGTGTGGGATATTTAAATCCCGTGCTTCATTTGCAATTTCAGTTGCCCACATTAGCCTTCGTAGTTCGAACTAGGGGGCTAGAGTAGATGTACCCTGAGGCGCTGGAAGACTACACCTAGTTATGTAGAGAGCTTGCAATGCTGCAGCAAAGACTCCCATTTCTGTTTTGTCACCCATGCTGTTGCTTGCGGAGCAGTTTAGAGGGCAAACCACGGGTGTGAAGGGTCCAGCCGTTCTCCATATTCAACCTGTCACAGAGACATTGGGAACTCAGGTCAGAAGCCCTAAAGAGAGAAGCCCAAAGCAATCTAAAAAGGACAGGAAATCTGAGAACAGGAGACAGCTGAAATAATGTTCTCATGCTTGGGAATCCACTCCTTGTGCATTGTGGTTCATGTCATCTGGACGGTCATATTCATTTGTCTTTCACTGTGAGTAGTGCCGTGCAAACTGGTTCCGATTATATAATCAGCCTGCAAGTTTGCCCACTATTCCAATCTGTTTCAGTCATGACACACAAAGGGAGAAATACTAAGTTTGATAGGTTCAGATAAACTTGAAAGAGAGAGAGAGAAAAAAACAAGGCTCTCAGTGGCTTATTTAAAGCTCGTTCCAGAATGCTTGGCCTGGAAAAGAGTTTGGAAATCTGATGAGAACAGGGCTTTTTTTTTCTTCTCCTGGTTTTGACTTTTGTCTGACATACCACGAGAACAGCCTTGTTCATGATACTTTATTACATCCACTTCCTATCACAGCCGAAACAAGGAAATGAGGGGACATGAGAAGATTGGAAACAAACAAAATTTCCAGATTTTTTGGATCATCAAAAATGCTTTGGTTTGAGTTTGGGGTGAAGCTCTTTGTGGCTCCAGCCAAACAGGTTAACAATAAAAGATCAAACTCTGAATACTGACTTAGGCAATTTCCCATTAATTAACTTGAATTCAGACTATAAAAGCTGAGTATGGATGTCTAGTGCTAGCCACTTCATCTTAATATTCAGCATTGAGAGTCCATCATCGATACGAAAGTGCTCTGTAAATGGGCCCAAGTTTCACCAGCATGATTTGACAGAATGGGAAATAGTGGCAAAGAAATTTGCCCAAGGTCACACAATGAGTCAGTGACAGAGATGAGAATAGAACACAGAATCTCTGGCCATGTCTTCACTTCCTGGAATATTGATGCTGTGGCAATCGATCTTCTGGTGTTTGATTTAGCGGGTCTAGTAAAGACCTGCTAAATCAAATGCTGAGGGCACTCCTATTGATACTGGAATGCCTATTCCTTGCAAGGAGTAAGGAAAGTCAATGGGAGCATTTCTCTCATTGACCTCCTGCTGTGAGAACAGCACTAAAGCACAACTTAAATTACGTTGACTCCAACACGTTTTTTACATACCTGGAATTGCATACCTTAAGCTGACTTTTGACTGTAATTTGGACCTTGCCTCAGATCAGTGCACCCTATAAGTTGAGTGCATGGGTGGCCACCCAGGAGAGATTCAGGTACCACCCACCTGATTTGCAGCATGCCCACAGCCAGCAGCATGTGGTGCATATGCCTGAGTGCTCATAACAAAATGTATTCCACCCATGGAGGAAAAAATTGGAGGAAACCCTGCCTCCTAGGCCTAGTCCCTATCCAGTTGATGACAGTCTTTGGTTCATATATCTCTAAATGAGACATAAGGCCTTTGCTATTTTTTAAGTGTGAATTCATGATCCGCATCTTGTCTGAACTTACAATATCATTGTTTCATATACATGAGTTGCAAGTACCCTACAGAAAACGGGATCATTCACATTAAAATAATGGATGTTTTCTAGGGAATAAATTATCTGCCAGTGGCTAAGACCAGAACAGGGGAGCTGTTGAATTGTTCCTTACCACCACGGCTGAACTCATCCCAGAGCAAAGCCAAACCATGCACCTCGATAAATGATTCTCTGGAACAGCTTTCGGATGGGATCTTTATATTGTTTTTTACACTGTGTTTCCCCCAACGGCGAGTCCAGCCCAGTGGCGAGTTGCTTTGGATGGTCACTAGACGGCCATTTCCCTGCACACCAAAGGGGCAAGTGAGTGTGGACGCTCCATTTCTCACCAGCCGGGTCCAATGTGGAACGGCAAGTTCATCAAATGCTGCGGGATGACAGGCAGAGGGTTATTTGCTTCTGTCTCCTAGAAATCACCACGATCTCGGAGTGGAGGTTTTTAAACGTTGCCTTGTCGTGTCCATTCCCCAGGGATTTGAACTTCTCCGCACAGCAGGAAGGGTCATGGGAAACTGCATGTCTGAGCACATCTGACCACCAACTAGAGGGCAGGTAAACTGCTGCATGATGAGAAGGGAGCTATAAACTCTAATTGGAAAATGCTCTGCATTCTAGTAAATCAGCACAGGCGGCGTTCCTCACCCCCCAACCTTCTGCATGATGCACAGTTGCCTAGAAATCTCAATACCGCTCTTCTCTAGGGACACGAGAGGCAGTGTAGTATCTCGACTTGTAACAGAATGTTACATGTATTGACAGCGGGAGAACACTGTGCGACTCGCCCTGCAAGCAAGCGAAGTATCTCCGCAGGGAATCCAGTCTCCACATTAAGCAACCAGGGCTTGTTTTTCATAGATGCATTGGTGCTTTTCCTATTATGCATCCACAGTGGTGTTCGCGGCTTTGAAAAATTACTTTTCTGTGCAATGAGGAGCCGTTGTGCCCTCCTCCCCCGCCCTCCAGGTCTTGGGGCCAAAAGCCACATGGACGAGCAGAAACTTGGCCTCCATGTCAGGAGATAAAAAGGAATGGGAGGAAGGGATCAAAAGGGGGAGGATTGCCATGCGTACCGATGCGTATGGCCATATTCTGATGTTTAGAGCTGGGAACTGAAAACCAGGAATCTGAGGGTCTCTCGCTAGTTTGTCACATGGCTTTAGGCACTTGTTCCATCTGTAAACTGGGCCAAGGGATAGCTCAGTGGTTTGAGCATTGGCCTACTAAACCCAGAATTATGCGTTCAATCCTTGAGGGGGCCATTTAGGAATCTAGGGCAAACCTGTCAGGGATGATACTTGGTCCTGCTGTGAGGGCAGGGGATTGAACTCCATGACCTCTTAAGGTCCCTTCCAGCTCTATGGGATAGGTAATATATGGAGATATACCTATCTGATGGGGGTGATTGAGAGAATTCACAAGTTGGTTTATTTTGAAGAACTGGTGAGAGACACAGACCTGCTGCCTTTGCAGGCTCAGGAATCCTTCGCTTCTTGACACATCCCATTTGAGCAGCCAAGTGATCCGTTCCCGTGATCCGTTCCCAAGACACAGAGGTGAATGGAGCAGAGTCTCCTTGCTCATTGGTGGCATCACCATCTTGGATTCCAAGTCCAGCCGGGGATTTTGTGTGTTAAGGGAAGTTCTTTACTTTAAATTCAGGACCGATCTCTCTCGCGCTCTAGCTGAAAAGTGGAAAGCTCTGGGATTAACATTTCACAAGAGAATCTTAGTTAAAGGCAACAGCTACAGAGGAGGAAGTCTCAGTAGGCAGGTGGTGTAAGCCATGCAGGGCAGGGACTGTGATGTGTGTATGTATTTGCAATTAGCATGGGGAATGAGGAGTGAAAATGCCCAACAGTTTCATTGTATTGGGGAGAAGGGTTTTCTGTGTTTCTGGGCAACATCTTCAGTGGAACAGGTTGGGGCTTGTGTGTTGCACGGACTTTTTGGCTACGTCTACACTGCAGTGCTATTTTGGGATACCTCCTGCGTCTTCTGAGCGTGTCTGTTACTTCGAAATGTAACGGACTGGCTCTTCCGACCTTCCCGTATACCTCATTCCACAAGAAGTAAGGGACATTCTGGAATAGCGATTTATTTCAAAATAAGTGCTGTGTGGATGGTGCCAAATTTTGAAATACGCTATTTCGAAATTAACTCGAAATAAGCTATGGAATTTGCATAGCTCAAATTGCGTAGCTTATTTTGAGCTCTAGGTGTAGTATAGATGCCCCCTTTGAATCACATTCTGTACAGGTATGAATTGCCAGAGGATGTGATGAAGACCAAGACTTTAACCGAGTTAAAAAAAGAGCTAGATAAATTCATGGAGGTTAGGTTCATCAATGGCTACTGGCCAGGCTGGGTAGGAGTGGTGTCCCTAGCCTCTGTGTGTCTGGAAATAGGTGACAGGAGATGGATCACGTGATGATTGCCTGTTGTGTTCCCACCCTCTGAGGCATCTGGCATCGGCCACTGTCGGCAGACAGGACACTGGGCTGTATGGAGCTCTGGGCTGACCCAGTATTCCTATGTTCTTATGTTCCCTCTTAGGGGAGTAAATTTTTCCACACTGAAGTTGTTCTGGGACATCAGGAGGGTTCCATTGTATATTGTTTTCTGTTTGCTTTTCTCCCGGAGGCTTTCTCCCAGGAAGTTCTGGGCTTTTCCTGCACATTGTTTGCACGCATTATTATTTGTGTTAGCAACATTGTGTCAAGTGCTGAGTTCCACATGCTGCGAAGGGCCATCATTTTCCAGTTTATATTTTGGCATGCCCGCTCTGATCCTATCTGCTAATATCATATCGTATTTTGGCTTCCCTCCCTGACAGTTTGATGTCCCAACTTTTCCTTGTTAGCACAGGGAACTCACAAGCTGGTAGGGAGGGATAGCCAGCAGGTCTGGGATTGATTACCAACAAAAATCCCAGATAAGATCATAAATTTAACCCATCCCTGTGATGTGATCGTATCAGGATTCAAGCCCGTCTAAAAAGTTGTTTCCGATTTTCAGCCCTTTCATATGGTTTCCATACATCCCAGCTGTGGGCAAAAGCAGGCTCGTGGTGAGCGCTAATCTGTGCCAGGCCGGCTGAGCAGAAGCCCTCCTTTCTGTTGTTATTGTATTATAAAAACGGATAGAAATGATTCAGACAAGATGGACATTTCAAGGGGGATCAATTCAAAACACTGGTGAGATAAGACTGACTTGGCCATAAGAAAACAGCCTTTTTCCCATTCGGTTCCTGAGCTCAGATGCATTTAAACAAATTGATCCCCCGGTTTAACCCCATCAAAGTCAAAGGAGCTAGACCCAGGATGAAACTGGGCCTAGACGATTATCCCATTTGCAATAAAAAAATTAAAAAAAAGAGAAGAGAAGAGTATTTTAATTGAAATGGGAATGGGCCAATTCCTGGAAAAGCAGAATATGTAGCATCAATTGCAAATTAGCTTCATTATCACAGGCACTACAATGGACAGTTTTTTCCCCCTCTCCCTTCTTTTTCTGTTATAATTTTTTCTCCCCTCTCCTCAGAGGAAGTGGGTTTTGCTCACAAAAGCTCATGATACTATATATATAGAAAAGTACTTCAAAATTACTAAATTCGACTTAAGAACTCCCAATTTAACAAATTCAAACTAGCCTGTCCATACTACGGGGAAGCCTCAAAATTAGTCCAAAGCAGGCTCCATTAATGTGGACATGCTGCCTCAGACTTAGTGCCCCAGGAAGCACTGGGAGTAATTTGAATTCCTCTGGGGAGTAATAATTTAGAAATAGCAGGACCAGAGCATCCACACTACTGCTATTTTGAAATAACTATTTTGGAATCAGCGTTACTCCTGGTGAAAAGCAGGAGAACAGATTCAAATTTCGTGGCCTGTTATTTTGAAATGACGGGCTTGGTAGAGTGGATCCTCCAGCTTATAAATTCAACCTGGGCTGGGGGGTTATTTTGAAATAAAGTCCTAGTGTAGACCAGGGCTAAGGTGCTACAGGACCATTCGTTTTTTTAAAGGTACAAACTAGCACGGCTCCCCCTCGGAGACAATTCCAAATGCATCCTCCGTGCATCAGAAAAAGAGATTTTTTGTTTCCTTTTACAATGGCTTCCGTGCTATCCTTTACCTCCTTTTATAGGTGCAGTTCATCTGAGTGGCCCCTCTTCCCTCCCTGCAAACCATCATTGGTTTCCAGTCTCTTTGCCTGAAACCAGATTGCGGTTTACATCTTCTGCCGCACCAAAATCATTGCTCCCTCATCTCTCCCTGGCAACTTATGGTACCAGGTGATTTAATGTTACTATTCCTTTAACAGCCTCATCGCTGTGCTGGCTACACAGTAGTTGTCTCCTGTGTGACTGTGCCTGGGAAAATCTATTACTGGGGTGTCATTAATCTGAGGCTGCCGCCTCTGGCACTTTCTGACTCTTCTATTTAATGGGCCTCTGCTTCCTGAGCTCGGGAGACCTGCTGTTTTCCTCTCTTGATCAGCTTTGTTTAATTATCAAAATATTTGATGCAGAAAATTGACATTAGTCGGGAAGGTTCCTGCCTTCCTCCTCCTCGCGCCCTCCCTCCCTGCCGGGGAATGACATTGAGCTCTTCCACAGGTGCCGCCTTCACCCGAAAATAGCAGGACAATCGCTCGGACAATCGTTTGCTTGTCCGGGCACGAGCAGGATTAGCAAGGCCCAGGTAGAGCCACCAGAATCCTTTGGTAGATACAGTGCAGGGCCTCACCAAGCCATGACAACAAGCTGCTGCCCAGTGGGACGCCCCAGCCATCCTTTCAGCTCACCTTGCATCTCTGTAGCGACAAACACAGCCGATGAACTCAGCTACCACTGCCAGCGAGCTTGCGTGGGGGTCACATCGCCAGCCTGGGCTTTATCTGCACTGCCCCGAACCTGAGCTCAGTCCCACGGTGCCTTTCCTCAGATGAGTTTACTAATAAACAGAAGATGCACAAAAGCTCAACATTGTACAAGCCCCTTGGGGAGCAGAGACCTTTCTCTGCAGCAGGGAAGAGAGGACACCGGTAGAAATCTCTTCTGCTGGCTGCCTCTGCAGGAAACCTTCTATTCTTGGAGGTCACTTGCTAGTCATATTGGCTGTAGCTCTGTTTTCAAAGGCCGCAACTCGTGAATTGGAACGCATTGCTCCCTAAGCATATCAGAAAGAAGAGCAAGAGGTGAACTGATTGTCATGTAGACATGCCTTTGCAGTGAGAGAATACCGTGCATAAAAAGAGAGAGCGAAGCAGAGCAAATCCCAGTGGCCAAAAGTTTAATCCACACAAATTCACATTAGAAATGGAGCACACGATTTTAACAGTGAGGGGGTGATTAAAGCCTTGGAACCAACTACCAGGAGGAGTGGTGGCGTCTCGCTCATGGAACATTTTCAGATCAAAACTGAGTGCTTTGCAGGAAGAGAGGCGTTAGCTACATGCACGTTATTGGGTTCAATTCGGAGGCAACTGGATGACATTCTCTGGCCAGTGTTGGGCAGGAAGTCAGGCTAGATGATCATGCTGTGATGTCTGGCCTTAAACTCTATGGGTATGTCTACACTACCACCCTAGTTCGAACTAGGGTGGTAATGTAGGCAACCGGAGTTGCAAATGAAGCCTGGGATTTGAATTTCCTGGGCTTCATATGCATCTTGCCGGATGCCGCCATTTTTAAATGACCGCTAGTGCGGACTCCGTGCCGCATGGCTACACGCGGCACGGACTAGGTAGTTCGGACTAGGCTTCCTAGTCCGAACTACTGTTACTCCTCGTTTCACGGACTAGGAAGCCTAGTCCGAACTACCTAGTCTGTGCCGCGTGTAGCCGCAGGCACGGAGTCCGCACTAGCGGACATTTAAAAATGGCGGTGCCCGGCTTTATGCAAATGAAGCCCGGGAAATTCAAATCCCGGGCTTCATTTGCAATTCCGGTTGCCTACATTACCACCCTAGTTCGAACTAGGCTTTTTGAAAGCTCAGCTTTGCATGACCCACATCCTCTGTTTTCATCAGTCACCGTTCCTGGTCTCAGTCCATGGGTTTGTCTCGTTGGTTGCCACCTGCACAGATCTGGTTTTGGTGGCCGACGGATGGTGCTTAGTAAGTTAGAAGGGGAAACACAGAGATTTCTGACTACAGGTTGAACTTCTCAAGTCCTGCACTCTCTGGTCTGGCAACATCCGTGGTCCAGCATGATTTCAGTTAGCCAGATGGCCACTTATCATGGGTGCGGCTGAGTTTCCCGCAGTTTCATAAAGTTTGTTTACAACCACCAGGCCTGGTTCTCAGTGTCCTGTGCTGTTATTTAGCTCTAAACTGATGTCCTCTAAGATCTCAGTAAGTAGAGGAAGGGTTGGTAATGCTGCCAGACAATATTGACCTCCCGTGGTCCAGCAAATTCTCTGGCTCTGCACCGGCCAGGTCCCGAGGGTGCTGAATTAGAGAAGTTCGACCTGCACAAAAGTACTCAAGGGCATTCGGTCCAAAGCTGATTGTGAAGATTTACAAAAGGACTCACAAAACACAATAAATATGTTGATGAGGCTTCTATGTACACAGGTGCTTTATGTAAATGAGAGGCTGAGGGTAACTACCAAGCGGAT
This sequence comes from Pelodiscus sinensis, assembly GCF_052426305.1. Classification (NCBI taxonomy): domain Eukaryota; kingdom Metazoa; phylum Chordata; order Testudines; family Trionychidae; genus Pelodiscus; species Pelodiscus sinensis. Next base: position 5,737,129 of record NC_143075.1, on the reverse strand, counting down.
GAGTGTATGCTGACAGAAGGATAGGAGGTACAAGAAAGAATGGGGCAGGGGGATGGAGAAGACTGCAGCAGGAGCCAGAGAGACAGACCCTAAACAAGAATGGAGCACCTCTGCCATCCTCATGAGCAAGCTGAAGTACCAAAGCGATAGCACTTGGGCACAACTAAACCCATTCTGAAAATTCCCTCAGCATCTAAGTCTGCCCTGAGGCCATGTGGAACGTGCATCTGTAGATGTGGTGCATACTGTGAATGAGGGTCAGAGCTACCTGTAAGTTGGGCCCTTAAGGGCCACCCAAAAGAGATTCAAATGCCATTCATCTGATTAGCAGAGTGCCCGCAGCCCCCACTGCTGGCAGCATGTGTTTTTATGGGTGGTTCACATCTGTGCATGCCTTGGTGCACATAACAAAATTTATTCTATGCCTGGATGGGAAAAAAGGTAGAGGAAACAATGGTTAGGGACTAGTTCCTCTCCTTTAAACTGCTGATGTAGCTTCACTGGATTAACTGGAACTACTTCTGATTTATACTGGTGTGAGGGAAGATTCAGGTCCATCTCATGCAGATCCATAGTGGCGTTCCTTCTAGGAACAGAAGTGATCTCTGTCACAGTGGAGGCATAGTTCCCACTGCCTGCTCAAGGGATGTTCACACACAATTAAACAGATCATTCACCAAACCCCATCCTTGACTTCTGTCCTGGATTGGCCTCTGGATTCGGGGTGCAACCGGAAATGTAGCCCAGGGAATCAAACTTTTCCCTAATCTCTCACACTTTCTCAAATAAGGGGAAGCCATTTAGTGTTTCAGGAAAAGCCTGGCATGATGGTTTGGTTTGATTTACTTGTTGTGTATAATTAGAAACAACTCAGCCACATTTGCGAGTCCTCTCCTTCTTTGCATGTTCTAGCCACATACATCTCCCCTACGGTTGGCTTCACATCAAGAGTAGCTCTGGTTAAGTCAGGCCAGGTCTACACTAAAAAGGAAGGTTCAATCAAGATACGCAACCCCAGCTACATTAATTACCGGACTCGACGTACCTTGACTCAAGTTTCCCCATTGTCCCCCCCCCCCCGCCACTTACTTCTTGCAAGAGCAGGAGTACTGGCTGCCAACAGGGGAGCCCATTGAGTGTGATTTAGCAAGACTTAACTAGACTCACTAAATTGAACTCCGGAAGATGGATCACAGCGGTGTCAATCTTCCCCAGAGCATAGACATGGCCTCAGTGGAGGTTTACATTGGTATAAATCAGATGTAACTCTATTGAATGCAACCAGGTACTCAACAAGTATATTGTGTGGTCAGAATCAGCCCCTGTCTGCTGCCCAAGGCTTTTGCATAAAAGATCCAATCTCGTACTTGCTGTTCATTACCTCGCAGACTGGGCATTATGGAAAGAAAAATCTCTAGTTCCTTCCAAACAAGGAATGAAAATAACCGTAATCAAGATAAAACTCGCCAAGGTGCAAAATGAGTTTTCAGATTCATAAGCACAAACCACCAGGAGTTAAATCCTCTTGGTTTCTTCCTAGAGTGCCCCAGGCACTAGTTTTCATATATATTTCTCCGTGGTCAGAAGCCAAAGCAGTCCGGTGCTATCTAAGACCTTGACTTTTTTCCCTGACAGCTACAATTATTACAGCCCGGGGGACTCATTTTCTCAGTCTGGCCACCCGCTGACCTAGCCTGCAACCAGAATACACTTTAAAACAACAGCAACATCCCCCCCCCCCTCCCGCAATCTCTTCTCCCCTCCCCCGCTTCCACTCACCCAGCTGTGGAATATTTTTACACCCCACACTCGCAAAAGGACATTAGGCAGCACAACTGAAGGCAGGATTGCATTATCAGCACCTTTCCCCCCTCCCTCATTCCTTCCCCAAGATAAATTTTTTATGTTGTTATTTTCTTCCCTTTTGTGTTTGGCATTCGATATTTATGTGATAAACTGCAGCGCTGCAACTCAATGGGCCCTGGTACAACTGAATAGATATATAACTTCCAGGCAGCCCTGCTGTGCTTCTTCCGTGTCTTGATCCATTAAGGATTTCCCTAGATAACATATTCTAAACAAGACTCATGCACTAGTCAAATGTGGGCAAGAAAAATACCCTTTTTGTGTGCCGAATTATTTGTGCCTTAAACTTGATGTGATCCACTAAACAGGACTGCAGAGGGTGGGAAGTCTTTGCTTGTCTATCTAATGTGCCTATCTGTGTGCATATGGATTACATATTTCTCCAGCGTCACAGAGGAACAAATAATTCACAACCCACAACTTATTTGCCCCTTTCTCTAAGCAATAAAGGCTCGTGAGGGACATCCTCTTAAATTAAGCTTTTACTATTTAACATGTGCTTATGTGTTTTGCTGAATGGCAGCCTGAGTCAGAAAGCAACTTCCGAGTCTACTCTGCGAAAGCCCAAATGCAGGGCTTCAGGCCTTTTTAATCAAAGATCTCAAGGGGGACAGGGGGGTTGGCATGAAACAGTAGAGGCAGAAGCTTAAACTGCGGCACAGTTCTTTCCTTTAATGCACATGACGTTTTCCAGTGACCTTCATGTCATTGTTCAACATTTCTTATGTTAAAACACAACAAATAGTCTTGCAGCACCTTGGAGACTAACAAACCATGTAGCTGGTATCATGAGCTTTCGCGGGCACAACCCAAACAGGAAGAGACCAACAGTCGTGGCCAGGAGAAAAGTCTCTGAGATGTAACATTTTATAAGGCATGATGGAAAATATATTCACCCATCAGGCAAAATATAGCAACTTGAATATATTTTGCCAGACTATTTTTTATGAGGGAGTTGGTTTACACTTAAGAGTTGCTAATCACTCACTGTATCAAATAGACTTTCTAAGCTCCATGCATATCCTGATCCACTTTCAGGAAATATAATCAGCTGTGAGAAAATAATGCAACTCCCTAGCAAAATGGTATCTCTCGAGCAACATCAGGGGTCTGGACCCAGGAGATTTTGTGTGGATCAGATCAGATTGAGAGAGCAATAAATATAAACCAGCCCCTTCATTCCTTTGTCATTCAGTGCCACTCTGGAAAAACATGTTATGTGTTTAAACGCTGGCATCATGCAGCCAATTTCGAAGACTGTAGTAAATGCAGGAATTGTTAGCACCGTCCCCAGAATGGAAAGCATGGAACCCAACAAGGTGCTGAATTTGATGGATGGAAGGGTAATGATGTACCAAACAATCATGGTTTTATTGGTTTACTTCAAGGTCAAAGGCTTGCAAATGGATCACTGGATGGGAAAAAACATTTATATAGAGTAGGGTTTTCTGAATATTTAGCTTTACAGCTGCTATAGTGGAAAGTCTCCAAGAGGCAGCCATGTTAGGACATGTCTACACCAGGAAACTATTTTGAAATAACTAAAATCAATTTAATAACTCCCAAAATAACAGAATTGAACTAGCATGTCCCCACTATGGGAAAGCTTCGAAATTAGTCCAAGACAGGCTCTGTTAATGTGGACACGCTACCTCGACTTAGAGCCCCAGGAAGCACTGGGGAGTAATGAGTTTGAATGACTCTTGGGAGTAGTCATTTTGAAATAGCAGCACCGGAGTGGCCAGATTACCGCTATTTTGAAAGAACTATTTCAAAATTAGCGTTATTCCTCAAGGAAAGCAGGAGTACAGATTTCATAATAAGCGGCTTTTTATTTTGAAATAATGGGTTTAGTAGTGTGGACACTCTGCTTATTAATTTGACCTAAGAGGTGTTATTTTGAAATAAAGCCCTAGTGTAGATCAGGGCTTAGTCTGTAAATTTAGTGAAGTCCAGCTGCGAGGAAGATGCTGGAAGAATGTGGAAAATGGGTATGCACAGCGTATATAGGTGACTTCTGCTAAACGGGGTGTTCCTTTGGGTATGGGTACATCTAGATGGCAGGGCTATTTTGCGATACTGGAGGTAACCTGAAATAGCTACCCTGTCTTTTAAATGTGCCCGTTATTTCGAAATATGCGTGCTATTTTGGCATACCTGTAATCCTCGTTCCACAGGGGTTAAGGGATGTGTTGAAATAGTGCATTATTTCAAAATATGGCACTGAGTTGACGCGCCAAATTTTGAAATAAGCTATTTTGAAATATAATTGAAATAAGATTTGCAAATTGCACAGATTAAGCCCTACACTAGGGCTTTATTTCAAAATAAAATTGCGTATCTTATTTTGAGTTTAGGGTGCTATGTAGACGCCCCCTATGATTGTATATATAGACCAACATCCTCTGTTGCCAAAACTCTTTTGAGTCAAGGGAGGTTAAGTCAGTGGAGAATTTGGACTAAGATATTTGAGTTTTTAAAATAAAATATAAACTCTCCTCTTCACTAAAACAAATATTTATTGAATGTTTGAGTAAAAAGACACTTAGAAATGTTTAAGAGATTCTGCATTTTAGTTCTATGGTTGGAATTTTTTTAGTGGTCTGTACTGTAGCGTCAATAAACAAACAGTCATAGCAGAATCTTCTTACGATTCTTACCCATGTTTTATCATGTGTCTTAAGCAAAGAAAAAATGTTGCCACCAGTCTCAAAAAACCAGATAAAGAGATGGACACCATCTATCTATCCATCTTGATTTTTAAATGGCCCTCATCACAGTAGTGCATTTAGTAGTGGTTTTATCTTTACAACATTCCTACGAGGTACAGAAGTATTAGCCCTATTTTCCCCAGTGGAAATAGATGCACAGGATACTATGTAAGAGTGACTTGCCCAAGACCACACAGGATGTCTGTGTCTGAGCTGAGCACGTCAGGCCACTAGATCAGAAAACATTGGCATGTTGAATAGGTTTTAAAAACCTCTTTTAATGAGATGTGGTTCTTAGATGCATAGTCCAAGAGCATCACAATGGCCATGCTGAGCACCTGCGGCATGTGTGAAGTACTTGCTATCACAATTCTAGCTTGCAGAAAGGAAAATTTCTGCTCTTGCCTGGGTCTACGCTAGCAGAGAAAATCAATGCAAGATACGCAACTCCAACTATGTGAATTGTGTAGCTGGAGTCAATATACTTTCCATCAATTTTCAATGGCGGCCCTACAGAGGGAAGTTGATGGGAGAAACATTTCTGTCGACTTCCCTTACTTTGCGCAGTACTTTGCGGGTGCCCTCCGTGCTCAATTTAGCAAGTCTTTACTAGACCCACTAAATCGAACCCCGGAAGATCGATTGCCAGAGAGTCAATCTTCCAGTAAGTCAGTGTTTCTTAAACTGTGCGCCCTGGAGAACAACAGAATTCAAAATGGCCGCCCTTAAAGGGGCAGGCAACCTTTTTTTTTTGGTCAACTTGGTACGGCATTTGACCAACCTGGCCAACTCCCCATATCCATACCCTAGCACATGGATCTGCCCAGCTTTGGTGGGCTACTGTGTTTTTACACTGCCATTGGAGGTACTACCCATAAAAGGGTGGGGTCTTCTGGAAAGGATGCTTCAGGAGTGACCAATCCACGTTGGACGATGGTATGATATCACGTCTGGGCAAGAATAATTGTTTTTATTCTCAAACTAGCAAAAGTCACTAGTGGAGCCGAGTCATGAGCAGTGAAAATGACCCGTGAGAGCAGGACAGCTAAGATTCCAGTGCTGGTGTCTTGCCCACGCTAATTGTAAAATCTCCAAAGAGGTCTCTTGGGACCTTATGCCAGACTTGGAATTGTCCCTGCTGGAACCAGCTCTGATAAAAATACTCTCAACCCTCCAAAAAGTTTAAGGCAAACAGTAGTTGAGGTTCTCTGAGCCAGGACAGATCATATCTGGCACAAACACGCACACACAGAGATTAGGAATAGTTATAGTTTTCAGTGTCCTTTCTCCTTCCCTCCCCCACTCCCGGGCACTTTGATTTTCTTCCCTTGAGTCATGCCCGGCTGTGTCCTAATTGCCAAAAATACTGGCAGTGAGGCGAGCTCCCACACGTTGTGAGAATTTCCACCTCAGAGGGACGCAGCAAAGAGTTTTGCTCTCTCGCAACCTCCGCAAAACCCTGGGAAGGCGCCCACGTAACCTGGCAGGACTGAACAGGGGTTACCCTAGGAGAGCAGAGGGCAATGCAGGCAGTGGTTTGCAAAGCAGCTTTTCCGGGCAGGAAGGTTTCTGATCACAGGACGGCAGAAAGGGACCCATTTGCTGGCCTGCCTACCCTCAGATGCAGCAGGGGGGCTGGAATAATTTGGACTGGAGGATGGTGCTGAAACCTGTACTAAACTGTAAGTCCTGTATATAATGGAAACTGCTTTAAACTAGAGGGTGCTGGAGGAACGCCCCATACTCCTAGATCCACCTCCTGTGCTTGCACGAGGAAGGGGTGCAGGGAGGCCCACCAGAGTGGGAGGGGAGGGCTTGAGGGGGCACCCCATTGAGCAATTAAAATTTTGGCAGGGGCAGTGAAGTGCCCTCCCCAGGGCTACCACCAAGCACCTGTGCTCACCCTCCTGGTGGGGCAGGTCTCCCGCTCTGATGGCACTGACCCTAAGCAGACAGGCCCAGGCTGCCCACCTGGCTGCTCCAGGGTATGGGGTTCAGCCAGGCCCAGGCCCCCACGATGAATCTCCTTTAGCGGAGCCGCGTGGCTCACCCCGGATTTGGCCTTCCCAGACCTACCCGAGGTTTCCGCCTCGCGCGCTAAAAGCGCCACCAGCGGGACTCTGCGCTCCGGCCGCGCGCGGCGTTTGAAAATGACGCGCACGCTGGCTGCGCCGAGGAGAAGGGGCGTTCTTAGCAAAGCCCCGCGCAGATGTGGCCAGGACTTTGTTCCGCTCCAGCCGCCTCCGAGAGGGGCCCATTATCTCAATGAATGTTTCCCAGCACCCGGGGCGCGCAGCGCTCTCCGGGCCGGCGGAGGCTATTACCATTTGCATGGAGACTAGCGCAAGACGGATGACTCCGCGTTTGCCCCGGGGCGCGCTCTCTCGGGTTGCTTATGACAATGTTCCCTTTGCCTCCCTCCTTCTGCTCTGATTTCTACTTAAAGTTTGATGGCTCTGTCCCCTCCAGGGGGCTATTATCCTGTATGCTAATAGGGCCATGCATATTCGATTAGCGTTGTCAGCGTGAGAGAAGAGGCACATTCGGTCAGGAGCTCTCAGGGGGGGAATAATCCCAGCAAGGGGCTCGCTGTTACGACATCATCAGTCATCTTCCTATTGCAGCGGAGCCTGGCTCTGCACGGCGGCTGCGCGGCCCCGGCGCTGAAAATTGCCAAGCGCGCGCAGGCCGGGCTGGGAGGGGGAGGCGTCTTCGCTCTCGTGGCTTCCCGAGGCTCGAGGGGCTCCTGGGATCAGAGGCTGGGAGGCGCTAGCAGTGAAATCAGGCTGCGACCCCTGATTCAAGGCATGGCAATGGGGAGCTAGGAAAGGGATGTAGGTCACCTCTCCACCAATGTTTCTTCTCATTTTTTACCACCCAGGGGCGGAATAAATTTTATTATGTGCACCAAGGCATAGGCAGATGTGCACCCAGTCTTACCAATGGGGATAGGAGGGGGAAGGGGACAATGGACCCAGGGTCCCGCAATTCAAAGGAGTCCCCTCGGCCACAGCTAGTGGGTTGGGAGGGGTGCACCGTGATTCAGGCTGCATGGAGGGCTGGCTGCCCCCGTCCCAGCCCTTCTTCCCAAGGCCCCATCCCTTTGGGGAGCATGGAGATGCCCCCGCCCTTTGCCCAGGGGGTCACAGAGGCTGTCAGCTCCACTGTCCGCACTGCCAGTAGGAACACATGCTGCTGGCTGTGAGCAGCTGTGGTGCTCTGCTAATCATCTGGGCTGCACCTGAATCTCCCTGGCTCCCACACGCACTTCAGATCACCAGAGAAGCTGGCAAATGTTACATCAGGTTATCCTGACCCTTTGGCTGCTGCCAAAAGTGAATGGGCCCATCAGCGAGCAAGGGGGGAAAAGATGCCCAGTGAAGTGGATGATCATAGCAGCCCTTCCCAATGGGTTCTTGTGACTCAAACTCATGTAGTTTGGTCCTACATGGCCCAGAAGCAGATGCTGTGTAAATAGATGGTTAATAGTCCTGGCTTCTTCAGCTACTGCCAAGAGCCTGGCGAGTCTCGGGAGGATGGGGTGGCGGTGGGGAGGGGTCGGTTTGGGAAGAGGCAGCTCTCCCCAGTGAAGTCCAGGCTGTCAGAATTGCCCGCAGATTCTCACTGCAGTCACACTGCATTGGCCAAAACTCCCATCTAACTTTTGGATTTGCCCATCTCCCAAATCCAGTGCGTTCTGCCTTGCCGGCATTTCGGCTCTGCTCCTGCATTCCCTCCACTCCAGGGAGCCTTTTTGCACTTTGAAAAAGCTTCTAGCACCTGCAGGCTTTTCCTGGAACTTTGTCTGACTAGGGGTGAATGTTAATTTTAGAAATGTGCCTTTGGCGTTTTAAATAGGGCCTTAGAAGACATCTACTGGGGGCAGCTCACTCTGAATTACTGGGCCTGTCCATGCCATTCAGAAATCAGATTCGCAGTGAGGGATTTAGCTCAGCCTTCACCGGAAGAGGTACCACTTGGAAATGGTCATCACCAGTAAATTAGGACCTAATTCTGCCACCCGTCTCCAGCCCGAGTGAGCAGTCCATTTCTACGCAGAGAGACCCACTGATTACAATAAGCAGAGGGGGTTGCTGTGTTAACCGGTAGCCACGAAAACAATGAGGCGTCCCGTGGCACCTTAAAGACTAACTGATTTATTTGGGCATCAGCTTTCGTAGGCAAACCCCACTTTGTCAGATGGCAATCGTAACAAGTTACAGGCCAGCCCAAGTGAAGATGACTGAGCCACACCCTGGAATGTGAAATTCCTGAAGCCGTACAAATGACCCCGAGTGGTTGGATATGTTGCAATACATTTGGCAAATGCATAAGCGAACTACAGGTTGTTAAGGAAGGCCACACGCTAGCCTGGTTCAGAAATGATCAAGCATTTAGAGAAGAATGAGCTGTTTTTGGAGGGGCGAGCAGCCATTCTGCCAGGGTGTGTGTGTTTTAAAGAGACTTAAGTCATTCCCCAGTCAGCAGCAAATCCTGAATTCCTACAGGTAAAGGGGCAGGGTTCTGTGATTTAATTATTGGGAAGCAGGAGATATTTGCTGATTAAAACTGAGCAATCATAACGAGGAGGCAGAGAACCGCGTTTCCAATCAGACCTGTAGTACTTAAGATTACAAGTTAATATCAGCACCTTCTACTTGGAACAATATTTATCCTTGACATTTCCAGACATATGCCTCGCACCAAATGTATTCAGCTCCATCTCCTGAGGGTCTTAAGATTAAAACCCCTGCTTTCTCACCTTGTGATCTGGCATTAATAGCTGATAGAAAACTCACAGACATGACTGACATCTTCCTAGAAATGCGAGCCTGTGGAATTAATGAATATAATGCTGGAAAGCAAGGGTCAGTTTGGAAATAGGATTTCTGTTGCCAGCCAGCCACTCCTGGACTGGACAATCAGAGGTGGTTGTTCCTCCCACCTTCCCCTCCCCTTAGCATAGAGTAAAATTGGTTTGGAGAAGAAAGCCACCTGGAAATATGCAGCTACTTCTATGCCAGCCTTGGAGGTAGAAGGACAGGACAATTCGTGGAAATCTGGCTAACTTCCCTTCTAAACCAATGGAGCAAAGCCCTATTCCTTGTAACTACCTTAGCCTGTCTGTTCGTGTACAGGTTGAACCTCTCTAGTCTGGCACTTTCTGGTTTGGCAACATCTTGTGGTCCGGCATGCTTTTAGTTAGTCGGATGTCCACTTATCATGGTGGTGGCCAAGTTTCCCGTGGTCCATAAGGTTTGTTTACAGCCACCGGTTCTGGTTCCGCCCCAGTCAGGTTCTGAGGGTGCCAGACTAGAGAGGATCAACCTGTAGTTCTGCAATGCTGTTAGCAAATCTGGGACTTCTAGGCCGCTGGATGGCTCCAGGGACTGATGATGAGACATAGAGCCTATCACGTTTAGGTCAATGATAACAATAGAGATCAAGACCTTAGTGACCCAAAGTTGATGGTTGAAGGAAGCCAAGGTGTGACGGACCGGGCCGTGTCTGGGCACAGCTGAGGGTGTCCACTCAGGGCGAATCGCTCAACTTCGGGGCTCCTTACAGTCCCCAGACTGGTGACCTCTCCAAACAGGCCACAAACCAGTCCCACAGAGCGCTTCAGCTGCCTGCCGGAAGCCTCACGAGCAAAACCCCTCCGACACCCCAGCCATATCCGTGCCCCAGATGGCCCCGGGCCTCATACACCGGTGGTGGGGGGGGGGGGTGTCTTAGAACCCAATCCCATCTACCCCGAACAAGTTCTGTCCGGATCCAAGAAACCAGCCACAGATCCCTGGTCAATTTACCCTCTGGATCTTACCCACAAATCACGCTGGGCCAATCCTTTAGCATCTAACATCTAAAGGTTTATTATTACAATAAAGAAAAGCATGAGAGTAAGGTTGTTAAAGGATAGTACGTTACATGCATCGAATCTCCCAGTTCTCGATGCAGGCTCTAGCAGAGATGTTACAGCTGCTGGCTCAAAAGTCTTTTGTTGCGCATCCTAGGATCAGGATGGGTCCACAGTTCTTCCTGGCTCTTTGATCCCTGCACTGCTGCCTCTGGGATGAAATTCTGAGCTGAGTACCAAAGATGGAGTCCACCACATGGCCTCTTTATACGTCCTTCCTGGTCTCTTCTTGGCTGCAGCAGGTCACCTGGCCAGCGACCTATCCCTGTGTTCCTTGCTGGCAGCCCTTATGTGTCAGCCCTCATTCTTTAGGTGTGTCCTTGGCCCATTGAGTGCCATTGTCCCACAGGGCCTCGCTAATTAGCATGTCCATAGGCCGGGCTCTGCCCAATGCTCAACCACATGCAGAGAAATATTCAGTATCCTCACAGATTACAGATTCCTAACTACACACTCAGACATTATACAATCACATGACTAGCGTACATAGGATTAGCAGGCAGTAAGCTTCTATTCAACACCTCACATGGCCCCCTTTTATACCATTTTTGGGGCCAACACCCCCACCTATGGGTGCATCAGCGATCTGGCTGCTTCCCTCAAATTCAGTAAAGTGACACAAGGGCTGAAGATTATGTCACTCTAGAGGAGGTTCCTTCTATGTCATCAGTGGGACACTGTGGGCTCGTCTAGACTGCATCCCTCTTTCGAAATGAGCCTGATCGAAAGTGCAAATGAAGCACAGATTTAAATATCCCATGGTTCATTTGCATATTCGCGTCCGATCGCTGTTTCAAAAAAGGGTCTTTTGAAAGTGAAACCACAGTCTAGGCAGTCTAGACATGGTTCTTTCCAAAAAAAAAATCCCTTTTTTGAAAGATCCCGTACTCCTCATTTTTTCAAAAAAAGCATTTTTTTTCCCCTGAAAGAACTGCATCTAGTCTGTGGTTTCCCTTTCGAAATACCCTTTTTCGAAACACCAATCAGACACAAATATGCAAATGAAGCATGGGATATTTAAATCTGCACCTCATTTGCACTTTCGATCTGCCTAATTTCCCTCTTTCGAAAGAGGGATGTAGTCTAGGCATAGCACGTGAGAGAAGTAAGTATCTGTATCCCAGGTGGGAAACCTTTTTTGGGTTGGGGGCCACACACAGGTGAGAAGCAAAAAAATCAAAACAAAAAAATCCCCCCCAAGCAAACAAAAATAGCAAACAAAACCCCCTCACTGACGGGGCTCTTGACTGAGAAGGATAAAGACACTCCCCACAGTCCCCTCGCACACCTGAGCCTGGGGGGGCCCACACTAGTGGATTTTGTTGCTCCAACCCTATGGTCGTGGTGGTGGGGGTGCTGGAGTGTCAGCATGGGTTCCCCAAAACTGGGGGGGGGGAGCCCTAAGCCTTGGGGGCTGGATCCAGGCCAGCCAAGGGGCACATCTGACCCACAGTCCTTAGGTTCCCCACCCCTGATTTATAGCATGTGTGTAGCCGGTGCGTCAGCTCTGGTGCTGCCATGACCAGTGGTCGTGTGACCATTTGTCTGTGGCTGCTGTCTGCAGTTCTGTCAACGCTGCCCTTTTTTATCATGTCTCCGGACATGACAAGACGCGCTGACAGGGTCGTGCAGAGATGAACCAAGAATCAGAGTTCAACACTTTTCACTGACAATGACTTCCATGACTGGAAGGGCTCTAGCAGTGACCTGAACAAAAATGGAAAAAACCTTGGCTCTTTAGTCTTAGGTTTTGCTTTTCTTTCATTCCCTTTGTCCTTTTCCAGTGACAAAATGGAAAAAGAAACAAAAGAGAGGCTGTGGGGGAAAGGGACAGTGAGAGAGACCCTCCCAAACAGGAAAACATTTGAAGGGTTCTTTTTGGTTGAAAAGTGGAACAGATGGACAGAAAATATATTTTTCCATGAAACTGTGTACCATTTCCAACCAGCTGTGCCATCTACAGAACTGCACTGCCTCTCTAGCTACAGTGCACTTTTCATTATGGTTTCCAGACGCACTAAGACTATTTTGATGTTCGCTGATGATGTTGCCCCTGTCTTGGTCTTTTCAGCTAAGAGACAAGGCAAACGGCAAGTCAGCTGGAATATACAAAGGAAGAGGAATAAAACAAACTCTTGTGCATTGGCTTCCAGTCTCCCTCTGAATTCAATTGAATTAAAAAGAAATAATCCGGGTCATTTACAAAACCCTAACAGAAATTAAAACCCGTCCGTAATCATTTTTACAACAAGCGGGCAGTTCCACGCAGTGTATAATAAAGTCATTCTCTCCTCACTCTGAAAGCACTCATCAAAAACTACCTTAAGACCAGGGCACAGTGACTTCAATTTGCTATTGAGTCTATCTGTGTAGTTGCTTTCCTTTTTTTAACACCACGGCTGCCGTTTGCTGATGTAATGCATTGCAATAATAAACAACGCTTGGCTCTGGGTGCTACTTATAGCTCAGTCTCATTAAAAATTAATCTGAAGTTTGTCTAGACTCTGGCCACAAGCTCCTAGTAACTTCTTGCACCATAATGACAAGACCCTTCGGGCATTTGCATCCTCCATATAAAGGGATAATGGATCATTTGCTTGCTGGGGGTTTCCAGGCCTTTTAAGGGAATGCAATATATATATATATATATTTCTGGTTCCAGGTGACCCTGTAGTTAAGCATCAAGCCAAAAAGAAATGGTTATATTTTTTAAAAAAATTAAGCTATTATTAGCAATTTTAAGAAAATGTTTGCCCTAGATACACAAGCGTAATGAGAACCCTGCAAATTCAAGGATTATATCTGCGGGTATTTGCATCCATTTACATCTGCAGGTATTCGCATCCTTGCATGGATATGCAGATATCTGTGGCACATTTTTGCAGCTATAGATGCCGATGTAGATACCAATTTTGTACTTAGGACCCTACAACATTGTGGCCATCCACTTTATAGCCACAGATATCCTCAGATGTGGATGCCGATATCTGGAATCATTTTCACAGATGTGCATGCTCATACAAAATTGGTATCCACCCAGGGGTCTAATGATAATATTTATTTGGCTGGGTTAGAATTATAAGCATTTACTGGGGAAGATAGTTCCTTTCCTTTTGATATCCCCCTGCATGTATACAATGAGTCATTTTAATTTATACAGTAGATAAACAGCCTTATCCTTGCTCCTTTAAACTGGAGTCCTAGGTTTCAATATGTTTCAGAGAAAGGCTGGGGTTTGTCAAAAATAACCTGAAGTCAGTGGAAACAATAGTTCTGAGTAACCATCGTTAAAAAATTGGGTCATGCCATCTTCTACCTTTTTAGATGGAAGTGGGATAGAAGCAGCAGAAAACTATCTATCTATCTAATCTATCTATCTAGCTAGCTAGCTATTTAGCTATCTAGCTATCTAATCACTATATACCCCCTCCATCTGTTTGTCTATCTAGCTGCATTTCTTTCTTTCTTTCTTTCTTTCTTTCTTTCTTTCTTTCTTTCTTTCTTTCTTTCTTTCTTTCTTTCTTTCTTTCTTTCTTTCTTTCTTTCTTTCTTTCTTTCTTTCTTTCTTTCTTTCTTAAGGTTGTCTGTCATTATGGTAGCTGAACACCTCATGTGAGACATTAGCACAGTACCAGCTTGCATGCTCCACTGTATAGGTTTGAAATCCTGAAAAATGTTGGGTACAGTTTAGGGTCCACTACCAGCATCCTTATCAAGTAGCAACTTCACATGGGAGGTGCCTTGTGGGTTCTGACGGGAGTAGTCACCAAATGTGCATTTGGACTGCAAGCAGGAGTCCCAAGGTCATGCCCAGCAGGGCTGAGCTGTAGAAATTCCCAGTGGAAACTGGAATTGTAATAGCCAATGACCCCAAACCCAGTCCAGCCCTGAAAGTCGTATTGCTGGAAGATAACGAGGGACCCACATTCCCTTTCATTCCTGAGAGTCAACCCATTTTGATCAGCCGAGCACACGAACATTGCACGGAGAGAAATATGGAAGCAATTACTTTAAGAGCCGTGTTTTGGGCAATTCCCAAAGAGACATCAGACCCTGTATTTATGAAGCCTATTGCATCGGGCCCTAATGAAGCAATTAAGCAAAGGGCCCTCTGCCTTTGATCTAAATGTGGTAATTTTTACAAAAACATTGCCGAGTGATAGATACCCATAACTCAGGGTCCTTAATTGTACTTAATTTGTTTGGAATACGAATGTGCATTTAATTAAGCCAGGGCCTTGCCCACATGTTTCAAGAAGGGCTGTCAAGGAAAATTAAGGCCCAGTTTGCTTTTAAAGTTACTGGTTTTTATCAGGCCAGGACAGCGATCTTCGAACAGAAGGTTACAGATAATTAGGCAGAGACCTCAAGCCAAAAAAAAAAAAAAAAAAAGTGGAGACACTGTACAGCTGAGAGAGAAGAAGGAAAAAAATATCCTTGATGAAGAAACGTAAGAATTGGCTGCTCATATTGCTGGGTCGCGCATGGCTGGGATTTGGTCAATGTAACCTGTTGGTTACAATGTTTTTGCATTCCTATCCTTGGGGGGTGTGGCTGGCAGCCGGGTGCTGGGTTTAATGGTGTGAGCGATGGAAGGCCAGGGTCACGATTCATGCTGCTCTAAGGAGACTGTGAGCAGGCAAAGCAGGGAATGGGGGGGGGGAGGGGGGGGCAAGAAGCAGAGCTGGTCCTCTGCATTTTGTGTGCTTGTTCAGGTATGTACAAACCCAAAACGTGTGTGTGTGTGTGTGTGTGTGTGTGTGTGTGTGTGTGTGTGTGTGTATGAAAGTAAAAGAGACTGTTGTGTGTGCGTGCGCATGCAAGTAAAAGAGACTGTTGTGTGTGTGTGCGCATGCAAGTAAAAGAGACTGTTGTGTGTGTGTGCGCATGCAAGTAAAAGAGACTGTTGTGTGCGTGTGTGTATGCAAGTAAAAGAGAATGTTGTGTGTGTGTGTGTGTATGCATGCAAGTAAAAGAGACTGTTGTGTGCGTGTGTGTATGCAAGTAAAAGAGAATGTTATTCTGTCTCCTCTACACTGTGAACATCTTGGCTGCAGTTTAGGGCCCAGTGCGACCCCCCTTACTAGACAGCAACTTCCTACGGGCACTGTCCTGTTGATGCTGGCGGGAGAATCACCCAGGGCAACAACTCCCCAGCCTGCCCTATGGGGTGGCTTGGAGCTACATTGCCCCAGGAGTAGGGTTGCCAGATGGTTTAACCAAAAATACCGAACACCCCTCACACCCCCCCCCCCAAAAAAAAACACCCGGAAAAAAATTCTGTGTGTGTGGGGGGGGGAAGACTCCAAGAGTTATTAAGCGAAAAAAAAAATAAAAAATAAAACGGCATTAAAACAGCATGGTCGCTTTCAGTGCATGCAGAGTCAGAATAGGGATAGGAACAAGGGAGCAGTTGAGCACTAAGACCCAGGGAAGGCATTGCTTCATCTTGGTCTTTAGGCTTTTTGCTGGTGGCCATTTTGTTTTCTTGATCAAGCCAGAGCACAGCTTTTCCAGGTAAGCAGGAGGTCTGGGGGCAATGGGCTGGGGGTGTCGGAGCCCCTGGGGGCGAGAGGCAGAGACTGGGGGCTGGGCTCAGTTGCCAAGTGTGTCATAGGGTTGCCATTTGTCCGGTATTTTTGCCTCCGGCAAGGAAAAAAATTAGAAAGTACTGGACATTTTAGGTGTCCAGTATTTTCTGAATTTTTTGCCGGACAGGAGGTGAAAATACCGGACTCTCTGGGTCAGTACTGGACACCTGCCAACCCTACCCAGGAGTGGCTTGGAGAACAAACTGTGACTCAGACTCACAAATCTCCTCCTTGTTCTGGCTGGGGAGAGAGTGACTTCACCCCTTTGTGTGGAGCAGCAAGTCTCCACTGGGCTACCCCGCCAGTGGTTCGGGGCCAAAAGCAGGGTATGCCAGAGCCTGTTCCACTTCTTTCCCCATGGATTTGCAGAGGCCAGGTGAAGGGCTCTGCTTTGCTGTTGTCCTGCATGACACTCGTGCACCTGGCAGCTCTGTCATTCCTGGTCCATCCCCAGGAGAAACATCACACATGAGAGAGAGAGAAAGGAAAAGACCGTGCAAGACCCTCCCATGTCAGGGCCTGAGGGAGGCACTCTGAGCCAGGCGACTGGGCCTTCTTGTCCCACCTCTCCGACTGGGTTCTAACATTGCTGTGCATTCCTAACTGTTCCCTGCATTCCAAGGCCTGGTCAGGATGCAATCAACATTTCAGGGACACGGTGGAGTCCACTGGGGGCACCAAGGCAAGATCCACCTTCTGTTTCCAGTTCTGACCCTGGCTCACTATGCATCCTTGCACTAGCCACTAAATTGCTCCCTGTCTGCCTCCCTATAAGTAAACTGAGGCTGGCAACACTTTCCCCTCCTCCTGAAATTGTTCCAAGAGACTTACGCTGGAGGCACTTTATGTAAGTGAACGAGTTACTGTTAATTATTCTTATCTCCATCACCAACGCACATCCATCAAGGCCTTGTTGATTTCGGAAACGCTGATAACCAAAAGAACTACTGGGTGCATGCGTGCACGCACACACACACACACACACACATGCACAGAACTAGGCAACTTCATGAAGGATAGGTCCATCGATAGTGATTAGCCAAGATGGTCAGGGATGCAAACCCATGCTTGGGATGACCCTCAACCTCTGAATGTGAGAAGCCAAGCGAGAAAGACAGCAGTGGTTATTTCCAAGAATGCTCTGTTCTATGGACACTACCAGAGATGGGACACGGGGCTAGATTAATTTTGGATTGTCCCATTTGGGCTGTTCTGACGATTGTCCCTTCCCATGAACATATTCACCATCAGGTCTTTAGTATGCACTTCTATAGCTCTTCACGTAACTACAGCAGGGATGGGTGTCTTAACCGTGAAGAATAGTAATAAAGATGTAGCTGTGTTAGTCTGATCTTGCTGAAACAAAAGACAGGATTATGCAGCACTTTAAAGACTAACAAGATGGTTTATTAGGTGATGAGCTTTCGTGGGCCAGACCCACTTCCTCAGATCAAATTGTGGAAGAAAATTGGCATGACCATATATACCAAAGGGATACAATAAAAAAAAATGTGAATACATATAAAACCAGACTGGGCATTGTCTCAATGACCTGACTACATGTATCTTACTACAAAGAGACTTTAACACCAGACTACAAAGGGAAACCTCAGAACTGTCATCCCTGCTTAAATTTGACACTTTACGAATGGGCCTTAACAAAGATGCTAACTACCTTACACATTAAGATAGCTTCCCCAATTATCACCCCTAATATCATTATCTCATAAACATTAACCACCCCCCCACAACCCCTCCTCTCTAAAATCTGATTAGTCAATTTTATATGTGTTCACATTTTTTTTGATTATATCCCTTTGGTATATATGGTCATGCCAATTTTTGTCCACAATTTGATCTGAGGAAGTGGGTCAGGCCCACGAAAGCTCATCACCTAATAAACCATTTTGTGAGTCTTTAAAGTGCTACATAGTCCTGTCTTTTGTTACCCGTGAAGCTAAGCCTGTTTATGTCTATCTTCTTGAATTGCTACCTGTGCCCCTCTGCAGAGCTAAGCCTCTTATTTCCATAACAACACAAGATTGGCCAGACTGGGTCAGTCCAAAAGTCCATCTAGCCCAGTGTCCTGTCTGCTGACAGTGGCCAATGCCAGGTGCCCCAGAGAGAATGAACAGAACAGGGAATCATCAAGTGATCCCACCCTGTTGCCCATTCCCAGCTTCTGATAAAAAGAGACAAAGGACAACATTCCTACCCATTCTGGCTAATAGCCATTGATTGACCTATCCTTCATGAATTTATTTAGCTCTTTTTTGAACCCTGTTAAAGTCCTTCACAATATCCTCTGGCAAGGAGTTCCACAGGTTGACTGTGTTGCCACAAAGTCACTGCAAGTGGGATTTTGGAGGACCCCCCTCCCGCAATCATGACAATATTTAGTTGTGTATTTAGATTCTCTGTTCCCGTTTCCTCCTCTCCCACCTGGAGGAAAACAAACAGCTGGGATCTTGTATGCCCAGTCTCAAAGAAAATATATTTTAATAAAGAATGTCTTGACGGGAACAAAACAGCAGAGGACAGACATTTTTCGACTCTGAAAAAATGGTCTTTTCAGCCCAATGAAAACAACAGAAGCAGATATCTTCCTCTAAGCATTCATACATACACCTTATTTGTAGACCTCTCCTAGTTATTATTAATATCATGGTAACTCAGCTGTAATTGAGGCCCTACAGGGCTTGACACTGTGGCCATGTCTACACTAGGAAACTATTTCAAAATTATTAAATTTGATTTAAGAACTCCTGATTTAACAAATTTGAACTTGTCAGTCTCGCTATGGGAAATCATCAAAATTAGTCCAAGGCAGGCTCCGTTAATGTGAATGCGCTACCTCAGAGTCAGAGTCCCAGGAAGCACTGGGGAGCTGCAGAAGGCCTCCTGGAGGCCAATTAGTTCAAATTAGCTGCACTGGAACATCCACATTTATGTTATTTCGAATTTACAAGTTCGGAATTAGTGTTATTCCCGATTAAAAGCAGGAGCACAGAGTTTGAATTCCATGGCCCATTATTCCAAAATAATTTGGATTTACTAATTTGAATTTGTGGGGTTTATTTTGGAGTAAGGTCCTAGTGTAGTCCAGGGCTGTGTGAACAGATATTAAGAGACCGTCTCAGCCCTGAATCATTTTAATAGACAACAGAGCAGACAAAGGAAGAATTAGGATCCCTGTTTTACAGATAAGTATTTGAGGCACGGAGAGATGAAATAATTCATCCAAGGTCACATGGGGAATCCCTAACAGAGCAAGGTTTTTTGATTCCCTGCAGCCTTTTAAAAACTCTCCCTTGACTAACCACAGTGCTTTACACTGTGATGGACTGCAGTGGGGTACGTCTACATAGCAGTATTATTTCGGAATCACATCTGTGTTTCCGAAATAACTATGCGAGCGTCTAGACAGCTAGCCCATTATTTTGAAATAATTTTGAAGTAATTATTGGTGGCTTAATGGGTGGCTTATTTCAGTGTTTGCAAACCTCATTCCATGAGGAATAATGCCTCTTCCCAAATAGCTATTTTGGAATAGCAGGCGTGCTGACTCTTCACTGCTGCTATTTCAAAATAGCTCCTCCTCCAGGCCATTCAGAGTAATTACTCCCCAGAGGTTCCTGGGGCTCTAAATCGAGGTAGTGAGTTCACATTAGGGGAGCCTGCCTCAGACTCCTTTCCAGGCTTCCCTGTAGTGTAGAATTGCTATTTCGAAATAAGCTATTTCATAGTATTTCTTCCAGAATAGCTTATTCCAAAATAATCGTGCAGTGTAGACATAGCCCAGATGACGGAAGCTGACTTTTCACTGTGAGGTGTACTTGGCCTTTTTTTCCTTGGGTAGCTCAACCTAAACATTGGCACAATACCCTGAACGGCATCAATTCTAATTTAGTATAAAATTAGCTGACTTACTATAAACATAATAAAATCAATCCTATGGTATAAAAGTCCCCTTGGCTCGGCTGCTGCATACCTACCACGGTTTTATGACATGCTCTTACTAGAATGTTAGAAGGAACATGTATACAGGCAACCATGCCCTGTCATGGGACCTTGAGGATGCATCTGCAGGGCTTAACTCTAAATAAGCAACGCAAATGGAGCTACATCAGTTGCGTAGCTTATTTCGAAACAGGGAGCGTCCACACAGCACTAATTTCGAAACAGAGCACTCTTCCTGCGACTTCCCTTACTCCTCATACAATGAGAGTTGCAGGAGACGGAGTAAGAAGTCCTCCAGCGGGACAGTATTTTGACACTATTTCAAAATAACTGCCTGCTGTGTAGACACAGACTACGTTATTTTGGAACAGTGCTAGTTATTTTGAAGTAGTGTTGCAGTGTAGACGTACCCATTGTCTCTCAGAGGGTATGTCTAAACTACGGGGTTTTTTCAAAAGAGGACGTGCAAAATCAGTGGAAATTTGCATACCTTCTTCCGATCTCACTTTTGAAAGAGGATCATTCAAAAGTGAAAGTAGTCTGGATGAAGTTTTTTAGGAAAAAAAACCCTTTTTCGAAAAAACCATGTAAACCTAATTTTTTAAGGAAGAGCGATTTTTTCAAAAAAGTTTTTATTTCCTAAAAAAAAAAAACATGTCCAGACTACTTTCACTTTCAAAAGACGATCTTTTGAAAGTGAAAATTTGCATATCCTCTTTCGAAAATAGAACGTAGTCTAGACATAGCCTCTGTGTGAAGTGTGTCTGGCTTTATTGGGCCCCCTGAAATAATATTCTGGAGGGGAAAGAATGAGGGGAAAGAGCAAAGGGGTAATAAGTGAGTAAAGGTGGAAGACAACAAAGACAGTGGAGCTTTAACTTGTCCGGGTGGCACTATGTATTTTAAAGCAACTCCGAGGAGGTCTGTGAATTTTATGGATCTGCGAAGCACATTGAGTGGGTTTCCACACACCGCCCCAGAATACAATCCTTTTCATGGTAAATGAGTATGTCAGCTGTTTCACCCTCTTACCAGTGTTTAAAATTTTTACAGCAATAACACCGAATTTGAAAGGACACGAGAGGTGGATTTACGGGTCTCCTGGGAAATCAATTGTTTCCTGTTTCAACAGCTTCTTCATCACGACTTGCTTTCTCGGCCACCGAGTGATGTTCTATTAATCTCGGTGTGCAGGGATTGCAGTTAAAACCAGAGCTGAGTTGAGCCTCAATTTATGAAAGCACCGCCTTTGCCTCTTGAATTGGTCCACGGTGGTGCCCTTTGGGCTGAGTTCTATTCATCAAGCATAGAGCAGAATTAATCCCCAGCGTGTGAAGAATGCACAGAAAGGAACCTTTCATGAACCATTCAGTGTGTGCTGACACATTTCAAATCTGTCCGTCCAGAACAACTCTCAACTGCTCTCTCACGCCGGTACCAAAGCAACAAAGCCACACCGCTTGTTCAAGTTTCGATCTGTTGTGCACGCTGATGTTTACCAATAGACATTTGTATGCTACACTACAAAATCAGGATTTGATTTGACAGGGAAGCGTGTCACATCTTATTTGAGGACAGGGGATGTGCCCATGACTAAAATGAAAATCACTTCTCCCATTGCAGGAAATAACACCTGGGAGCTGGGTATCAGTAAGAGAAGGGGAACTGGTTTGGGAAGGAAATTGGCTCCTTTCCCCCCACCGGGAATGTTTCAGCAGCCAAAAGCAAAGAGGTACTGAAGCTGCTTTAATGTTCAGGTACATATGGTTTTGGCAGCGAGGGAGGCAGTGCATCTATTAGATATAGTAGAAAATGCAGTGGGATATACTGGCCTTTTAAGATGAGGTCCAGAAGATCCTGTTCCAGGAACACCAGAACAATGTTCTCTCTAGTTTTTTCCATCCGTGTGTGGACTTTTCCCATCTAGGTGCAGAATACATTTTATTATGTACACCAAGGCATGCGTAAATGGGTACCACCAGTAGAAACAACCAGCCTAGCTGTGGGTGCTCTGGTGATCAGGTGGGTGGTATTTTGGTGTTTCAATCTCTCCTTAGTGGCCGCACAAGTGCACAGCTTGGGAACAATGCACTAGAATAAACAAAGGCCCTGGGAATGGTACTGTAGCAGGAGAGGAAAGAGTCCTGAGGAATTAGGACAATCCAGGATACTGTCCCTTTAAGGACCCAGAACTAGGAGCCCAATAGCATTGGGTAGGACAGGGCTTCCTTTTCTTCCAACCAATCAGAGCGCAGCTCTCTTGTGGAGGGTGGTATATAGGCCGCATTCTCCTGCAGAACAGGATGCATGCTCACAGAGAGCAGGAAGCCAGCGCCAGGAGGCGGAGATATGACTAGGAAGGCCAGGCTTGGTGGCTGTGTGAAGAACTGGGGCAGAATAAGAGCTCTGTGAGTGGCAAAAGAGGGGAGTTGGGGATGAACTTTTGTGTTACTGTGATGGACTTTGTTTTGGGGGCCCTGAAGATTATGTTGAACTGCTTTTGCCTATTAATCCCTCCCCAGGGGGTGGATAGTGGTAGTGTTGGAGAAAAACTGTGGGGAGTTCCTAAGGGGCCAAGAAGAGGGTTTTGCAGGGGCCCCTCTGGCCAGGTGGGTAACCCTGCTGCAGAAAAAAAATAGAAGGGCCAGATATAGAAGTATAGAACTGGAAGGGGCCTCGAGAGGTCATCAAGTCCAGTCCCCTGCCCTCATGGCAGAGCCAAGCACCATCTCGATCATCCCTGACAGGTGTGTGACTAATCTGCTCTTAAATATCTCCAGTGAGGGAGATTCCACAACCTCCCTTGACAAATTATTCCAGTGTTTAGCCACCCTGACAGGAAGTTTTTCCTAATCTCCAAGATAAACCTCTCTTGCTGCAATTTAAGCTCATTGCTTCTTGTCCTAGCCTCAGAGCTTAAGGAGAATATCCCCATACAGAGGCTGTTTTGCCAGCAGAAGTTCCACCAAGCATATGAACTTTGCATGCATATCCAAATCGCACCCTGTCTCTGATCCTTTGGTAGTTTGCCTTTCCCATTTAAATAGGAGCTCTTTTTTTTTTTACGTGCCGCCTGGTCTGTGGCTGCTCAGACCCAGGTACCATGACAACCCCTGGACTAGCCAATAGTTTATGGTAATTTTGGCCAAAATCACTTTGCTGATCTTTCTCCTTCCGGAGAGAACTAGCAAGTTGTGAGGATGTAGCCGCTAATCCGGGCTGACAGGTCAGACGGTTCATCTTTGACTCTGGTTGCGAGGTGCGGCTCTCAGAGACAGGCAGACACTCGTTTTTGTCTCCTTGTTGTGGCCTCGTTAGTTTCCAGTCCATTAAAACTGACACATCCAATACACTGCCTGTCTGTCACTGCTGCCCTTTGTCTGGAGCATCTTCCTTCCAGCTGTACCCAGGACGTGTCTTCATTTAGGCTCCACTAGCATATTTCCAAAGGCCCCCATCTGTCTGGGGCTATGTCTACACTCCAGAGTTTTTTTCGAAAATACGGCCGTTTTTTCGAAAAAACTTCACTTACATCCACACTGCAATCACGTTCTTTCGAGAGAAAAAATCCAAAGAACAGAGGAGTTTTCCTGACATTGGTAAACCTCTTTCCATGAGGAAGAAGCCTTTTTCCGAAGGAGTTCTTTGGAAAGAAGAGGAAAAAGCACAGGTACCCCGGTGGCCATTCCGTCTTTAGTAATCACAGTTGAAATGCGAGACAGCATCCATTCAGTATGGATGCTATCTGTCGAAAAAGCATATCACTTTTTTGATGTGCTTTGGCAGCGTGGACGTGCTCTTTCGGAAGAAGATTTTTCAGAAGATCTCTTCCGGAAAAGCTTCTTCCCAAAGATGCCTGCAGTCCAGATGTAGCCTGCGAGGCTCGAGCCATCTCCCACTAAAGCCATCCAGTGCTTTCCCATTGGGAACTCGAATGGAATCCACCCTCTCCAGCAGTCATGATGGTTTGAGGTCAAAGGGAACACCGAAACAAGCCCTTTCCAGGAGTGTGTGGGGGAACATCTTCATGCGTATTTCCAAGTTGGTTAAAAAGGGTGGATGGGAAGCCTCCTTGGAGGAGGGCAAGACCCAGACTAAGACTACATCTAGAAGAAGCTTTTCCGGAAGAGATCTTCCAGAAAAACTTCTTTCAAAGGAGAGCGTCTACACAGCAAAAGTGCAACAAAAAAGCGATCTGCTTTTTGGACAGAAAACATCCACACTGAATGGACTCTATCTTGCATTTCATTTGTGATTACTGTGGACGGAGTGGCCACCAGGGCACCTGTTCTTTTTTCTGAAGGCCTCTTCTTTTGAAAAAACACTCTTTTCCATGTCCACACATGCCTTTTTCTAAAAAAGCTTTTTCAGAAAAAGGCTTCTTCCTCATAGACTGAGGTTTACCGCCGTTGGAAAACCCCCTCCTTTTTTCGACTTTCTGTCAAAAGAATGCAATAGCAGTGTGGACATAAGTATTGTTTTTTCCAGAAAAACGGCTGTTTTTCTGAAAAAACTCTGCAGGGTAGACACACCCTGAATGTGTGTGAAGTCAATGGGACCATGTGCAGATGAAACATTGTGCATATGAGCAGCAGCATCTGCCCTTAAATGGCTCGCCCAAGGTTATACAACAAGTCAGTAGCAAAGCAGGGACTAGACTCCAGGAAAGCAGATTCCCAGCCTGTTGCTTTCATCATTGAACAGCACTAACTAAAATAATGTATCTATTTCACAGCTCGAATTTAGGCAACGAGTTTTTAATCTTTTCACTTTTTTAGTGTTTTTTAGTCTTGACTGGCTTTTTATTCATTTGCCTCCCTTCTTTTGTGCCTCAGACGAGAGCTACCCTAAAAGGGAAGGTTGAATCAAGATACGCAACTCCAGCTACATTAATTACATAGCTGGAGTCAACATATCTTGTTTTGAGCTTCCCCACCATCCCCACAGCAGGAGGCTGATGGGAGCAAACACTTCTGTTGGCTTCTCTTACTCCTCTCAGGAGCAGGAGTACTGACTGCCAATGGGGGCACCCTCTGAGTTCAATTAAGTGAGTCTTAACTAGACTTACTAAATTGAAATCCGGAAGATAGATCACAGCAGTGTTGAACTTATGTTTAATGAAGCGATGGCCTTAGTCAACAACTCTAATGTCCTTTCCGCCCTCTTCCAGCTTTCCAAAGGAAAAAGAAAAACCATGAGAGGGAAATAGAAAGACAGAGTAAGAAAAGTCCTTGGTGACGCTTCTGTGTTATCCTAAATACAGTACTTACAGTGCCTAACCCTAGAATCTAAACCGCAGAGCAAAGTCAAACTGTTGTGTGACTCCTAGCACAATATTTATATATTTTTAAAAAGTGTTTGCACATAGTAGTGTGATATTGGAATGAACTTCCTTTTTCCTAGACCCATAATCCTCTGGTTCTCTTTATTATATCAATTTTAATACATTTTATTACAATTTTGTGTCTGATATTCCAATAATTATCTTCCTAGGGTTAATCCCTATCCCACAGCAATACCATTAGGAACGCTACATGGGAGTCTTAAAATAGTTATTATTTATAGTATGCACTCTTTTCAATTCAGAGAAATCATTATTTATAACTCACTGATTGGAGAAACCGGGCAGCGATTTCCAAAGTAGAGTACATTACTCTGCTACGGTTTTGTCTGACAGACCTGCACTAATTACTCTGGGTGGTTTTGATGTATAGCCAAGAGCGGGTTGTAGAAAAATGTGTCTCACTAAAGCGTGGGTCCCCTAAGCCAAAAGTAAAACAAACAGTAAGAGATCCTTATCAAAGTCAGATCCTTATGAGCTGTGCACAAAAATTTCACTTTTTTTATAAAAAGTCCAGCCAGGACTTCTGTTTGTACTTGGAAACACTCATGTTCATGTAGTAAGGGCTGATGGCACATGAGTCCCAAATCTTCCTTTTCTCTCTCTCTATGAAAAATAAATCCAATGAGACCATCCAGGTTGCAGCCTTTGTTTGTGGCAAGAGAGCAGGACACCTGGATGTTTGTTTCCTCCTCTGCCCCAACTCATTGTGTGATCTTGGGCAGGTGTTAACATATGTATGCTTCAGTTTACTCCTTTGTAAAATGGGCATTGTGGGAATATAATTAATGTTGGTGTAGCAAATTATAAGACTTAGGCCAGGTTTACCCTGGGGGAGAAAGTCAACCTAAGATACGCAACTCCAGCTACAAGAATATTGTAATTGGAGTTGACGTATCTTAAGTCGAATTTCTGAGGCATCTCCATTGCAGGAGGTCAATGGGAGAAACTCTTCTGTCGACTTTCCTCATGACCCTGTGGAGTACCAGAATTGATATGGGCACCATCAGCAGTTGATTTAGCGGGTTCTTCCTAGACCCTCTAAATCAAACCCCAGAAGATCAATCTCTGGAGCCTCGATTTCTGAGTAAGTATAGACAAGCCCTTAGTGAAAAGGCACTAAGAAAGAGCAATTTATTATTATTCCGATTCACTCTGGATCATTACAAAACCTATTTAAATCTAATCCTGCTGCTTAACCCTTCAGTGTATTCCTTCACAAATTCAGGAGTCAGTGCTGCAAATGGGAAGATTATCCTTATGCCTATGGTCCAGTCGAGCCAAACATTTAAGTTGGTGCTTAACTTTAAGCGCTTGAGAATCCCGTTCATTTCGTTTGGGGCTACCCATACGTGTAAATGGTCTGCCAAGTTGGGGCACTGAGAAAAGAGAAGGGAAGTGTGTATGCTTGTGTGCACGCATGCAAATGTGAATTTATGATCCCAACAAGAGCATCAGCACAACAAGAATACAATAAATAAGTCACAACAAAAGGGTGGAAAATTCATCCAAGATTCAAATCAATAAACGTAACAGGAGAGAAACTACAAGCTGTGCATTTCCACAGAGGCTGAGCTTTTGTGGGATGGATAGAAGCTGCCGAGCATGACCTAATGCCGGGGGGGAAAAAACCCAGCCACAGACCTCAGCATCTAAACAGTATGAATATTGAACCAGAGGTCCTTGAGTAATTGTCCTTTCTTCACTCGGGGGGTGAAAAGGGTACATTAGACATTCGCTAGCAGCAAATGGCACCTGACATCTCTTTAAGTGAAAGTCAGTTTGGAATTTTTTTTAATGGCCAAGCATAAATCTTTTAAATTATAAATCAATAAATAGTTAATTCAATAATAGAAATCTTTTAAATATTTAATGAGTCATATGCAGAATGGCTCTATAACGGGATGTTGATGGAATGGTGTCAAAGGAATTTGAATCAAACTTTTCCAAACTCCCTGTATTAAAATAGTTATTGATTCAAATGTAAAGTACTAAAGGAGTGTAGTAAAAATGAGATGGCAGCTGGGGGTATATGCAGCCTACATTTGCTCACCTGAATCTCAATAAAAATACCAAATTCCTGGGGTTTTCAGGTTTTATGACCATTGCTACAAAGAAAACGACAAAACATCTATACCAAGTTGAGAGTTGGGTTTTTTTTTCAGTGTGTGCATAATAATTGAAATGCTCCTTTTAATGATGTCTCACTTTCTGACTCAAAGTCACAGCTGTTCTACCTCATGTAAAAGAGGATCTCTTTGAACTAATAATGAGGAGTCCTGTGGCACCTTAAAGCCAAACAGATTTATTTGGGCACAAGCTTTCTGGGGCAAAACCACTTGGTTCAAAATTTAGTAGAACTAAATTCAACCTCCTAAATTCAGCCAGCGTGTCTGTATACATATCTCCCACTGAAGTCACTAAACTTTTTAGCAAGCATATAGCAGAGTTTTAAAATCCAAGCCAATGTCCAGTTACACCAGGGCTGACTTTATCTAAGATAAAAGGACAAAGAAGGCTCTCAGTCTACATAGGTATGTTTTCACTGTTGTTTCGCTATGCGTTCACTGTTTCACTCTTTTTTCACTATGTTTTCACTATTTTCACTGTTGTTAAGTGAGCATTACAGAGACATTTTAAAGCTACTTACCTGAAATCAGAGGTCCCTAACACATCTAGTGTATGTTGGTGGCTATCTAGCATATTCAGATTCTAAGTTTCTAGCTCTCATGGTTGTGACGTTTCCTTTCCAAACATGACCTGCATGAAACCTTGATAGTGTGCTCTCTTCCTATGAGCCATGCCAATGACAGGTCTGAGATGTATGAACTCCTTCACTCTGTTGCCTCAACTGGGCGTTGATTCTTGAGACTACTGATGACATGTTACATGCCATTGTTTAATGCTGATTTTTCAGATTGGAGGATGAGGCAAGAATGGGGACTTGCTGAAGTGGAGGTAACCTAGGAGGAGAGCTATAAAGGCAGAGATGGGGTGGAGAAAGGATGATGGAGAAAGGAGTGAAGTACAAGGCAAGAGCAGCCCTGGTGCTTGATCTGAGTGGTTTTCCCACTGAGCAATGCTGAATGTGCCATAATCATATTGGTGACAAGCAGGGGAGTTGACAGCCTCTGTGGGCCCCTGTGCAAGGAGGGGGGGCCGGCTCTGTGCTCATGGAAAAGCCAGTGCCTTAAATGGAAGTGATGGATCCAGGGTCAGCCAACCCCCCGCATCAGCCAGAGCGTGCCACTACACCCCGTGCCAGCCCAAGGCGCCACTAAGAGCGCGGTGCCCCTCCAGCCCTTTGAGCTGCGCAGAGTGCGTTGTGTGGTGTTCCGTGGCGTGGCATGGTTTGGTTTGGCGTGGCATGGTTTGGTTTGGCGTGGCATGGTTTGGCGTGGCATGGTTTGGCGTGGCGTGGCATGCCATGGCGCTCTGACAATGATTTAAAGTAGCAGCGATGGCAGCCCCTTTGAATCACTAGGCCCCAGGGCAACTGCTCCCGTTGCCGCGCACTGTCAGCAGGCCTAGTGGTAATGAAAAGCTTAGTTGCTGCAGGCAGGCCGTATTGCATATGTTACCCGACTCCTGATTCACTGCACTCTCCCGTTTGACATGTGATAGAAATGTAGCCGTGTTAGTCTGGGGTAGTTGAAGCAAAATGCAGGACAATGTAGCACTTTAAAGACTAACAAGATGGTTTATTAGATGATGAGCTTTCGTGGGCCAGACCCACTTCCTCAGATCAAATAGTGGAAGAAAGTAGTCACAACCATATATACCAAAGGATACAATTTAAAAAAATGAACAAATATGAAA
The DNA here is from genome assembly GCF_052426305.1 of Pelodiscus sinensis. Lineage (NCBI taxonomy): Eukaryota > Metazoa > Chordata > Testudines > Trionychidae > Pelodiscus > Pelodiscus sinensis. The sequence goes on along the minus strand of NC_143075.1, from coordinate 5,707,924 downwards.
AGGACAAATCACATTGCAGAACAGAAGGAGGATGCGGGGGGGTGGGAAGGGGGAGGAAGGAAGGTAAGTGTCTGTGAATTGCTGATATTAAAGGTAGGGAGAGTGGGATGTTTGTGAGTTAATGGTATTACAGGTGATAATTGGGGAAACTGTCTTGATAATGGGTGAGAAAGTTCAAAGACTTGTTAAGTCCTTGTCCGTAAGTGTCGAATTTTAACATGAATGACAGTTCAGAGGATTCCCTTTCAAGTGCAGATGTAAAAGGTCTTTGTAGCAGAATGCAGGTGGCTAAGTCATTTAGAGAGTGTCCTTTCTGGTTAAAGTGGCAAGAAACTGTTTTCTCTTTGTGATCTTGTCTAATATCTGTTTTGTGGGCATTAATCCTTTGGCGAAGTGTCTGAGATGTTTGTCCAATGTACATAGCAGACGGACACTTTCGGCACATGATAGCGTAGATTATATTTCTGGATGCGCAGGAATATGTGTTCTTGATCTTATAACTCACTTGGTTAGGTCCAATAATGGTATCAGCAGAATGAATATGTGGACAAAGCTGGCAACGGGGTTTGTTGCAAGGGAAGGTACCAGGGTTGGTATTAGTGTGGTATGTCCTGTGGTGGTTGGTAAGAATCATCTTGAGGTTAGGTGGTTGTCTATAGGAGACTATGGGTCTGTCTCCCAGAGCCTCTTTGAGTATGGTATCCTGTTCCAATATAGGCTGTAGTTTCTTGATAATGTGTTGGACAGGTTTAAGTTGGGGGTTGTAGGTGATGACAAGTGGTGTTCTATTGTTGGTTTTCTTGGGTCTGTCTTGAAGTAGATGGTTTCTAGGTATTCGTCTGGCTCTTTCAATTTGCTTTTTTGTTTCTCTGGGTGGGTAGTTGAGATTTATAAATGCTTGGTAGAGATCCTGAAGCTTCTGGTCTCTGTCAGTGGGGTTAGAGCAGATGCGGTTGTATCGAAGGGCTTGGCTATAGACGATGGATCGTGTGGTGTGTTCTGGATGGGAGCTGGATGCATGTAGGTAACTGTATGAGTCAGTGGGTTTTCTGTAGAGAGTGGTGTCTAATTTTCCATTGTTGATTTGTACGGTGGTGTCCAGGAAGTGGATCTCTCGTGTAGAATGGTCCAGGCTGAGGTTGATGGTGGGGTGTAGGTTGTTGAAATCTCTGTGGAATATCTCCAGTGTTTCTTGGCCATGTGTCCAGATCATAAAGATGTCATCGATGTACCGTAGGTAGAGGAGGGGTGAAAGGGGACGGGAGTTGAGGAAACGTTGTTCTAGGTCAGCCATAAAGATGTTAGCATACTGTGGGGCCATGCGTGTACCCATGGCTGTGCCGCTGATCTGGAGGTATAAGTTGTTCTCAAACCGGAAATAATTGTGGGTGAGAACAAAGTTACATAGGTCTGCTATCAGGTTGGCAGTAGTGTCCTCTGGGATAGTGTTTCTAATTGCTTGTAATCCGTCTTCATGTGGGATGTTGGTATATAGAGCTTCTACATCCATGGTGGCAAGGATGGTATTATTGGGGAGGTTATCGATGTTTTGTAATTTCCTTAGGAAGTCAGTAGTGTCTCGGAGATAGCTGGGGGTATTGGTTACGAAGGGTTTGAGAAGAGTGTCTACATAGCTGGATAGACCAGTAGTGAGCGTGCCAATACCAGAGATGATGGGACGTCCGGGGTGCCCAGGTTTATGGATCTTGGGAAGTAGATAGAACAATCCTGGTCGGGGGTCAGAAGGTGATTCTGTGAGGATTTGTTCCCGTTTGACATGGGCGTCCCGTTGTTGACTGAGAGGAGTGTGGAGTCCTGAACGTATCTCTTGGCCCAGGGTCCACAACTGGAAAGGGAATTTGGCGTCTCTCAGCATAAGTTTGGCACCCCAGTGCTAATCCCTCGCCCTCCGGATGTCTCCCTGGGGAACCGTGTGGCCTTGGCAGGAGGCAGCAGGGGATGGAGTAGAGGAGCTCATCGTTTCCTCCCTTTGTTATTCCCTTTTCCTTGAAGTTTGAGCCAATCAGAGATTAAGACGAATGTAGTCGACAAAAGGCTGCCAGCCCAACCTCCTGCCCTTTCACTTTCCCTCTGGAATAGTTCCCGAGAAGAATGGCCTGAGTTAAGTCCCATTTGGAGCTGTGTCTACCAGGAAGTCTCAGTACAGCCAGAGCACAGAAAGAGAAACACGGGCCATTTCAGCGCTTCACTGTACCCTGAAGAATTCACTGCAGCCAAGGTTCTCTTACCCCCCTTCCCTCACCGTGAGCTCCACTTCACTCCTGCTAATTGAATAATTATAGCTTATGTTTGTCTTCCATGAACGTAACAATTCCTAATTCATTACTGCTGCAAAAGCAGCATTGACCCCCATTTTACAGAAGGGGAAACTGAGGCATAGGGTGGTGACTAGACTTGTCCAAAGGAAGTCCAGACCAGACTGGGCTTAGAACACACATATCCCTGTCTCCTAGGCCTTTGCTCAAGCCATAGGACCAATGTTTCTCTCTCCTAATAAGCTTTACAGCCATCTCCAGCTGGGGGATTTTGTCCAATTTCTGCTCCAAACCATACACGAGCCAATACTTCCCTTGTGGGAGGGTGGCCCCAGTGTTCCTGTCAGACACCTCGAGAGAAGGTCCCTCCCTTTGGCTCAGGAATGGGCAAGAATTTTTGCAGGGGGCCACACCAAGAATTTTGGTAAGTGGCCAGGGGCTGCACTTTTCTTTTATATTAATGAAGGGGCGGGGGGGGGGGGGGATGGTCTGAGAGGGAGTTTGGGAGTAGGAGAGGCTTCTAATTTGGGGCAGCAGGTGGGGAAGGGGGGATGCGAGGTCTGGGAGGGAGTCTGGGTGCAGGAAGTGGATCTGATTTGGGCCGGGGGTTGGGGCAGGGATGGAGGTGAGGGGTGCAGGGCCTGGCCCTGGCCGGGGAGGCATGCACCATAGGTGGCTCCCGGCCGGTGACACTTTGAGGCACTCAGAAAGGCAGGCCGCATGTTGTGGTGGCTCCATACTACTCAAAGCTGCCAGCTGCTACTGCCAAATGTGTGTCCACATCCCTTGGAGCACTAGGTCGCCGTGCCCTGCCCCCGCAACTCCCATTGGCCGGTTTCCAATTTTTATGCCAATGACCTAAAACCCACCTGCCACTGGAATTGCCAAGGATGCCCGGTTGTATGGAGGATTTCCATCTTGTCAGCCAGCACAATAAATGAAGTAGCAATATTTGCCAGGCCTGTTTACAGAACCTCGCCCAGTAAGGCCTCGACCCAGAAATGTTAGAATCAAACCACTTTTCACAGATCCCGTTTGTTCCTAAGCCACCAGCTAAACTAAAAGATGTCCTTTGGGGAAAAAAAAGGGAGTCCTCAGTATTGCTTATCCTCAATAACAATAACCGCTTCTAAAGTGCTTTAGAAAGATTATTTTTGTTAAGCTTCTATGCCCTGGGAAGTAGCCGAGGGTTACTGCACCCATTTCACAGATGGGTAAAGGTAGCTATATCCCGAAAAGGGCAAAGCATATGTCTAAAGGAATACATTGGACTCCCTAACAGCTGTAGTCAATACCAACCAAAATGGTTCATTACCTGGAGTGGGTCCTATTGCTTGCTTCATAAGTGAAAATATAATCAATTCTAGCTGGTTCGATATTTTGAAAGGATCCGAGTTTCGTTAATATTCCACACACCTCTCCTTTCCCTGTGTACGTATCTGGAGGAGCTGTCTGCATATCCCTGTTTTTCTTCCCCCAGGATGACAGATATTGTAACAATGACAGTAGATTAATATCTCTTTAATCAGCCAAAATGAACATGACACACAAGGGTGACAGTTCAATTTTCTGGTAACAGATTGTGGCTATCAAAGCCCTCCTGTTCCAGCTGATTTTTATTCCTGGCAGAGATAATATGGCTTTGGGAGGACCCCAGCTCCCCGTCAGCTCATCAGATGCCCATTAAATAAATCTCGTAACACATAGGCGTTACTCACACGCCTGACAGGGCTCTGGCGGCTCCGGGAATTAAATGAGCTCTGACACATGGAATGTAGTGAGACTGTCACTTGGCAGAGGGAAGGCGCAGAACATATTTCAGAATAAACAGTGAAGTGGCTCCCTCTCCTTCTTCCCTGTTTGTTTGTTGTGGATGTCTGGGGGTGGAAACATGGGTCAGGCACTGAGTCTGTCTCCTGGCAGAAAATGTCCAGGGAACAAAAGGTGAATGGGGGGGAAGGTACAGTCGACGCTAGCCACCGAATTAGCTCTGTGCAGTGTTTGTTTGCAGGCGGGATTGCAGCCGAATCTTGTTTCCAAATTGGAAGTTTAATCTTCAGGATCTAATTCCAATCTTTTTTCTTTTTCCTGTGACATTTCTCAAGCGAGATCACTCCAGAAAGTGCACCAAAATAAAATAAAATAAAATAAAAAGGCAAATGCTCCCTTTTCAATAGCAGGTCCTGTGCCCCAGCCTCATCCAGCTCTCATTCTTTATTGCTTAGACTTGTAATACAAAACTAGGCTTCATTATGCCAAGGTTGGAATTTGTCAGTATGAATTTCTGTGAATACAATATTGGCACTTGCCATGAACCGCTTAGATATCCAGCAGCTGATAAGTAAACTCCTGCATTTGGGAAAGGAGAGAACCACTGGTATTCTGGAATCTGATCTTCTCATTGTTTTCTAAATGCATCTTCACCAATTATGGTGATTGTGGGTCATTGACCCCCTACTTCAAAAGAGTTTGCCACCCCTGCTGTAGCCCATATGAATATAGGCTACAGAATTACAAAGTGTAGGATTCGTCATCCATCTGCACGTGAAATTCAGCTGTGTTTTGTCCTGCAGATTCCCACACACAGCATCTTTCTGGTTGTCCTTCAAGAAAAACAAACACCAACACGTAAAATAGGTTTGAAACGGCTTGATTTTGTGTGATTTCCACTCTTGCTCTAAAACGTTAATCGCTTTTGCAAACCTGGCCTGCATCCCCTTGTGTCTCAAGACCTGATAGTGGACAAATGTAATCAATTCACTTAATGTTGGTTGCCTGACAAAACTTTTTGCACGACTCCTTGCTGCTTGTCTGGCAGAAGACATGCAACATGTTTGTTTTCTAAGATAAAATAATGCAAGTATTTTGAATTAAAAATGTTTCCAAGAGAAAATTAACAATACATTACCCAAACAGTGAGATTAAAACATATCCATATGATTGTAATTAGGAAGTCAAATACGTCCAAAGGAGCATTCTGTCATTCCCCACTCCTGTTACAACCTCTGTGATACAAATGGGTTCGTATTTATGCCATTTTCTCTTTGTTCTTATTACAGCTTTTTTTTCATAAGAATAAGTCATCAAGGTTTTAAATGACTAATACATTCTCTAAATTACAGTCAAAGGATGCATTACTTTATTTTTTCCCCTCCACGTTCTGTATCTTAATTGCCTAGCTATTTCCCATCCTCCTCTCTGTAACAACTCATTAGCCTAAAGGGAAAAGAATAGAATGCAGCCCATCTAGAATATTGCATCAAGTAGTTGAGACCCCACTACCTGAAAGAAGATGATAAATTGGAGGGAGAAACTGTCATCTCTTATGAGCCTTCTGAAAAATAGCACTTAAAAATTCACCCATCAAATATCTGTGAGCTGCAGAGTCAGAATTATTGGCATGGATTATTTTGGTAATCATTTCAAATAATAAAATCAAGATGCACAGGATCAGTTTAAAGGGTATCCAGAAGGCCCTGTTTAGCAAAATATTTAAGCACGTGCATAACTTTGTGCACAGGAATAGTTGCATTGGGGTCACTAAGAATAATTGCATGCTTGTGTACCTTGACCAAGCAGGGCCAAATAGAAGAAGATGACATCACTGGATACAGATGATTTACTTAGCTCTGCTTATTGCCATCTGGTCACTGTAGCAGCTTATGTGAAACTACAGGGTGGTCTCAGTCATAGAATAATCGAATTGGAAGGGACCTCAGACTTCCTCTTATAACTGAAATCAATGTAAGGATTTGGCTGTCCCAGGAAAATGGGATGTGCTTGGAATGGGATTACTTCTTATAAAACCAAACAGAAAAGAGACAGAATCACCAAAGCGAGTACACTCCTCAAAACTGACATAACTGGGCGAATGTTGAAACCGAACCAAGAAGAGCCAGAAAAATAGGATGAACTTGGAATAGGATTGCTTCTCAATATGCTTTAGAAAAGAGATAAATGGAGACATTTGGAGTGGTGCTCTCTTTTGGCACAGCTAAGTCAATGCTTACGGTTTGAAAACTATAAGATAGAGTCATTGGAATCCAAATTGACTATACCCCTTTTTTGTTAAAACATAGCGAATTATAAGAGGTTATAGGGATAAAGAAAAAATACACTTGATGGAATTTCCATTTTAAAAAATTACTAAAAAAAATTAAATAGAAACATTTTAACAATCTCTCTTTTTAAGAAATTCGAACTAAAAATTACCTTCATAAAAATAACACTGTATTTTTGAAAAATACAATTGTTTAAATAAAGCAGGTACACATTCCTTTTATTTTCCAAAATAAACCTTTATTGAGTTATGGATTTGAGCAATGCCAGGTAAATCTGATGGTGTGTGTGTGTGTGGTTTCAGCTGATATTTTGGCTGTGTGTGTGTGTGTGTGTGTGTGTGTGTGTGTGTGTGTGCAGTTTCAACTGATATTTTGGCAGTGTGTGTGTGTGTGTGTGTGTGTGTGTGTGTGTGTGTGTGCAGTTTCAACTGATATTTTGGCTGTGTGTGTGTGTGCGTGCATGTGTATGTGTGTGTGTGTGTGTGTGTGTGTGTGTGTGTGTGTATGTGTGTGTGTGTGTGCGTGTGCAGTTTCAACTGATATTTTTGCAGTGTGTGTGGTTTCAGCTGATATTTTGTCTGTGTGTGTGCATGCATGCATGTGTGTGTGTGTGTGTGTGTGTGTGTGTGTGTGTGTGTGTGTGCGTGTGCAGTTTCAACTGATATTTTGGCAGTGTGTGTGGTTTCAGCTGATATTTTGTCTGTGTGTGCGCGTGCGTGTGTGTGTGTGTGTGTGTGTGTGTGGTTTCAGCAGATATGTTGGCAGGCTGTTGACCTTCTAAAACTCACTCAAGTTTTTCTTCTTTACTTTGACATTGACAAAGCTATTAAGTTGGTCACGGATTTTATGGGCCGGCACCAGCCGAAGATTTTTTTAAGCAATTAGGTTGTGACACTTAAAGTCATTAAGCAGCCGGTCTGAGACAGAGAGCAAACTTTCTGTGCACTTCACTACCCTCTTGCTCATGCTTACTGAGTTGGCACCGCGGACTCTCGGAGTGAGAAAGTGGCTTAGGGAATTGAGGCAAGCCTCCGTCCAAATTGCCTCATCATCTCCTTCCAAATGTTTATTGCGAGGTCTTTTCGAAGCCTTAGCACAGCCTGCTGAATGTTTCCTGTTATTGTTTGTCTTGGATGATTCAAAGGGGAGACATCCGACTTCAGATTTTCCCAGTGTAACAGTGCTGTGGGGGCTCTGTTGTTTCACAGCTTTTTACCACTGCGGGAGGGGCTTTGAATGAACCTGCTGCTACCGCACTGTTCAGGTTGAGGATGTTGGCCCACATCTACACAAGTAGAAGAACAGCTTTGAAGGTATAAGGCACTGCGTGTCTGTTCCTGGCACATAATACTCAACTACACCAAAGCTGCAAGCATTTTAGCATCAGAGACAGACACATGGCGAGTTAAGACAAGCGATCCTGGTTTGTTTTTCTGCTCTCAGCAGTTGGGGCATGCTCCTTGGTTTCTGTATCAGCCGGCACCAGAAGTAGCAGCAGAGAATGTGAAACAGCCTTGCAGTCAACAAGCAAACACACAATATAGTGTGCCGTTTGCCATCCCTAGCCATGCTGCCCAAAGCACTGGGGCTGGCAGCATTAGTATCAGGGCTGGTAGTGTGGCAATTGTGCCAATCAGGTACTGGAGTAGCTGAGGCTTTGGGGAAGGGAGGAAAATGGGAGGGCCAGGGGCTAGCCACCCCGGCTCACTGCATTGGCCAGGATTTGGGCTGGCTCTTCCTGGCAAGGCTGTCTTGACCCTGCTCCCTGGTGGGGATCAGGAGGGCTGGAGTGAAGGGTCCTCTGGGTAAGATGTGGGCTGCAGCCTGTAGCATGTCCCCTTCTGACGAACAGCCTCCAATCAGCATTGAGCTGCCATTGTGTTAGGCACGTACCGAGCTGACCGTGCCCTGAAGAGCTCACAATCTAAGTACAGTAAAACTCCAAGGCTACGTCTACACTGCAGGCTTTTTGCGCAAGAACACTTGTTCTTGCGAAAAAATTTGTAGAGCGTCTACACTGCACGTGCGTTCTTGCGCAAGTAAATTTACAGTAAAGCGTCAGAAAACAGGGCTTCTTGCACAGGAGTTATTCCTCTCCCCATGAGGAATAAGCCCTCTTGCGCAAGAGCTCTTCCACAAGAAGGCAGTGTGGACGGGTAACAGGGGTTTCTTACGCAAGAAAGCCCTATGGCTAAAATGGCTATCAGAGCTTTTTTGCACAAGAGAGCATCCACACGGCCATAGACACTCTTGCACAAAAGCACAGCTCTTCCACAAAAGCACATGGCAGTGTGGATGCTCTCTCGTGGAAGTCCTTTTGCACAAGAACTCTTGCGCAAAACAGTTCTTGCACAAGAAGCCTGCAGTGTAGACGTAGCCCAATAGTCCTGCATCCAATTGTACGGCACCCTCGATAGTCCGGCATCAAAATGGCAAGAGCCTAGTGAGTGAGCTTCGGCAAAAAATGAGTCACAAGGCAGCAGTGGCAGCAGCTGAACCGAGCAAAAAGGGTAAAAAAGTGTTTAAAAAACTAAAACATTGCAGTATACTGTATACAGTATGTACAATAAAAAGGGTTAAAACACTTTACATACAGTATATACTGTCTACAGTATATATATAACGAGTTTATAGTACCTCCTGATACTCCGGCATATTCGAAAATCCAGCACCACCTAGGTCCCAAAGGTTCCGGATTATCGGAAGTCTACTGTAGATCACACAAAAGGTGGGTGAAAAAAAAATAGAAGCAAAGTGATTTGCCCAAGGTCACACATGAAGTCAGTGGCAGAGTCAGGATTCGCTCACAAAGCTCTAGCATCCCTACTGCAGGGCAGCAGTCACTGGACCACGTGGTCCTTCTGGGGACTTCCTTTGTGGTAAAGCCTCAGCCAGATCTAATAGACATACTTATATTTTCTTAGTAGTTTAACAGGAGATTTGGAAAATATTGGGCTGCGTTCAGAGCCAATCAGAACTTTGCCTAATATGTCAACAGAACTTGCACAAGTTTAGATAATGTATATGATATCGGTTTCATTTCTTTGCCTTCCTGGGATTCGAGGTAAATTAGTAAATGTTTGTATTGGGCTGGAATTGCTAAGGATAATTTCCATTCTTGATTTCAAACAGACCATGTATTCAGAGAGGCTGATTTTGTGATATGTACAACTGTAATGGAAGGAAAAGTTAGGGTAAGGATCATCAAAGAACCCATGTGATAGATTAATAGCCCAGCTGTGCAATTTCAAATTATTCTGATAATTCTAGAATTCCTTAGAGAGCCCAAACATCGAAAATCAAGGTAGCAGCCTGTATACAGAAATAGAGAACATCACCTAGGCTAGGACTAGACAACGCAGTTTTTCCAGTATCCCGGAAAAACTCTGCCACGTCCAGTGAACGCATCTACTCTTCTGCTTTTTTTTTTGCGGAAGAGCAGATGTGCTCTTTCGGAAGCCCTGTCCCATGAAGAAGAAGGGCTCTTCCGAAAGAGGAGGTTTTTCTGAAATTTGGCCCAGTGTAGGCGGGCCAAATTACGGAAAAGCCTCTTCTGACAAAACTATCAGAAAAAGGTACATAAATTGTGGAGCACAATTTACGTACCCTTTTCCGATAAAACGTTGTAGTCTAGATGTAGCCTGATTCCTGCATTTGTAAAGATCCCACAAATTGCTCTAGAGGGCGTCAGAGAGCTATTTCTCCAAAAGGACGGGCTAGTTTACAAATGCAGCACAAACAGGGACAAAATAGTCAATCAACGCTCACCCCCCAAACCCACTGTAAAGTGTGTTTGTGGAGAGGGGTGAGGGTTTGGCAGATGGTGAAGGCCCTACAAAACCTCTATCCCCCTCCCCTGCATCTCTGGCTCAGGCAGATTTTGCCTGTACTAAAATTGTGGGTGCTTTTCACAACTGCACACAAGATTACACAGTTCTGTTCTTCTTGCTCTTTCTGGAAGTTGATTTTGCTCGAATCAGGTTGCGGGTCATTAGGATAAGTTGTACCTGGGGCTTCTGTGCTTCCTGACTATTTTCTCAATTGCCTTTAGTCAAATCCACCTGCCACCCCCTCAAACATTTTGAGTTCATGCCCCCCCATCAGCAGGTTGCTGTGCGTGACAGTGGGCGTTCAGAGAGTCATGTGGGTTTCTCAGCTCTGCTTCACTAGTTAAATTGCAACAGGCCACATTTCCTCAACGGCTCAGCGTGCCCCATTGCAGTCGATGGCCAGGTAGGGCCAGGATTTCACCCGTTTCAATAGAGCGCCTCTCTCTATGGGACATTACCATCATTACTGGCAGGTCCCACTGCGTGCCAGCCTCCCCCCCGAACGGTGAGTGTGTATGTGTGTGTGTGGGAGGGGAGGGGGGCAGTGGCTGACAAGCAAGATAGATGTGCATGGGTTGTGGGTGAAGGTAGGGCTGGCAGACGCAAGCCCCCAACCCCACACTCAGCTCCACCCCTTCTTCCCAGGCCCCACCCCCATGGAAACCAAATCCCTACCCTCCAGCTCCACATGGAAGTGGGGCGGTGCACGACCCCAGTCTCCCCAGCCCCGGAGCTCAGGCAGGGAGGGCACTGAGGGGCAGCGACACTCCCAGTGCACCTACAGCAGGTGTTCTGGGGGGCGGAGTCTGGGCAGGGCCAGGCTGGCAGTTTGGGGAGGCCACGCCTTCCCCCGCCTCATGCACCCGCTGCCCCTGTAGGGGTGCAAGGCTGCTGGCAGCGGCAAGATGCAGAGTGTGGGATCACCACTCCCCCTGCTGGTCCCTGTGCAGCCCCCGCCACGAGCCGGCTCTCGCCAGCAGGGTCCTGCCCCTGTCCTATTCCCAGCCAGCACTGGCTGTGCACTGCGGTGGGTGGGGAGTGCAGGCAGGCACCAGGTGGCGGCGGGTCACATGTCGCCTCCCCTGCCCATCCCTGGTCCCTTTGTGTGCTCCGTCTCCCTGTCCTCTGTGCAGAGACCCAGCCCCTGGTAGGAGTGCTGCACTCGCCAAGGGCCACTAGTGTGTAGGGAGAGGGACAAGCAGTTTCCAGCCCATTCACAGCCCATTCACACTGCCTCTACAGCAGCCCCCACAGCAGGGGCCTGGCACCTTCTTCACTTGTGCCCCACCCTGGCAACGCAGGGCTGCTCCTTCCCTTCCCACCCAGAGTCACCTCTCTGGCCAGGTTCACTGCAGTCAGGGCTCCCTGGGCCTTGGTGCACAAGGCACCATTCGGGTTTAACCCCTTCTTGCCTGTGCAATCGCCTGGGGACAGGAGGCGGCTGGGTTATGTCGGTGGCCAGCAGCAGCCTGACGGTGTGAGTGCCTTTGGAAACTACGCGGGCAGGAAGGCAGAAGCTGCTTCCAGCCACAGGGGAGTGCAAAAGCAGAGAAGAGCTCCACAAAGACATGGGCCAGGTCATCCCTTCCCCTCTCTTCTCCCCCCAGCAGCAGGAAGCAGCTCCCGGCCCTTCCCTCCTAGAAGTTATCAAAACTTTTGCAAGTTCTGTTGCCATATTAGGCAAAGTTCTGGTTGGCTCTGAACTCATTAGCCCAATGAGTCTCCTGTTAAACTACTGAGAAAATGCAAATGTGTCTATTAGATCCGGCCAGGTCTTTACCACAAGGGAACTCCCCAGAGGGGCCATGTGGTTCAGTCACTGCAGTAAGGATGCTGGAGCCTTGTGGAACCCTGGCAGAAATCTGAGGGGGTGACCCTGTGTGACGTAGTGTGGGTACCTTGCTGGTTGCTGGGCTTGGGCTGTGGGTGACCCCCACTGGCTGCTGTCTGTACCACGGCCCAGCCAAGTACCTGTTCGACTGGTTACCTCCCAGGGAGAGGAACAAAGGAAGGTGGAACGCCACCCCTGGCTGGGGGGCAAGCCTGGAAGGGATGGTTAGTTGGTGTCTGTCTGGGATCATGGAGGAAACAGCCTAGGGAAAGGGCTGGAATTTAGGGGCCCTGTCTCCCCCATCTCAAGGGGGGCTGAGGCATCCTAGGCCTGCCCTGCAACCAGATTACATCCGTGCTGTGCTGTATCCTGGAGAAGCAATAAACTCCCTCTATTCTACTGGCTGGTGGAGTCTGTTCGTGCCACTACGGGGTGCAGGCAACGGGGAAACCCCAATGCGCTGTCACACCCTGTATGCCCCCACCCTGTGTTGCCTCAGGAAGGCACAATGCCCGGCACCAGGAAAGGCAGGTCCTTCCCGGCATGGAGGCTGGAGAGCACTGGGCGGGGACAGTTGAGTGGCTTTGTCACCCCTTTGTGAGAGAAGTGTATGGGACTGCACGTGTGTCACCTCTCCTTGTGTGTGTGTGTGTGGGGGGGGAGGACTGTGTGTCATCCCTCCCCACATGAACCCTAAGGCTTTAAAGATGAGGTAAATAAAAAGGATCCAACTATGCAGTATTTCTTTTTAACAGAGTTTCCGTCAACTTCCTGCTAATGCTGCTGAACTTGCCTGAGTAAGAAGACTTTTCCCAGGTGTCCTGTATTCTGCATAAGGAAACACGGTCACCCTCGTTTTCTGGCAAATCTAGCGCCTGATGCTGTTTCCCTAAGCTGCCTGGAGTCATGTGAAGAGGTACACATGCAAGATTTCCAACAGTTCAACTTTGGACTTCACGAACCATGAAAAAATTGGCCAACCTCACAAACATTTGCAGAAACGCAGACCCAAAGGAGGTGTGAACACAACCAGAGCTAAATGAGTGAAAAATCAAAGCATCTATTTATACAACCGTTTTTCCTGGATTCCCTCCTCGCGCCAAACCATAGAGAGTTTCACCTTTTTAAAACCACATGTGTCATTGTTAAAATTAAATGTAACCATCACCCTGCCATCAGACCTGTTTCCTTTTACTAATTGGCGTGTTGTACAATTCAAATGAACCATGCAAATAAAGGCAACGTTGTCCGAACTGGGACAGCCCTGCTGAGTGCTGGAGTTTGGCCCATGTGTTCATATCATGCTGTCTTTGGGAGGTCCCTGTCTGCTCCAATCTTCTGAGTCAACCGGACGTGAAACATTCCAGAATATCTTATGCTTTGTGTTTCCCTGCTCTCTCTGCCTGCCAACATCTCCGTTGAATCTTTCTTTCCACTGTATAACCTGGTGAACTTATATGTGTATGTACACACACACACACCCACACACACACAGACACACACACACACACACTTTGCAGCTCTTGACTAACATCCCTTTGAGAGTTGGAAAGCACTTCATTATTAATTATGATGCTTTAGTGTCTAGAGGTTTCATTGTGCAAGGCCCTGTAGAGAGAGGCCCTGCCCCAAAGAGCTTGCATTCCAATCAGACACGACCAATGGTGGGAGAACTGAGTCACAAGGAAGGGATAGGCCTGACTCCGCTCCCACAGAAATTGTTATTGGCTTCAGTCTGGCACGGTCATGGCCACAGTGAGTTGTTCAAGGCCCCACAGGAAGTCTGTGGCAAAATCAGGAATGGTACCCAGGGCAGTGCTGTAACCAGGCCCACTGATGGGAAGGCACAGGGGGCAATTTTCCCGGGGCCTGGCGATTAAAAGGTGCCCAGGACTCCTGGCCACTGCTGAGGGAGCAGTGGTGGCTGGAGCCCTGAGCCCTTTCAAGTGCCACCGGAGCACGGTCGCGGTGCTCTGGGCAGCTCTTAGGACTGCCTGCGGAGGGGACTTCATGGTCCGGCTGCCCTCGGCCCCACCCCTTCTGCCTGAGGCTCTGCCCCTTCTGCGAGTATGGAGCCACCTCCCCCCACCTCGCCCAGGGGCTCGGCATGGCTGTCAACTCTCCACAAGCCCATCTGCATATATTAATCAGGTAAGTCAATCCTCGCCCCCCCATCATTATCCCAGTTCACTTGTGGGGATACTGAAAGGCAGAGAGGCTGAGCGACTGGCTGAAGGGCCCCAGGGGAATGTTCACAGCCATGACAAAAATGCCAAAGCTCCCAACGTCCTGCCGAGTGCTCCAAGCACTTAGCCCCGTTGACTCCTTCCCTATATATCACTTACCAGATAGTCTGAACAATCTAAAGTGTTGGGGGATCCAGGTTCTCATATAGCAGGGGAGGAAGGGAGTATTCGCGCCAAGACTTCAGAGCACATGCCTACTCTTGGGACGGGGCCTTTCATCTTTCCACAGAGACAGGGCTTTGCACCTGAGTTCTCATTCGAAAGTCCCTTCCATAGGGTACATCTTCACTGGAAGGTATCCCGAAATAGCTAACCCATGACTACACACGCACCCATTATATAGAAATATTTTTGTGCTATTTCACCATCCTGGTATATCTCATTGCACGAGGGTTAAAGGATGGCTCGAACTAGCGCGTTATTTTGAGATTTGGTGCTGTGAAGACGAATCTATTTCAAAATAACTTATTTTGAAATTTGGCATAAGATACACAAGTTGTGTAGTGCAAATTGCGTATCTTATTTCGAGTTTAGGGCGCTGTGGAGACACACCCATAGTAAACTACACAACACTCCCTTTGTCCACCAGGGAATGGTACAAGGTGAGGCAGAGGGTGATGGGACTCCTAGTTCCAGGAATCTAGTCCTTCGGCCTCAGCAAGTTCATGTGTTTGCCCAAACCAGCCATGTCCAAGCCTGCCAAAGGCCGGTATTTGGGGAACTGTGCTGCTGGCAAAGGGAAGTGCCAGCTGGTTTCATAGAATCATAGAACATGAAAACTGGAAGGGACCTCGAGAGATCATTGAGTCCAGTCCCCTGCCCTCACGGCAGGACCAAACACCCGTCTAGATCATCTCTGACAGGTGTCTATCTAGATTGATCTTAAATATCTCCAGTGATGGAGATTCCACAACCTCCCTAGACAATTTATTCCTGTGTTTAACCACCTTGACAGTTAGGAAGTTTATTCTAATGTATAACCTCAACCTCCCTTGCGGCAATGTAAGCCCATTGCTTCTTGCCCTATCCCCAGAGGCTAAGGAGAACAATCCCCCTCCCCAATGACACCCTTTTAGATACCTGCAAATCACTATCATCCCCCCTCTTCGTCTTCTCTTTTCCAGACTAAACAGACCCAATTCTTTTAGTCTTCCTTCATAGGTCATATTTTCTAGACCTTTGATAATTTTTGTTGCTCTTTTCTGGACCTTCTCCAATTTCTCCACATTTTTCTTGAAATGTGGTACCCAGAACTGGACACAATGGCTGCGTCTAGACTGCAAGCCTCTTTTGAAAGAGAGCATCTAGACTATAAGCAGATGTTTCAAAAAAACGAGCCGCTTTTGTCTAGACACAGTTTGCATTCAATAGCACCTATTTTCGAAAGAGTACTTTTGAGAAAAAGGCATTATTCCTCGCAAAAGTAGGTTTACCGCGATCAAAAAAACTGCTGCGTTCTTTTGATTTACTTTTGAAAGAACATAGAGGCAGTCTAGATGCAGGTGAATTTTTTTTCGAAAAAAGGGCTACTTTTTTCGAAAAAATCCTGTAGTCTAAACACACCCAATACGCCAACTGAGGCCAAATCAGTGCAGATGGAGTGTAAGAATGACTTCTTGTGTCTTGCTCATAACACTCCTGTTAATACAGCCCAGAATCATGTTTGTTTTTTTGCAACAGTGTCCCACTGTTGACTCATGTTTACATAAATGTATAATTTAAATAATTACACAATGGTGTGATGGGGAGGGGGCGAAGTCTGCCAAATGCTGCTCAGATAATCACAGACAAATTACTTGGTGGCCCAATCATGGAGAAGACTGTGAGCCTCTTGGAAGATTCTCAATGTCCTCATTCACCAGATTTGGGCCCAGGAAAGTTTTCCCTAAGTCTGAACTTACTGGTGCTGGTTTTAAATGGGAGAAACTGGTCTATACTAGGGCTTTATTTTGAAATAATCCCTCTTAGGTCAAAATAATAAATGGAGCATCCACATTACCAACCCCATTATTTTGAAATAATGGACCGCTTATTTTGAAATCTGTATTCCTGCTTTTCTTGGGGAATAACACTAATTTCAAAATAGTTATTTTGAAATAGTGGCAGTGTGGATGATCCAGTGCTGCTATTTCGAAATAACTACTTCCCAGAGTCATTCGAACTAATTACACCCTAGTGTTTCGTAGGGCTCTAAATCAAGGTAGCACGTCCACATTAATGGAGCCTGCTTCAGACTAATTTCGAGGCTTTCCCATAGTGTAGACACGCTATTTTGCTTTTGTTATTTCAGGAGTTATTACATCAATTTTAGTGATTTCGAAATAGTTTCATAGTATAGACATGCTCCTAAAGTTGATGGACTAAACCCTAACTCCTGATTTACCCTACAGTAGATCAGACCCTACAAGAAGCAATGGGCTTAAATTGCAGCAAGGGAGGTTTAGGTTGGACATTAGGAAAAACTTAAATAAATTGCCTACGGAGGTTGTGGAATCTCCATTATTGGAGATATTTAAGAGCAGGTTGGACAGACATCTACTAGGGTGATCTAGACAATGTTTGGTCCTGCTGTGAAGGCAGGGGACTGGACTTGATGACCTCTCAAGGTTCCTTCCGGTTCTATGATTCTATGATTCTGTGTATAAGTCCTGAAAGCTTAGATCTTTTTTCACATTGGTTGCGCCTTGCTACAGCTTAACTGACTGATTCACACTGGAGATAGTGGGTGTGTCTAGACTACAGGGTTTTGTTGACAAAAGTGGACTTTTGTTGACAAAACTATACTTGTGTCCACACTGCCTTTGAGTTATGTCGACATAACGTCGACAAAACTCAGCAGTTTTGTCGACGTATGTAAACCTCATTCTACGAGGAATAACGCCTTTTCTTCACAGAGTTCTGTCGATAGAAGGCGTTATTGCATCTACACTGTCCTTTGCGTCCACACTGTTATGTCGACAAAGTGGCTTGCTTTGTTGACAGAACTGGATGTAGTCTAGACGCTCTTTGTCGACAGAAGCTTTGTCGACAGTATCTGTTGACAAAACTTCTGTCGACAAAACCCTGTAGTATAGACGTACCCAGTGAGAGCAGCATGAGCCCCTTGATGGTGGTTTGTAATTGCTCATGCTTCATACAAGTTGGAAAGGACATTGAGGGTGTGTCTAGACTACAGGGCTTTGTCGACAAAAGTGGACTTTTGTCAACAAAACTATACCTGCGTCCACACTGCCTTTGAGTTATGTCGACATAACATCGACAAAACTCAGCAGGATGGAGATGATGATACAAAACTCAGAGTTCTGTCGATAGAAGGCATTATTGCATCTACACTGTCCTTTGCGTCCACACTGTTATGTCGACAAAGCGGCTTGCTTTGTCAACAGAACTGGATGTAGTCTAGATGCTCTTTGTCAACAGAAGCTTTGTCGACAGTATCTGTTGACAAAACTTATGTCGACAAAACCCTGTAGTCTAGACATACCCTGAGAGTCCAGGGATATGAACAGGGCCCTACCAAATTCATGGCCATGAAAAATGCACCATGAGACCATGAAGTCTGGTCTTTTGTGTGTTGTTACCCTGTACCATACAGATGTCATGGAGGAGACTGGCATTCCTCAAACTGGGGGTCCTGACCCAACACAGAGTTGCTGGGGATTGTGGTATTGCCCTCCTTATTTCTGCGCTTGCTTCCAAAGCTGAGTGGCCTCAGAGCAGTGGCTGTTGGCCAGACTTCCAGCTCTGAAGGCAGAGTGCAGGGGCAGTGGGTATCATAGGTGGGGAAAGGCATTACCTTCCCAAACTGCAAGGCATGGCTCCACTCACACTGTAGGCACACTGGGGGTGGAGTGTTGCTGCCCCCAGCACCCACCCTCCCTGTGCTCCAGGGCAGGGAATGCTGGGACCATGCACCATAATGCTGGGGGGATGGGTGCCTGGGCCACCCCATCTCCAAGTGATTTGGGGGGGCAGGGTCTGGGCAGAAGGGGCAGGGCTTGAGGGCACGCCTTCCCCAGTCCTACCTTCACTGCTGATGGCACTGCCCCACCTGTAGCAGTGCAGAAGTAAGGGTGGCAACACCATATCATGCCACCCTCACTTCTGAGCTGCTGCTGGAGGCAGATCTTGTGATGCCAGTATTTAAAAAGGGTTCTTGAGGTGATTCTGGCAATTACAGACTGGTAAGTCTACTGGCAAATTAGTTGAAACTACAGTAAAGAATAAAATTGTCAGACACATAATGAACAGAATTTGTTGGGGGAAAGTCAACATGGTTTCTTTAAAGGGAAATCATGTCTTACTAATCTATTACTCTATGTCTACATTGCAGGCTTGTTGTGCAAGAACTTTTTGCATAAGAGTTCTTGAGCAACAGCACGTCCACACTGTCATGTGCTTTTGCGCAAGAGCATCCATAGCAGTGTGGACAGTCTCTTGCACAAGAAAGCTCTGATGGCCATTTTAGCCATAGGGGTTTCTTGCACAAGAAACCCCTGTTCCCATCCACACTAGACTTTTTGCGCAAGAGCTCTTGAGAAAAAAGGGTTATTCCTCATGGGGAGAGGAATAACTCTTGCGCAAAAAGTCCTCTCTTCTGACGATCTACTATAAACTTTCTTGTGCAAGAATGGGCTTGTAGTGTAGAGTTCTTTGAGGGGGGCCAACAAACATATGGACAAGGGGAATCCAGTGGATATAGTATACTTAGATTTCCAGAAAGCTTTGGACAAGGTCCCTCACCAAAGGCTCTTAAGTAAAGTAGGTTGTCATGGGATAAGAGGGAAGGTCCTTTCATGGATTGGATAACCGGTTAAAAGATGGGAAAAAAAGGGTAGGACTAAATGGTCAGTTTTCCAAAAAGAGAGAGGTAACTAGTGGAGTCCCCAAGGGTCTGTTCTGGGACCAATCCTATTCAGCTTATTTACAAATGATCTGGAGAAAAGGGTAAACAGTGAGGTGGTGAAGTTTGCAGATGATACTAAACTGCTCAAGGTAGTTAAGACCAAAGCAGACTGTGAGGCGCTTCAAAAAGATCTCACCAAACTAAGTGATTGGGCAACAAAATGGCAAATGAAATTTAATATTGATAAATGTAAAGTAATGCACATTGGAAAAAATAATCCCAGTTATACATACAATATGATGAGAACTAGTTTAGCGACAACTATTCAAGAAAGAGATGTTGGAGTCATTGTGGATAGTTTTCTGAAAACATCCACTTACTGTGCAGCAGTATTCAAAAAAGCAAATAGAAAGTTAGGAATCATTAAAAAAAGGGATAGAGAATAAGACAGAGAATATTTTATTGCCTCTATATAAAACCCTGGTATGACCACATCTTGAATACGGCGTACAGATGTGGTTGCCTCCTCTCAAAAAAGATATATTGGCAATGGAAAAGGTTTAGAAAAGGGCAACAAAAATGACGAGGGGTTTGCATCAGCCGCTATATGAAGAGAGATTAAAAAGACTGGGATTTTTCATTTTAGCAAAGAGGAGACTAAGGTGGGATATGATAGAGGTCTGTAAAATCATGACTAGCGTGGAAAAACTGAATGAAGAAAAATTATTTACTTATTCCCACTATATAAGAACTAGGGGTCACCAAATGAAATTAATAGGCAGCAGGTTTAAAACAAACAAAAGGAAGTTTTTCTTTACTCAGTGCACAGTCAACCTGTGGAACTCCTTGCCAGGGGATGTTGTGAAAGCAAGGACTTTAACAAGGTTAAAAAAAGAGCTAGATAGATTCATGGAGGTTAGGACCATCAATGGCTATTAGCCAGGATGTGTAGGAATGGTGTCCCTAGCCTCTGTTTGTCTGGAGGTGGGTGACAGGTGAGGGATCACATGATGATCATCTGTTGCGATCCCTCCCTCTGGGGCATCTGGTATTGAACGGTGTTGGCAGACAGGACACTGGGCTGGATGGATCTTTGGCCTGACCCAGTCTGGCCACTCTTATGTTCTTATGTTCTCTGCCTTCAGAGCTGGGCTCCCAGGCAGAAGCTGCAGCTTCTCAGCTGTGAAGGTGGCACCCCTGCCCACAGCAGCACAGAGGTTAGGGGGGCAGTGCCACAAGCCCCCCCCCCCAACTCCTTTTAGGATCAGGACCCATACAATGACACCACTATGGAATTTCAGGTTTCCATGGCTGAAGTTAAAAATTATTTAGAAAAGTGAGATGTCTGTAGGTCACCAGGACCTGATGAAATGCATCCTAGAATACTCAGGGAGCTGATAGAGGAAGTATCTGAGACTTCAGCTAACATCTTTGGAAAATCATGGAACTTGGGAGAGATTCCAGAAGACTGGAAAAGGGCAAATCTAGTGCCCTTCTATAAAAAGGGAAATAAGAACAACCCAGGAAACTACAGGCCAGTCAGTTTAACTTCTGTGCCAGGGAAGATAATGGAATAAGTAATTAAGGAAATCATCTGCAAACATCTGGAAAATAATAAGGTGATAGGTAGCAGCCAACATGGATTTGTAAAGAAGAAATCATGTCAGACCAATCTGATAGCTTTCTTTGATAGGATATTAAGCCTTGTGGATAAGAGGGAAGCGGTGAACGTGGTATATCTAGACTTTAGTAAGGCATTTGACATAGTCTCGCATGACCGTCTTATCAATAAACTAGGGAAATACAACCCAGATGGGGCTACTATGAGTTGGGTGCATTACTGGCTGGATAGCAGTTTTCAGAGAATAGTTATTAATGGTTCACTATCATGCTGGAAGGGCATAACAAGTTGGGTTCTATAGGGGTCTGTTTTGGGACTGGTTCTGTTCAATATCTTCATCAATGATTTAGATATTGGCATAGAGAGTATGCTTATTAAGTTTGCTGACGATACCAAGTTGGGACGGGTTGCAAGAGCTTTGGAGGACAGGGTCATAATTGAAAATGATCTAGACAAAGTAGAGAAATGGTCTGAGGTAAACGGGATGAAGTTTAATAAGGATAAATGCAAAGTACTCACTTAGGAAGGAACAATCTGTTTCACACATACAAAACGGGAAGTGACTGTGTAGGAAGGAGTACTATCAAAAGGGATTCGGGGTCATAGTGGACAACAAGTTAAACATGAGTCAACAGTGTGACGCTGTTGCAAAAAAAGCAAATATGATTCTGGGCTACATTAACAGGTGTGTTGTGAGCAAGACATGAGAAGTCATTCTTCCGCTCTACTAGCTCTGATTAGGCCTCAGTTGGAGTATTGTGTCCAGTTCTGGGCACCACATTTCAAGAAAGATGTGGAGAAATTGGAGAAAGTCCAGAAAAGAACAATAAAAATGATTAAAGGTCTAGAAAACATGAGCTCTGAGGGAAGACTGAAAGAACTGGGCTTATTTAGTTTAGAAAAGAGAAGATGGAGAGGGGACATGATATCAGTTTTCAAGTATCTAATAGGGCCAAGAACTATTTTTCTCTCTCCTCCTTGTAACAACGAGGAGGGAGAAAAATAGTTCTTGGCCTCTGAGGCTCGGACAAGAAGCAATGGACTTAAATTGCAGCAAGGGAGGTTTAGATTGGACATTAGGAAAAACTTCCTCCCTGGACTAAATTGCCTGGGGAAGTTGTGGAATCTCCACCATGGAGAGATTTAAGAGCAGGTTGGACAGACACCTGTCAGGGATGATCTAGATGGTGCTTGGTTCTGCCGTGAGGGCAGGGGACTGGACTCGATGACCTCTTGAGGTCTCTTCCGGTTCTAGGATTCTATGAAATCAGTAAATGCAGGTTTTAAATCCTATGTCTATGAAACTGACCCAAACGGATTGTGAATTTGGTAGGGCCTTTGTTATGGGTGCCGAATGCAAGCCTAAATAAAATAGCAAAAAAACAAAGGGCATTTTAATTCATTCTGAACACGATTTCTCTCCCCCATATATAACAATATAGTATTTGTATGGCACCAGCCATGGGCTTGGTACTTTACACAGTGCTGTATGACATGTTATGACACACTCTATAAATACATACAAACGGAGTCATTTCACCTATCTGTTCTGAAATCTGTTTTGACTGTATGTCACTGGGGTTAGAGCTTAGCATATGGAACATGTCCTTGCCGAGCAGATACTAGGAAAGCTGAACGTTTTAATGGCATGCCATGGTAGACGATCCAGATCTTCTTGGGCTAGATCAATCACTTGACTCCAGACCACATTGGCCGTTATGCCTGTTGCGCAACTTGTGTGAAAAGAGTTGTTTGTCTCAAGCCACGTCCTAAGGGAAAGATGCCCAGCTTGAAAAAATCATCATGCCAGCTGGCACCTTTGTCAAGTGTCAGCTAAAGGCTGGCTTCTGAATGAGCCATGAATACTGAATTCTTCTGCCTTCCTGAGATGTGGTCCCCTCTGTCAGCACTGAGATACCTTGATGAGGGTGGTGTAGAGAACTTTTATGTTGCCTGTGCATGTTGTACAGCAGCGGTCCACCGGGGTTCTATGTGTGGCCCGTGAGATAATTTGTTTTCCACTGCCCTGGCACGGTGTTGCCAGATTCTGCTGGTTTCCCTCCATGCCATTTTTTCTCCTACCAATATTGCTAAAGTGACCCACACGTACGGCAAGGGCACGTGAAAGTAGGTGCATGCTGATTGCACACAACACTGACTGTGAGAGCCAGGCGCTGCTACGGTTCTATTGGCACCGCCCACAAATTCTAGGCATGCAAAACGACCTTATCCCTGAACCCATTTTGGTTACCACAACCTTGCGGCCCACGGAGATGAAGGAAGGCCACTTATGCGGCCCACACACTCATCTAGGTTGCCCAGCGCTGTTATATATTCGAGAAAGTGGAATGACTCCGCTTTCCGGGACTATCAGCGTGTCACTTTTCAGACTTGATTCAGGATACAGTTTTAAATTGCTGCGGACACCTAAAAGAATTAGGATCAACAAATTAGCTAGGGCCAGATCCAGGCAGCCAAACTCTACACGTAATCTGTGGAGTAAATGGGGGACTGCTGGTGTTCTAAAGTGCAAAGAGAATCAGTGAAGGAAATTGGCCATTACAAGAACTTACCTAGGGATAGTAATAGAAATGTAGCTGTGTTAGTCTGGTGTAGCTGAAGCAAAATGCAGGACTAGTCTCCTATAGACAACCACCTAACCTCAAGATGATTCTTAGCAACAACCACAGGACATACCACACTAATACCAACCCCGGTACGTTCCCTTGCAACAAACCCCGTTGCCAGCTTTGTCCACATATTCATTCTGCTGATACCATTATTGGACCTAACCAAGTGAGTTATAAGATCAAGAACACATATTCCTGCGCGTCCAGAAATATAATTTATGCTATCATGTGCCGAAAGTGTCCGTCGGCTATGTACATTGGACAAACGTCTCAGACACTTCGCCAAAGGATTAATGCCCACAAAACAGATATCAGACAAGATCACAAAGAAAAAACTATTTCTTGCCATTTCAACCAGAAAGGACACTGTCTCAATGACTTAACCACCTGCATTCTGCTACAAAGACCTTTTACATCTGCACTTGAAAGGGAATCCTCTGAACTGTCATTCATGTTAAAATTCAACACTCTCCGGGGGGGATTGAACAAAGACCCCAACTACCTTACCCATTACCAAGATAGCTTCCCCAATTATCACCTCTAATACCATTAGCTCACAGACATCTAACTTTCCCCACCTCTAATATCATTAACTCACAGACACTTACCTTCCTTCCTCCCCCCCCTTGCATCCCCCTTCTGTTCTGAAATGTGATTTGTCCTTTTCATATGTGTTCATTTTTTTTAATTGTATCCTTTGGTATATATGGTTGTGACTATTTTCTTCCACTATTTGATCTGAGGAAGTGCGTCTAGCCCACGAAAGCTCATCATCTAATAAACCATCTTGTTAGTCTTTAAAGTGCTACATAGTCCTGCATTTTCCTTATCTAGGGATGTGGCAACTTCTTCATCACTTAGGGCTGCAGCAATTGATCCACTGGCAGTTGATTTATCATGCCTGCTTAGATGTGATAAGTAGACCTCTTAGTGCCCTCCCATTGATTCCAGTACTCCACCAGGATGAGAAGAGTAGATGGAGTTGACGAAAGACCAGCCTTCACTGACATTACTTCATGGAAGACATTGCGGTAAGTGCATCGAATTCAGCTTCACTATTCATGCAGCTGAAGTTGCGCAGGTTAGCTCGATGGGTTATGAACGTAGTTTAGACAGGGCAGATAGTCTTTCAGTCAAGATTGGATGTCTGTTAAAAAAATACACAATAGTTGAGGCAGAAGTTCTGGGTTTGATGCTGACATTATTGGGGCACAATCTTTGGCCCCGGGGGCTCATCTAGACTACACCAAAATTCCCACGGAATTTGCATATCCTCTTTCGGAACTTTGGTGTTGTCTAGATGAGCCTCCGCTGTGCAAGAGGTCAGGCTATATAATCTCAAAAAATGGCCCCATCTGGTTTAAGATCCGTGAGTCCAGTCCTTTGTGCCTGTTTACTATGGAGTGAGTGACATGTGGCAGATATTTCTTTAGAAATATCCCCCTTTAGTAGCTGAAGGCTTCATGTCTGAATGCCAGCCTCTTTCAAAGATTAGGGTTAGTTTGTATTGGAAAGCAGGTCAGGGGTACACGTGATTCGTGATGCTCTGAGTTCCTCTGGCAGCCAAGTTGACATAAATTAAGATGTCTAGATAGCCAGTGGAGTCCTATATGCCATGCCAACCATTCCCTGTGCCCCTCCCCACCCCCGCCATCATCTTACCAAGAACAACTATGTCCCTGACAGGCAGACATATAAATCTTAACCATTAAGAAACAAAGCCGTTTTTAAACTTTAACGAGCAGACTAATGGAAATAAAATGCAGAGAAAATGAAAAAAAAAGTTTTGTATTTTGGTATTCTAGTGGGGGTGAGTGCACACACTAAATAATAAATAAAGCAGGCAATGTTTTTACAGCCTCTTTTCATATGCGTGAATATTTAAAACATGCAAAAATGTGGAATAGGCATTTGCTAGGGACAAAGGAAACACATTTCTTTGATGTAAAGAGGGAAAAGGTGTACCGAGAGCAAGAGGGGGAAACCAGAGCGCTGCATGTTTAATGGATTGGCGGCTGACGCGAGGAGAGATTTCCAAGTGTGAACATATTTGTAGACAAACTGATCTGGCAAGGCAGCTTGGTAAGGTGCATGTACAGTGCAGCTGGCTCGGGAAACAGGATTTTGTTCTCAGGGTGTTGGGCTACCAGGAAACAACAGGCATCGCTCCTGTTGGCCTAACTGCAAAGTCATCCAGTCACTTTCATAGAATCATAGTGTCATGGAACTGGAAGGAACCTTGAGAGGTCATCAAGTCCAGTCCCCTGTACTCATGGCAGGACCAAGCTCCATCTAGACCAGTGATGGGCAAATACTGGCCCACGGGCCGGTTCTGGTTCTTGAGGTTAGCCCCGGCAGGCAGTCACCATTATATTACCTGCGTTTCCACAGGTATAGGTGATTGCAGCTCTCATAGTCTGCAGTTTGCTGTTCCTGGCCAATGAGAGCTGCGGAGGGCGGTGTTCCAGTCTGCACCACTTCCTGCCACTGCCATTGGCCAGGAACGATGATCTGGGGCCATTGGGAGTTGCAATCACTTGTACTTGTGAAGGTCCAGATAAATATAGCAGCGTTAGCTCGCCAGGGTCTAACCCTGCTCAACAGCTACCATCTTAATCTAGACCATCGCGAGCAGGTGTTTGTCTCCACTTTAAAATCTCTACGGATGGAGATTCCACAGCCCCCCCCCCCAAGCAATTTATTCAAGTGTTTAACTACTCCGATAGGTAGGAAGTTTTTCCCAATGTCCAACCTAAACCTCCCTTGCTGCAGTTTAAGTCCATTGTTTCATCAGAGGCCAAGGAGAACAATTTTTCTCCCTCCTCCTTGTAACACCCTTTCAGGTACTTGAAAACTACTGACATGTCCCCTCTCAGTCTTCTCTTTTCCAGACTAAACAAACCCAGTTCTTTCAGTCTTTCCTCTTAGCTCATGTTTTCTAGCTCTTTAATCATTTTTGTTGCTCTTCTCTGGACCTTCTCTAATTTGTTCACATCTTTCATAGAATCATAGAGCTGGAAGAGACCTCAGGAGGTCAACAAGACCAGCCCCCTGCCCAAGGCAGGACCAATCCCAACTAAATCAACTCAGCCAGGGCTTTGTCAACCTGAGACTTAAAAACATCTAGGGATGGAGATTCCACCGTCTCCCTAGGGAACCCATCCCAGTACTTCACCACCCTCCTAGGGAAATAATTTTTCCTAATATCCAACCTAGACCTCCCCCACTGTAACTTGCGACCATTGCTCCTTGTTCTGCCATCCGTCACTACTGTGAACAGCCTCTCTCCATCCTCTTTGGAACCTCCCTTCAGGAAGTTGAAGATTATTATCAAATCCCCCCTCACTCTTCTCTTCTGCAGACTAAACACACCCAAATCCCTCAGGCTCTCCTCATAGGTCATGTGCTCCAGCCTCCTAATCATTTTGGTTGCCCTCCACTGGACCCTCTCCAATGTGTCCACATCCTTTCTATAGTGGGGGGCCCAGAACTGGACACATTACTCCAGATGTGGCCTCACCAGAGCCAAATAGAGGAGAATAATCACGTCTGTAGATCTGCCGGCAATGCTCCTCCTAATGCCATTAATGCCCTAATATGCCATTAGCCTTCTTGGCTACAAGGGCACACTATTGACTCATATCCAGCTTATCATCAATTGTAATCACCAGGTCCTGAAATGTGGTGTCCAGAACTGGACACAATACTCCAATTGAGGCCTAATCAGCTCAGAATAGAACGGAAGAATGACTTCTTGTGTTTTGCTCACAACACTCCCTCTAATGCAGCCCAGAATGATGTTTGGTTTTTTTGCAGCAGTGTCACACTGTTGACTCATATTTAGCTTGTGGTCCACTATGACCCCTAGATCCCTTTTAGCAGGACTACTTCCTGGATAGTCACTTCCCATTCTGTGTGGGTGAAACCTCTTGTTCTTTCCTAAGTGGGGCATTTTGCATTTGTCCTTGTTGAATTTGATCCTATTTACCTCAGACCATCTTTCCAGTTTGTCCAGATCATTTTGAATTTCCATCCTATTCTACAAAGCACTTGCAACCCCCTTCCCCCAGCTTGGTACCATCCACAAATTTTACAAGTGTGCTCTCCGAGTTTGCCAGACCTGCACTTTGGTACCCAAAGGGTCTTCAGACAGGTGTCCAGGAAAAGGAGCCTAAGCCGCTTTTCACCCCTTCATGGGACAATTGTGATCGTCTGATCAGAGCTCCTGCATCACACAGATCATAGATTTAGTTTGGAAAGGAGAAGACTGAGAAGGAACATGATACGGTTTTAGGTATCTAAAAGGATGTCACAAGAAGAAGGGAGAAACATTGTTCTTCTTGGCCTCTGAGGATAGGGCAAGAAGCAATGGACTTAAACTGCAGCAAAGGAGGTTTAGGTTGAACATTAGGAAAAACTTCCTAACTGTCAGGGTGGTTAAACACTTCAATGCATTGCCTAGAGAGATTGTGGAATCTCCATCTCTGGAAATATTTAAGAGCAGGTTAGATAGACATCCGTCAGGGATAGACATCTGCATCCTGCCATGGGGGCAGGAGACTGGATTCGATGACCTCTTGAGGCCCCTTCCAGTTTTAGTTTTCTATGACTCTATGATTCTATGATTTAGAGATAGGATTCAGCCACAAACTGTGTGTGTCCTTGGAAAGTCACTTTCTCTGACTGAGTCTCTGCTGTCCATCTGGGACCCTTCCTCTGTCTCATCTATTCAGACCATCGGCCCTCATTGACAGGACCCGTTGCTTTCTATCTCTGTGTACAGCACCACGGGGTTCTGATCTTGAATGGGGACTCAAATAGAAATGACAATGGAGCCATTTTTTAAATTAAAAAATAGGAACTTAGAGTAGGGGGTGCCTTGGCGGACACAGGAAAGTGATAAGATACAATAGCAGACAGAGCGTGGATGCCAAACAGATGCTCCATCCAGGTTCTCGTGAGTCTGCTGCAATTTCTGAGATATCGGAACATCCCCATGGCTAACCTGGTCTGTGTCTTTGTGCTTGGGTCTCACGCCCCGCTCCCAGTATAATTCAAAACACACTCAGCAAGGCCTATTGCCGTGTCTCACAGTCTTGTCGTTGTTAACTAGTCCTCAGCTAATGGCCGCGATGTTTGTTTAACTGCATGAGAGGTTTTTTTTCAGCCTTTTGATTCCTTTTTGCCAACTTTATATTTTAATATAATGTTTTAATGGAAGTATTTATTGCACACACGTCGTGTATAAAACACCATCGTAAAAATGTTTTGCAGTGAAATAAACGACGTTGTTGTAATTTCAGCGTTATATCTATTCTGTAATGAAAAAAGGCCTGGGACTGCTTGAGCCTGCTCAGCGAGCTTGTACACCCTTCTCTGGGTGGAGTGACCTCACTGGGCTGCTCACTCTCTTAAGTAGTCAGGTTTCCCAGCTGATGCGGACATGCATGTTGGAATGAACAAACATGTGTGATGTCTACGTCCATGTGATCTGTGAGCCAGTGTACATGGTTTTCTATTTACCCCAGTGCTGTACATACACAGTACATGCTGTATTCTACTGTGGCTATTATTGGTTGAACCTCTCTAGTCCGGCACTCTCTGGTCTGGCAACATCCATGGTCTGGCATGATTGTAGTTAGCTGGACGTCCACTTATCATGGGTGTGGCCAAGTTTCCTGCAGTCCCATAAAGTTTGTTTATAGCCACTAGTCCTGGCTCTCCGTGTTCTGTGCTATTATTTAACTCTAATTTTACCTCTAAATGTCTTCTAAGAGTCCAATAAGCAGTGAAAATGTTGGTAATGCTGCTAGACAATATTGATCTCCTGTGATCTGGCAAATTCTCTGGTTCAGCACCGGTCATGTCCTGAGGGTGTAGGACTAGGGGGTTCAACCTCTAGTTATGATAAGAACATTCAAACAAATGCCAGGCATTTCATGGAATAAGTCATAGACAAGGTCTCTGCCTCAAAGCTCTTACAATCAGATGTTGTTATAGGAGATAAATGCATTCACTGCATTAATTTTCAAATATTTGGACAGAATCTGCACTTGAACAGCTCTTTTGGGCACTCACGTTTTTGTGTGTGCAATGCAGGGGTTTGTACATGGGAATCCTCGTATATATGGACTGTGACCTATTTGACATGCACAAACATGTGGAGCTACTTACACAATGAATGAATACACATCTTGCGGGCAAAATATAGGTGTTAAAAATGGCACCAGAGGTATTACTAAAAACTGTAGTCATGAAGTGCCAGCAACGCCCCATGTATATTGGCCACACTGGACAGCAACACCCCATGTATATTGGCCACACTGGACAGTCTCTATGACAAAGGGTAAATGGACAAAAGTCAGACTTAAGAATGGTAACACACATACACCTGTAGGGGAACATGTTGACCTGCTTGGGCACTCATTCATGGATGTAAAAGTAGCAAGTCTTCTACAAAGGAATTTCACAAGCCAATTACAGAGAGAGAGTGCAGAATTGACCTTCATACGCAAATTTGACACTGTTTCCCTTGGTTTGAACAAAGACATTAACTGGATGTTGCATTATAAAGCCACCTCATTTGCATCAAAAGCTAAGAATAGGATCTTTCCAGCCTACACCTTTAGCCTCGTTAGCACCGGTACTACTGTTGACAGGTACCTTTCTTTTCTTCCCTTCTGTGTGTGATAATTTCTGGGATCCTGTTATTTCCAGCTTTCAGTTCAGCTGATGAAGTGGGTGTTGCCCACAAAAGCCTATGACACTATATATTTTTGTTTGTCTCCAACGTGCCACAGAACTACTTGTTGCTTTTCAAATTACAGACTGACGGCTCCCCCTCTGAGACTTTTTAACCCCGAGGAAGTTGCTTATGAAGCTGCCACTGCAATCTGATCATACCCTGTGGGAGCTGAGGACTGTTGTCACAGGTATTCATGGCTTTATGATCTGCAGACTGGGTCCCTGCTATCTGTCTCCATGTGACAGCCGGACTCGTAGCTTGTGCTTTCAGCTTGCTTGGGGGTTTCAGCAGTAGGGTATGAATTACAGTAATTTTCTGTCACTTCTGGTATCTTTCACTAGCTTTAAAAAAAAAGCAGTAATAGAACCTGGAAAGAACATACTATGTGTTTGTTTCTAAGGTGCCCATTACAGCTTACAGGAGAAATACTTCTGTAGCATCATTTCATGATTACTAGGGAAGAGACAACTTTGAAACTTACTGCAAACAATTCCAGAGCATGGATAAGTTTTGGAATGACCTGAGTGACTGTCAGATGCCGGGTTTCAAGGCTGATCCAGAGGCCTACATATAATAGCAAACATACTCCCTGCTCATGAGAGCACACAGACAAGTTTCTCTCACCCAAAGGATCCCAAAGCATTTCTGAGGTGATGAACACTAGAATGCTCCAGTTGAAATATCTGTCGACAAAACTTCCGTCGACAAAATGCGGTAGTCTAGACGTACCCTAAGTGGCCCCCTCAAGGATTGAGCTCACAATCCTTGAGTTAACAGGCTAATGAGCAAGCCAATGAGCTATCCCTCCTCCCTTAAGCAGCTCCTGGTCAGTGGTGCAGTGAGGGTGCTAAGGCAGCTTCCTGCCTTTCCTGGCACCACAGACTATGCTGCACCCAGAAGCAGGTTCCCAGCCAATGGGAGTGTGGAGCTAATGCTCAGGGCAGAGGCAGTACACAAGAGCCCAGTGTGCTCTTCCTTCTCCTAGGAGCCGGGCCTTCTGCCGGCTGCTTCCGAGACACAGCACAGTCTGTGGTGCCAGGTCAGGCAGGGAGCTGCCTTAGCTCCCTCCCACTCCCCCCCCACTGCTCACCTGATCCTCTGCAGCAACAACAACCCAGAACCTAACACACCACCACCCAGTGCTGGATCACGACTTGTTGTTTGAAAACCACTGCCTTACGCACTCATATCTGTCTAATAAATAGAGCCCATTTACCACTGTGGGGCTACTTTGGTTTCATCTCTGCACATTGCACATCACACTCAAGAAAGCTGGACTTGCATACACATCAAGATTAGAGGGTTACAGTCCCTGAATCACCATGTGATTCACTAGCTAGACTAGTCCTGAGGCTGCCGAGATCCAAGCTTTCATTGTTGATGCATGATCTGGCTGTGCATATGTAACCCACACTCCTTCTGGCTGTGGCCCACTGTCCCAGGGAGCAGCACTTAAGCAACTCACCGAGAGAGAGACTGAGTTGGTTCTACCACCTTAACAGGAACCAGCTGACTTAGCTCAAGTTGTAGTGGTGTGCGTCTGCTGCTCCAGAGGCCCTAGGTTCTACACCTGCCCTACTGATTGCAATGATGAAATGCCTGCACAAAATCCCAGTTTCTTCTTCTGGCCCTACAATGACCGGGTAGTTTTAATATTCAATGACTGGGACCCAGTTCAGTAAGACACTTAAGCATATCCTCAAGTCCTTGCCTCTTTCAGTTTAGTACATGTTTAGGGGATTGGGACTCCCTTATGTCTCTCTTTTAAATCCCAGCTCAGCAAAGCAAGGATGGATTTGAGCATACAGTGAAAGCTAAGCACATGCCTAAGTGCTTTGCTGAATGAGGACCTGTAATGGGTTATCGGCCCTGCACAGGCCCTTTCAGGGTTGAGACGCAGCCCTGAGAGAGGGCTGAGAGCACAAAGCCCCACAGCTGAGGCAGATACAGCCAATTAGGGCCCAGCTGGGGATGTATAAATAAGGGAGGTGAAGACAGTTGCTCTGGCTCTAGCTGGGGGTGGGAGAGATCTGGCTGCTGGGGAAGCTGGATGCTTCCTGAGACAGGGCTGGGTATAGGGAGAGCTGGAGAGTCATGGCCTCACTTCACAATCACCCCTCTCCCCAAGGCTGCAGGGCCTAAGGCAAGGCCTGAGAGTACTAGGGCTGGAGGGTCACAGTTGGGATAGGCAAAGGCAGCAGGTCCACACCCCCTTGTCAATGATGAGTGGCCGTGTCAGACTGCAGTTTGCTCTCGAGGCAGGGGCTAGATAAAGACTGGCAATGGGTCATGGAGGCAAGGTGCTCATAGGGGAACTGGGGGTTCCATGGGAGGGGAGGACCCCAGAGTGCAGGGGCACTGACCTGGAACAGTATGAGGAGGAAAAGGCACGTGGCCAGGAAGGGACATGGGGCTGAACAAGCAGAGGGTTTGCACCAGAGGCTGGGACACCCATCAGCAGACAGTGCTGAGGCAGGAGAGCTTATCCCCTGAGTGACTAGCAGGAGGTGCTGTGGTGGTTAGTGCTGGCCCTGTGACAACAGTAAGGCCAAATATCAGAAAGAAAGCTGAGGGCAACGTAAGAATACACACACTTTCTAGGCTTAGTCTTTTTTTTTAATCTTGGACTTGCTTTATTAAAATTAGTTCATACAAAATATGTTCTATCACTAATCTTATTTTTTTATTTGATGTGTTTATGTAAAAAAACAAGTCAAATTAAAGGAAAAATAAGACCAGCAATAGAACATACACTTACTCTGGGTGAATGGCACATTTTAAAAATTAATACCCAACCATAAAAATGCTTTATACAAGACAGAAGCCTTTTGGTAACTTTTCCACCCCAGGAAAATAATAAAGAAGATAATGAATAATTGAATTGCATGCTAAGAAAACCTACTTGCTGAGCAAGTGAAAAATAAAGCGAAGGGGGAAACTAGTCTAGACCCAGTGCACTAAGAAGCTGACTTTGCAATGATACGGGGAAAGGTAGCTACAGCACAGGATACCATTTCGAAACGTGGGCCTGGACGTGTAACACGAGTGAGGCTGTGACATGGTTGAATCTGGCTCCTCCTGTGCAAGAGAAACAAACATGAAGAGCAAGGGAGAAGTGGGGAGGATGATGTTTCGTGCAAAATCTTCACAATCAAACTCACCGCAGTGTGAAATTTGCCCAGATTAGTGTTGTGTTACAAACACAAAACTCCTGATAGCCTTTATGGGCAGCAGAACACAGAGATCCTCGAGAAGGGAGGCTGAGAGTCTCTTAAGTCTCTCCCTTAAATCCCAGCTCAGCAAAGCACTTAACTACGTACTTAGATCCGACTTTGTTCAGCAAGACGGAGCATGGCTTAAGTCCCATTAAAGGCAATGAGACTTAATCCTGGGCTTAAAGTTAAAGACCTGCTTAGGAGCTTTGCTGAGCTGGGTTGGCTTTACTCTCTGTACTTTTCATAGATGACGTGATCACTGCAAATATTATGGCTTCTTTCTGCATCCAAATGAACCCATGGCCTCTGTATCCAATGGCCCAAACTCCTCTCTAGAGAAAGGATCAATCTAGTCACTCCTAACGGTGGAATAAAGCTCACACGTTAGCAGCAAGTTAACGAGATGCTATGGGTGAGTCGTTTGGAGACTCATCGATTTTAGCAAAAGACGCTCGTGCTTGGCCATGCCTGCCAGGAGACAGCTGCTCATGCCATAACATAGTGCATGCATGGGGCTTTCTGCGGGTCACTCTCTTTATGACCCGTATGGTTTTTTTCTTAGCAGAAAGGAGGCTTGTGTTTTACTCCTGGTCTGTTTGCTTCAGGCAGAAAGCCATTCCTTGCCCTTGAAGCCAGCCAGTCCAGGCTGTGTGGTCCATGTGCAGGCTGGATCTTGTTTCTGAAGCCCTGTTCACAGCCTGCATCCTTTCGTGCCGTACTATAAAATGGCTGGGTTTTGCGTACTCGGCTTTGGAATGAGCCCCTTGGAGCAACTGGGCCTGTAAAGTTTTACAAGTCATATTTTATAAGCTGGAGTGAGTGGAACGAAAGGTGGGGCTTTTTGTTTTGATTTGCTTTTTTTGTTCAAAAAAAAATCTGAATCAGATTTAATTCACAGGTTCCAGAATCCTAGCCTGGCAAAGCAGGTTTGGCCGCAATCCCTGGTGTTCTCACTCCCAGGACGGGGATTGGAATGAAATCTCCATGGAATGGAGGGGTCATGGCTAGAGAGACACCATGTGAAAATAACTTAGTAATCTGTCTGCTAATGGGGCTGACCCTCCTCCTCTCCGCTCTGCTAACCCTGGAGTAGTCTGGAGTGTTCCAATCGGGGTCCAATTTTCTCCAGTTTAAATTTTGTGGGTTTAAAGAATTTCTTGTAAGAAAGACTCGTAAATTGACTGTTCCTTATGGCTCAGACTTACTGCACTTAAAGGCACTCCGAAGGACGATGGTGTAGGTATAATTGAGGCACTCCCACTGAAAGGGGCTATGGAGGAGAAGAGCCACTGAGATTTCCCCCTTCAAGAAAACAAAAACCTATTCCAACAAAGGTTAGAGCATTTGTAATTGTGTGCATCTCAGGATTAAGAGGTCAGCATGCTGGCTGCATGAGACAGCTATGCAACTGGCCATCTATAGGGCCTTCTGAGGGATTGTCATCACTACACTGGGGATCGGTGCTGCGGTGATCAATCCACTGGCCATCGATTTATCGCGTCTGCTTAGAGGTGATAAATCAGTCTCTGAGTGCTCTCCCGTCAACATTGGTACTCCACCAGGACAAGAAGAGTAGCTGGCGTTGACCTTACCGCAGGCAAGATGCCAGGGTAAGGATGTTGACTTCAGCTATGATATTTCCATAGCTGAAGTGATGGAGATTAAATCGATGGTGGGGGTTAGTGCAGACTAGGCCTAAGATTCTAGTCCAGGGGTGGGCAATAATTTTTTATGCTAGATTTTGGTAACTGGTCAAGGGCTGCTTTTTTCCATGAAGGAAGTGCAGGGTCTGGGACAGAAGATGGGTGCTCAAGGGAGTTCAAGCAGAGGACTAGGGTGCAGGACAGGGTGTGAGGTCAGAGAGGAGTTTTGGTGAAGGAGGGGGTTGTGACCTGTGGCAGGGACTTGGGGTGCTGGGTCCTGGAGCGGGTCTGGATGCAGGAGAGGATTCTGGCCTGGGGGAGGGGTGAAAGAGGGGATGTAGAGTCTGGGAGGGAGCTGGAGTATGTGAGGGAGTGGGAAGCCAGAGGCAGGTCTGATTCAGAGGCATTTACCTAAGGGGCTCCCAGCCAGCAGCCCATCAGGACCCTCAGGCCTGCTAGCAGCCCCAGACCTCTCAAAGCAGCTGGTTGTTTCATGTGGCTCTCTGTGCTGCACAAGGGCTGGAGGGTTTGCACTCTGCTCCCATCCCCAGCACAATGTCTCAGCTCCCATTGACAGATTTCTGGCCAATCAAGAGATTGTTCTGGGGCGAGGGCTGGATGTAAAGCGTCCCATCCCCAAGTAGTAAGAGCCACCTGGAACAGCCAGCTGCTTTGAGTGGTGTGGGGCTGGGTCTTGCTGGAGGGTCCTCGTAGGGCAGGCTGCAGCACTTGTTGAAATGTGGCAGCTGTTTCATAGCCTGTCGTTTCACACTGGAGCTTAGCACAGGATGCCAGTTGAAACTTCTGGAGGAATTCAGCTGGGCAGAATTCTCCCACAGTGGAAATTGTACCTAGTGCCTCCAAAAGCTCAGTTTCATATCTCCCCTGAAAGCAACACCTCGAGGGTATAATATCGGTCTGTCTATCTGCTCAATCAGTGATCTATCTCATGGTTTCGTGTAACACCAATCCCTGCCATGTCTGAGCACTGAACACCCACATGAGAGCTTCAAGATAATGTCAATAATGGGCTTCCTATATGAGTAATTTAAATTGAGATCTGATGAGGTCACAGGTTGTCATGCTATGTGGACTTATGATTCTTTTGGCAGAAGAGGTAATTATTAAAGAAAACAGCTACAGACACAAACAAGCCAACTTCCACACAGCTCACGTTCCAGCCTTGTCTCTGTGATTGACTGAAGATCACAACCCATTTGAAAAGCTACACATAGAGACATCCAATGGTTGAATTACATGTTGTGAGTAAAGATATCATGGCAGAGTTAGGTGGTGCGGTGAATAGAGTATATGTTTTTCGTTTCTTGCACAGTTTCTCTATTTCCCACACCAGTGCCGATTTTGTCTGGATGACATCTGCATTTATCCAGTGTGCCGTGGCTGTTCTCCTTGGGGAAAAAAATTGCTAACTTACGTAAATTCTCACCTGCATTGCTCTTCTCCTGTATGATTTCTGCATGAATCATTTTGTGAAATATATGGTAAAATACACCAAGTTTAAAAAGAAATGCAAATCACTGACAACACTCCTTAGCTGTAACCCCCCTGGACCTCTTACAATTGCCCTGGTCAAGAACTTGTCACAAGGATTAAGTTTGTTTATTTTCAAACATTATCCCAACTTCTCAGTGTCAGCCTTGGATTCATTCTGCATGTGGTAAGTTTATTCCTTCGTCAACCAGGGATTAAAGCCAAGTCTACAATAAAGGGGAAAGAAGAATTAAGATACGCATATCCACGTATGTTAATTACATAGCTGGAGTCGACGTACCTTGATTTGAGTTTCCCCCTGTCTCCACATTGGGAGGCCCATGGGAGGAAACAGTCCCATTGGCTTCCCTTTGTCCTTTCAGGAGGAGGAGTACCAGCTGCCGACAGAGGCACCCTCTGATTTCAGTTTAGTGTGTCTTAACTAGACCCGCTAAATCAAACTCTGGAAGATCGATCATGGCAGCATTGATCCTTCCTGGAGTGAAGACATTCCTTAGTAACTTTTTTCCATCACCTGCTCCCACTGCCCATTCATTTTGGTTACTGTTAAGCCTCTCAAATGCTGATGTTATTACTCACTTTGGTTATTTCACTGTTACTATGGCTGGCTGTTTCCCCCTCTTATTTAACAATGCTAGTATAGTACTATAATTAGTTCAAGTCCCTCCTCCACTGGAAACTTCCTAGGCAAATTGCCGGCTCACAGCTCCTTACCTGTCAACAGGGGTAGCAGCACTTTCCTATCTTACAGGTTAGTGAGAATAAATGCCATAAAAAGACGGTAAAGAACTTCAGCAGTGCAGCCTCAGCCTGTAGTCAAGAGTGACACGCATGTCTTCATAGCACAGTGCAGCTCTGAACATGCTCAGCTCACGGGGGGATCCAGGACATGAAATTTCTACCAGGGCTGGATCTGAGGAGAACAAAGAGAGGTGATTGCACACACACCGAAGAGAGGCCGATTTCGGCTTTGTTGCCAGTTTGCTCCCTGTCGCTGCTTCAGAAGTTGCCAGAGGTTGCATCTAGGCTAGGGGTGTGATTCCCTTGCTTGTGTACACACACACACACCGCTGTGAGAATACAGAACCATGGTGCCGTGGCAGGATAGGTAGCGTCTAGGAAGACACAGTTCAGCTGTGTCGTGTTCTTACCCAGTGGTTTCAGTTGGGTTGCACCTGGCACAGCGAAAGTTGTTCATGGTCCCCGCAGCTACACGGCTATTTACACTCTTGCTAGTTGGATGACAATTAGTGGGGGTATGTGTGTGCACACTGGAAAATCACTCCCCTAGCTTGTCCTGTAGGCACAGCCAGATATGCACATTCCTGAGAGACAACAGTTTCCCTAAACGAGCTACTGATGGTCATGTAATAGGCTTTGGTTTGCAAGACCAATGACTTGTCACCATAACAGAGGATAGAGTCAAGCTAGTTATTCCACTGCTTGCTATGAGCGTATTAAATGCTGTAGACTGAGGAGGGACTGGCCCGGACAGTTTTGTTGACACTCAGAAGTTCTCCCTCCTCTAGCACAAATGCAGAAAAAACAATCTTAGCCATCTGTTCTCTCTTTTGATGCATGCCTCAACCTCCCAGGTATAGGCCACTCCGTGTGCTATAGCAAATCTGAATTGAGAGAGTATTTGTACGCACACTTCCTATTGCAGTGCTAGTGCACAGTGTTGCTGTCTAAGGGCGAGCTAATATAACCACCCCCAGGCAGATTTGAAAATCTGGAGCTTAGTGAAGGAGCCTCTACAACTTGAGTTAGAAAGCCAGCTAGCTCCCAGCTTAGGCTGTAAAGCTCCCTTGTTCTTAGACCACTTACAGTGAGCGATAAGTGCCACAACATGGGACATCTGACGAAGTGGGTCTTTGCCCACGAAAGCTTATGCTCCAACACTTCAGTTAGTCTATAAGGTGCCACAGGACTCCTCGCCGCTTGTGCAGATTCAGACTAACACGGCTACCCCTCTGATACTTGACAA
This sequence comes from Pelodiscus sinensis, assembly GCF_052426305.1. Taxonomy (NCBI): domain Eukaryota; kingdom Metazoa; phylum Chordata; order Testudines; family Trionychidae; genus Pelodiscus; species Pelodiscus sinensis. Next base: position 5,669,481 of record NC_143075.1, on the reverse strand, counting down.
CATGGGACAGTGACCCACACTAGGTATGTGGGTGACACTAACAGGTTCACATTTTTTATTTAGGGCAAACCACGTCTGAGGTGAGGCAATGGTGTTATAAAGTTTGTGATATTTTTAAATCATTGCCATCCTACAGGTGACCAGGCATTTCCAATGTATTTTAATATATGAGTCCTGCTGTTCTCTTAATTGTTATGGGCTAGAGTGTCATTCCTTTACTTGTGCAGCATAATACCTTCTTCTTCAATTGCTCCCTGTAACGAAGGGGACTATCCCACCCTGCGTTTCTCTCAGTTCCTCCACTGAAGTCCGCCGTTCGCTAGGGGAGTTTTAATTCCTCACCAATGAGGATAGGGGGGTCCGTGCCCTCCCTGTCTCCCGGTCCCCAGCCCAGGGCCCTAAGGACAGGATCGTCTGGTCCTGTCCTGCTGGCAGGGCGGTTGCCCGAAACTCACCAGCACGCCGGCTCCTTGCCCTGCCCTGGGCTACTTCCTATCCTCGTTCTATATCCAGACTTGCTGGCCTTGACCCTCCGTGTACTTCTTGCCGGTCCTCCTCTCCGTCACCTCTGCCCGTCCCGTCTCCTATCTGGGGGGATTCCCTCTCTCTCGCCTCCGCTTCTATGCCATTCACTCGCCCCCCCACCCTACTCTGGGCCCACCTTGACTTAAAATGCCCGCACCGGCGTCCCGACGTCATCACATTGGCTCCTGCGCGCGTTGGCTCTGCCCCCTCCCCTTCCGTCTCCCTGCCGGCAACAGACCTTCCGCGCCGGCCCTACCGCCGCTTCTTAGCTGGGCAGCGGCGGTGGAGCACGCGCCGCACGTCCCCCTTGCACTTCGGGCGGCCCCTTGGAGCGTGAGGGCAACCGCAGGGTCAGTGCGGGGTGGGTCCGCACCCGCGGTGTGGAGGCGGCCCGCTCCGTCACACTCCCGTAGAATAAAGTGCTACTCACTATGGGCGGCGGGGGAAGGCATTGCCTTCCCAAACCACCAGCCTGGCCCTGCCTACACTCCGCCCCCAGAATTCCTACTGTAGGTGTACTGGGGGTGGGGTGTTGCTGCCCCCAAGCACCTGCCTTCTCCTGTGCTCTGGGGCCAGAGAGGCTGAAGCTGCATGCCCGCACTTCACTCTGTTGCACTGCCCTGCATCCCTGTGGAGTAGGGGAGGGGCGGGGAAGCGGTTTGGCTCTCATGGGGGGTGAGGCCTCGGCAGAAGAGGAGGAACTGGGGGTGGGGCTGGGGGCCTAGCTTTGCCCACTGCCCATGATACTCATGGTAAATAAAATATCACAATCTGATCTCTATTGGCTTCATTGGCTATTTCTGCTCAAATATGCGTGGCAGACATTCATGCTAGGCGCATCGTACTGTAGAAAAGATCAATCCTGTCATCCAGTTATGGATTTGTGTTTAAAAAACACACAAGCGAGTTGTTTTTAGCTTGGTGATTACAAAAAGACGTCATGCCCATAATGGAGATTTTTACAACAATAAATAGGAATTTTGTCATTCTGTTTTTTTAAAAAGATTTTTGTGCTCAAAAGATTATCCGGCCATGACACCCCCCGACACAACTGCTTTGTGCTGGCACCAGGGAGCCAGAACATGGCGCTAAAGGCTCAGTGTTGCAAGAAGTGGGGTGCGGGCAGTTGTTGGCCGCATGCTCCCAGGTGTGGGATCAGGGTTACTTTTCCATTTTGTCTTGTAGCATGTGACTTTCACCTGCATGGAGGAATGAATAGCGGTAGCTGGTTAGAAATCTCTGTCTGGTCTACACCGTGCTCACCAATTGGCTGGGCAAGATGTGGATCTGGCCCACCTAGCACTTTGATCTGGCCCGCGGGCTGCATCTGGCTGCTTTCTATTTCTATCCTGCTGCCCATTCCTCTGAGCTTCCTGGAGGTGGCTCAGGCAGCAGGATCCTATTTAAATAGCTCCTGGTTGTGGTGCTCCCCCACCAGGGGCTGGAGCCGCGAGCATTTTAAATAGCTGTAGCAGCTCCAGGTAGTTGCCAGGCAACATGGTAGCAGTGGGCCAGGAGCCCGTGGGCCCTTTGCTGTGTTTTTAAGTCAGTCCCGGAGAACCTTTGGGGAGGCTACTCCTCAGCTCCGCCCCTTCTTCCCAAGCCCTACCCCATCCTCCCTAAGCCCCGCCTCTTCCAGGGTGGATTCAGCCTGTGACCACAAACTAAAATTCATTAAGTGGCCCTCCCTGTGAAAATTCTTGCCCACTCCTGATCTAATGCATGTTCATTCTGTAGTATTGCTACAACCAAGCATGCAAAAATCCCAAGTCAGGCCCCGAATAAGGATGACACTTAAACTAAATTGTAAATTTGAGGCTCCTTTTAATTGCCTTCTGGATTTTGAGTCTCCAGGATTCCTGTCGTCAAGCTTTACTTTACAGTCAAGGATTTATTTTTTCTTAGTGAAAGCCAACATTCTCATGGAATCACATGATCAGAGGCGCTGTAGCTTGAAGAACATGACGTATCACAAGACTTGGCTCCATGAGTCATATCCACTGTCTCCCATTCTACATTCCTCACTTTGCCATAACACTTCGCTCCGTTTGCCCTTAGCATGATGGTGCCAGGCCTGATTCTACCAATTCCACAACATCAGGTGCAAGAAAAAGTGGTGTAAAAAGTTACCATTGATGCAAGTGAGTGGAGAATTCCCATGTGGAAGCATTTTAGATGGTTGTAAACGAGGGCACAAGTTGCAAGGCAGGAGAGAATTGGGCCCAATATTTTGCCCTAGAAAAAAGCCCGTCACTACAACAATAATTTAGAGGCAGTCAGGATTTTCGCAGTTGTAAGGAATATTACCTGCTATAAAGTTTGAGTGGTGTTAAATTTACAAAAAATGTGCCTGATGTAAAATCATATTGTCAGGCACAATTAGACGCGCTGCATAAAAAACCTCTTATAGAGATTACACTTCCCAGATTGTTTTACCGAAAACTTTGTGTTAATGTTATGCTGTGAAGGCCTCTTGCCATGAAACATTTAAGAAACAACAGTGTATAGTCTCAGATCTTTTATGGCGTGGAAGAACGAACACTCCCTTTACATTAGGCCAAATTGATGTTTTAAATTCAGGAGAACCCCCTCATGTTATAAAAAGGAGAAAATGTCCCAAGAAGAAAGTGGTCAAATCATTCCAACATGTTATGGGTTTCAGGGTTATTTTTTTGTTTTTTTTCCCCCATGGAAAAATGTTCATGATCCTGGGCATATGGTCAAAAAACACAGACGTGAGATATTTTTAGACAAACATATTTGGTATAAAGTTACCCACTTCAGTGCTTGCAGGGGGAGTCCAGGACAACCTAGCCTGTCTATAGCCCATGATTAGCCTCCTAAAGATTAATACAGAAAGAGCATCAGTGGAATGTGTTCAGTGGAAAGCCACTACAAGGGAAATCTGTCCTAGTTCTGGAGTGCAAAAGGAAGGCTTGAGAGCATCTTCAGACAGAAATGATTGGCCTGGTGATCAATTACCCAAGGGCTTGGCGGTTCAGGAGGGCTGTGTGTATTCTGTGGAGATGGCAAAGCTCAGAAGAAAATTGCTTCCCCCAATGGGGGTGATAAGTTTCTGATACTGAGGGTGCGTCGTTCCCACCCGCACAATGGCAGTTGAAAAGTGTGAGAATGAAGCGTCTCAAAATGCGGCAAAGTGTCAGATAAATAACTGTAAAAATGAGAGTAAGCCCTTTGTGGCATCTCGCCTACAACAGAGTCCTACAAAGACCTGAGTCACCTGAGGTATTCAGAATTAGCCTCCTGAAGAGACTCAGTCAGGTTTGTCCAGGCCTGTCCACACCACAGAGCCAATGTCTCTGTGGTAGGGGAGGCTGGATTCTGTTAGGACACAATCTTCGCCACCAGCCTTGCCAATTAATTCAGAATGGGGGGCTGGGGGGTGAAGTAGAGGGAGGGCAGCCTGGCCTGGAGGTGCCAGGCCCAGTTCATAGCGGGATAATGTTGGCTCCATTTGTACACTTGAGCAACTGCCGCCTGGGGCACTCTGAGGGGGACCCAGGTGTGCCGATAGACTCTGGGGCCCCTGCGTAAAGTGGGGGGTGGGGTCTCAGGCGGAAGGAGAGGGGCTGTGGGCAGCCTGGAGCTTGGTGCTGCCCCCCCCGCCCCCCCCCCCCCGCCCCCGTGCCACCTGGAGCCTATAGCAGGTCAGCAGCAATTTAAAGTGCCCGGGACTCTGACCGCTGTTACTGCAGTAACAACAGTGGTGGCCAGGAACTGCCAGGCCCCTTTGAATCACCAGGCCCTGGGGCAACTCTTCCCTTTGCCCCACCCTGTCAGCTGGCCTGGGGGACCCAATACCCATTCCTGGCAAGGGCATTTCCACCGAGTGTCTGCTGTTTTAATCACTGCAGTGACTGGCATGGGAGCAGGTTGGTGTCACTCGGTCCCTTCCAAATATGGAGTAAGAACTGCTGAGGCAGCTAGAGCCGCCCCTCAACAGCAGCCGGAGCCTGCACTGGGATAGTTTTATATAAACCAAGAAAATAATAGTAGTGTCTCCCCATAACCAGAGCCGGGGACACTGGCCAGTTGGCTCGGCCTTTCTCCTGAGAGCTGCCCCATTTCAAAGCCATTCGCAAGGCTTCCAGTTTCCCTTTCATTCTATGACTGACTGGACTTTTGGGTGCTTGATGACATCCTGGAAAATGCAGCCTCCCAGGGCAGATACGTCCTGGACATCTGCAGGGTGGGGCTTCCCTCCTGGTGCCCCTTTGGCCTCTGCGATTGGGCATGGGGAAGGATGTAGAGAATCAGAGGGTAAGAGGCTCTTTGCACACAGCCCCTCTTCAGGAAGGAGGAAATGGCCATATGGCTGAAGCACAGTCAATGAAATCCCTGCTCCTGATACCCAAGCCTCTTGCATCCTCACTAAACACTTAGGTGTAGGAAACTCCATTGAGGACAGCTCCTGGCATGCTGTACAGCTACACCACTGTTGTGAGGGCTTAGGGGTGTGTGTGTGTGCTTATCCCTGACAACTGTCCATGCACAACAGCCCCACCAGCTCCTAATAGGTAGCCAATTTTTTTTTAAAAAAAGAAGGAAACATTCCTTCACACAATGCACAGTCAACCTGTGGAATTCCTTGCCAGAGGATATTGTGAAGATCAAGACTATGACGGGGTCAAAAAAGAGCTAGATACATTCATGGAGGGAAGGTCCATCAATACTTGTTAGCCAGGATGGGTAGGAATGGTGTTCCTAGCCTCTGTTTGTCAGAAGCTCGGAATGGAAGACAGTGGATGGATTGCTTGGTGATCCTCTTTTCTGTTCATTCCCTCTGTGGTACCTGGCATTGGCCTCTGTCAGAAGATCTGACCAGTATGCCCGTTTTTATGATTTTATTTTCTCTGTGCTGTCACACGGGATTTACCCCTTGATTTTGTTCAGATTAACCCATGCTTCCAGCTAGGTGGACTCATGCGCATTCTAGGAGTGGCTGGCAATGCTGCTGGCACTAGATCAGTAATAGTGTACCAAGACACACTGCACTCCATGTAACATTTTCACTTCCCACTATCTGACCAAAATTCACCACAAAGTCTGCCACTTGCCTCCTCCATGAAACACAAAAGCGTTGAGCGGGAAACAGAGCAGGGGAATGAATGTCAATAATGCTTAAAAACCAGGATCTGCATAATATCTGGCCGGGGAGAAAAAAGAAAACCACACACGCTCTTGGAATGTTTGTGCAGGTATGCTCTGCATTTAATCTAGCACGAGCCAGAGTATGTCCTTAATAACGAACCGGCGTATCGTCTGTTGTGTGCAGCTGGGCAGAGCTGACCATGAAAAGGACTCTGAAGTGGGGACCAAAGAAAATGAGACTTTGGGTGTGGGGATTTGGAAGAAAGATTAGTCAGAGGTGGATATGATACATCTTCCGGAAAAGAGGACTGAACGGTCTCCTGCAAGCATAGGGCCCAATTGTGCAAATATTTATGAGAGTCAGAAAAAACGATTGGTCCCGTAGCACCTTCGAGACTAACAGAATATATCTATATAGTATCCTGAGCTTTTGTGAACAAAACTCACTTCCTTAGATGAGCTGAGTGGAGAAAAAAGGGGGCAAACATAATTTAAAGCAAAAAAAGAAGGGAAAGGGGAAAAGTACCTGTCAATTGTCATGCCCATGCTAATGAGGCTGAGTGGGCTGGAAATGTCCCATATTTAGCTTTTTATGTCAGATGAGTGTTGAATATAATGGCCTGTCCAGTTCATGTCTGTTGGAAGAGGGATGTAAATGAGCCTGATCGAAAGTGCAAATGAAGCACGGATTTAAATATCCCGCGCTTTGTTTGCATATTCACATCCAATCACTGTTTCAAAAAAGGGTATTTCGAAAGTGAAACCACAGTCGAGATGTGATTCTTTCGATTCCCCCCCCCCCTTTTTGAAAGAATCTGTACTCCTGAAAAAATAAGGGTTCTTTTGAAAAAGGGTTGGCTTTTTTTTTTTTAAAGAACCGCATCAAGATTGGGGTTTCACTTTTGAAATACCCTTTTTCGAAACAGTGGACATTAGGAAAAAATTCCTAACTGTCAGGGTGGTCAAATATTGGAATAAATTGCCAAGGGAGGTGGTGGAATCTCCCTCTCTGGAGATATTTAAGAACAGGTTAGACAGACATCTGTCAGGGATGGTGTAGACGGAGCTTGGTCCTGCCTTGAGGGCGGGGGGCTGGACTCGATGACCTCTCGAGGTCCCTTCCAGTCCTATGATTCTATGATTCTATGAAACAGCGATTGGATGTGAATATGCAAAGTAAGCATGGGATATTTAAATCCACCCTTCATTTGCACTTTCGATCAGGCTCATTTACATCCCTCTTCCAAAAGAGGGATGTAGTCTAGACATAGTCTAACACTCATTAATGGATTTAAAAGCAGCCGTTCTTCTATAAAGGAATTTCAAAAACCAACTACAGAGAGAAACTGCAGAACTGGCCTTCATATGCAAATGTGACACTATCTCTCATGGCCTGAACAGAGACGTGAACTGGACAGGCCATTATATTCAACACTCATCTGACATAAAAAGCTAAATATGGGACATTTCCAGCCCACTCAGTTAGCCTCATTAGCATGGGCACGACAATTGACAGGTACTTTTCCCCTCTCTCTTCTTTTTTTGCTTTTTTGACAGAGGGATGTAGTCTAGATGTGCCTTAAAGTAGGTTAAAAAGTGCTCCTATAGGTTTTTGTGTGTTACCATTTCGGATATCTGATTTGTGCTCATTTATCCTTTATCGCAGAGACTGTCCAGTGTGGCCAATATCCATGGCAGAGGGGCATTGCTGGCACTTGATGGCATAGATCATGTTAGAGGATGTGTAGTTGTATGAGCCTCTGATGTTGTGGCTTATATGGTTAGGTCCTGTGACGGTGTCACTTATATAGATGTGTGGGCAAAGTTGACAATGGGGTTAATTGCAGGGGTAGGTTCCTGGGTGAGTGTGTCTGAGGTGTGATGTGTGGTTGCTGGAAAGAATTTGCTCCAGGTTGGGAAGTTGTCTGTGGGAGAAGAATTGGCCTGTCTCCCAAGGCTTGTGAGAGTTAGGGATCATTTTCCAGGATACGTTGTAGATTGTCAATGATGGGCTGGAGGGCATTCAGTTGACGGCTGTAGGTGATGACCAGTGGTGTTCTGTTATTTTCCTTGTTGGGCCTGTCTTGAAGGATCTTTTCAGAATTTCATTTTAATTTTCAATTTTTGTTTTACATTCCATTGCACAATTCTGACATTGCAGAATTCCCTGCAAAATGAAAAATCTAGCACATCCCAGCTCTGTGTTTCATCTACTTTAAGAAATGTCTGATCTGGCTGTATGGCACAAGTTGGGACAAATGTCATAAAGTGTTTGGCACTTCGGTGCAAGTTGGGTGCTTTTGAAATAAAAATTGTTCCTCTTTGTGGGTTCTGAGCAACTGGAATTCTGACCCTAAGCTCCTCTGAAAATGAAGGGTTCCATATTGTTGACTGTTATCATTGTTATTGTGTTTGTAGACTCTGGTTTCTCATCAGGTGTACAGTGCTTTGTACAAGTGACAATGCTACCTTAAAAAAAGTACTGTATTACTACCGTAAATCTACTACATATTTGAGAGAATTTGTTTAGATATCTGTTCATGTGTCTGTTTGGTCAAGAACTCCTCCTAAACAGTGAAAATCTAGGACCACCAAATTTGGCACGCAGCTTCCTCTTATCCTAACTTAAAGCAAGATCCAGGTTTGGTTGCACCAGGACAATGGGATGTGCCTGGAATGGGACTGTTTCTCAGAAACCACACAGGAAAGAGACAGAATCACCAGGCAGGTGAAAGGGGCTGGGGGTGACCCCCTGGCTTGACTGCCTAAACCCCAAGCCTCCCACCCTCCAGCACCCTTGTGGGGGCCTGAAGCTCACCCCCCAATTTATACAGGGACATTGCTGGCTGTTCCCCATCATCGGGCAGCCTGCATGCTGAACCCCTCATCCCCAGCCCCACCCCAGAGCAATGATCGAAATGAAGCCTGCACATTTTCATTTTATTTTCCATAAATTAATTCAGTGAAAGACCTGAGCAACGCCAGATAAATCTTCTAGTACTTCCTCAATATAAATTAGGAGGTCAGCTGTAGACCATGGTAGAGGCTGGGCATATACACCTTTATGGTAGAATTGCTCTAGAATAAAAGTAGAAGTATGAATGGTAGACGTATTTCTTTCAACTTAAAAACATGTGATGTATTAGCTTTGTCCCAGAAGCCACACGGCTTCTGTTATTTAAGTTGCTTTGATCTAAAAAGCTGTTTATTTATGTTTTATTGAACTATAAAACCTCCAGTAAACATGCCTCATGCTTTTATGATGTCCTACATGAATTCTATCATGAAAACATCAAGGAAAAATAATGAAGATCTTTATCGTGTGTTACTGGTGTCTTCCTTTGGAAGTTCTTATGCTTTACATTTCTGTTCAAATGACTGTAAAATTCATAAGGCCTGCAGATGTCTTGCCTGCAAAACATCTGGGGACTGGAAGGGCGTTTCTCCATGCAACATGCCATTGACAAAGTGTTGCATTATACACAGCAATATCAGCAAATAGTGGTTTTGGAAGCTCACTCTGTAAATGCCACTTGTTACGACATCTATAATAAATGTGTGGTGGAATCAATGGTGGTAATGATATTATGGTTTCAACGGAAGGAAAAAGTTGAATGATCAAGAGACCAGTGACAAGATGAGTTTCTTATTGGACATATTTCTCATTTGGAAGTTTCCACAGAGTACAAATTGATAGACAAATTATACATTAGGGATCAATTAAACTGCCACAGCAATGCAACTACCTCTGAAAATAAATGTTGAAGTAAAAAATGAGATGTTTACTTGCAGTTCTGTAGTTCCGCCACTAGATGGCTCTTGTACTGCTTAGAGTTTCAGGCAAGTTACATTCACTGGTAAATAAGAAAGACAATGCTGGAACACAAACTGGGTGGAAGCCTGTTTGTTTGTAGTGGTTTTCTTTAATAAAGCACTTATTGTTTAAGGGGAATTAGAATATTATAGATGATCACTGAAACTGTTAAAGAGTAAACAACAATGCTCAAAATGGGTCAGGGAATGAAAAATGAAGGGGTGCCCAATTAAAGAAGGATGTAGGTAGACAGAACATAATTAAAATAAATAATTAGTGAATTACAAGTTGGCCAGGCCCATATTATCCCAACCCTTGTGACATCACAGGATCTTTGACTGATCTCTTCCAAATGTTTCAAAATCAGTTTCCACAGGGCCATAATGGTGCATTGGGTCAGTACTTAACTCATGAGATTTGACTGGATAATAGACTATGGCTGCAAAATATTAGTAATAATCTGTAGTAAGTGTGTGAATCATTCTGTAATCTCTTCCTAAATGCTATTAAAGTTTGTAAACTCAGGGAAAAAAATCTGGCAAAGCAGGCTGAACACTTGCCTATTTCAATCTAGCAGCCAAAGCGTTAATTTTTGGGGGCTTCTCAGAATAGATGCACATGAACTAAAGTGGAGACCAGTGGGCTGCTGTTTTCCTATTGGCTAGAAGGGCCAAATAACAATACACTTTTTTTGCAAAGTGAGCTGTGCACCTGCTCATTCTAATGAAGATTCATTAAGACTTGCCCTGGCTTGCACAATGGTTAGATCATTGTCCTTTCTGCTGCTCCTTGCACTCTCTTCTTTCCTCACCCATTAGTTCCTGAGCTCCTAGTGGGTTCTTTTTGCTTTTCTTCTACGTGGCGCTGGGAAAATGGATGAGTCTGGGTACATAAGATCAGCTGGCTGGCGTGCCTCACCACACTGGGAGTGGGCAGGCTGTTACAGATGTGCTGTGAACAGAGCCAATGAATTTGTGGGACCTGTTGCTGCCAGCTCTTACAAACAATGCTGTTTTGGTGTCTGGTGCAGTTAGTATTGTAGTGACAGGAAAAGCTACACGCGTCACTTCAGTTTTGGAAGAGGGGAGGGGAGTTCGCATGTGCATGCTGCCCTGAAGCCTATGGAAAAATGTATTAAATCAAAAGCCAATGGCGTCAGGCCATGATACTCCCTCCTCTTTCACTAACTGAGGTTCATGTTTCTGTGCCTTTCACAACCTTTATGGCACAGTATAGTTAACCCCAACTGTTCTGAAATCATGAGTCAGCCTCTCCCAAATCATGAGATTTAAAACAATGGGGTTTGGGGTTTTTTTTCCACTTTCTCGTGTCTAAGCCTTTAGGGGCACTCAGGTCATACTTCTAGGCCTCTTCCTCCAAAACCACAAGGGCTGAAGAGTTCCTTTTTCTCGTTATTGTAATGAAGGCTGTAATTCTCACACAATCACTGGACTCCAGGAGCTGGGACTTTCAGAAAATCACCATGTGACTGACAATAAAATCGTATGAATTGCCAATACAAATCAAAACAACTAAAAGAGCCTCCAGAGTTCACATGCTGGAACAGAGAGAGAGAGAAAAACAGACAGACAGACAGATCGTAAGGTTGACTGAGAAATCTCTGAAGAAGACTGGAGCTTCCAGAATGAGTCCTATCTTGGCATCATCCTCTCCATTTCTTTGAGTGGTTTCCTTTACCCCCCTTATGCCCTAATAAAATCTCATCCCCTCTCCCAAAAGTGAGTAGTGACAATGTAAATGAAGCCTTATGTCTCTCTCCACCTACCAATAATTCCATTAAGAGTGATTGTACACCAATGTTACCTTAAACTTTTCCCCAATCATGTGCAGAATACATTTTATTGTATGCATCACGGCAGGTGCAGATGTGCACAACACAGAGAAACACATGCTGGCTGCTGTGGTTGATGGTGGGTGTTCTGCTAATCAGCTGGACAGCACCTGAATCTGTTATTCATCTTTAATAGGTTTGGAACCATGGGGATTTCAAACCTACGCCGAGAGTAACATCAGGCCATTATTGTTATTTATTATTTGCACTTTGGTACCATCTGGTAGCCACAATGCAGATCGGTGCCCATGTTGATTGGGGCAGTAAATATGGAAAGAGAAAGTCCCTGTTCTTCTGAACGCTCAGTTAGTGAGAGAAAGGAAAGAGCAGCCCATTTTCAGGTCTTGAATTACAAGGGAGTAAGAAATGCAAAAGTTGGCTTCCTCTCTGCCAGGCGAGAGAGCGAAAGGCTAATTCCATTTTACAGTCGTCTTTGTACCAATATAGTTTGTATGTTGCATTTGACCTCCTGAAACAAGGTTAAACCACAAGGATCCCCGAGAGAAGTTGCTATTCATCTTTTATATGTGAAGATTTTCAGGTACTGAAGGGAGGATAAACCTAATACGGTGTTTAATGGAAAAAAAATTATGACACCAACAACACATCTGTGTCTGTAATTTCACAGGTTTTCCTTTATATTTCTATGTCCGTATATATATATAATTTAATATCAGCCTCAGGGTTGTGGTCTCACATGTCATCAGCTTGCAGGAAACTAGATCCTTGGAATAAGTATCAGATGAGTTGCTAATGTTTGAAAAAAAGCAAAAAACATGCGTTGGGTCTCCATTTTATTGCTGTTATTGAAGTCAGAATTTGTGATTGTAACCTGATGCTTACCTCCCCAACATGTTTTCATTATTGTCTGGATAATTGAAAGTCCAGGCAAATTTGGATATGAGGAGGCATTATACATGAAGTTTTTCATGCTCAGGGCAGCCAAATGCCTAGGTGGTTCACATGAAAGATGAACACGTTGTACCATTTTTATGTAGGTTTAAATTGCTTTATTCCCCACATCACTGGTCCAGATACAGGCTGATTAACGTGTCCTTCGTTTATTCCTGTGTCTGGTTATCCAGCAGATGCTGGTTGGAATGGCTGTTGCAGCATGCAGTCAGCCAAGCTGTGCTGCCTTAATGAATGGGCTGAATGGCTTTGAAAACTTTTTATTTCTCACTTTCGAGCGGCTTTGCAGTTCAGCGAGAAAAACTCAAGGGGAGGGCAGGGCTGGCTCTTTGGTTCTGCAAGGAAACGTATACGGTGAAAGTTGGTGGGAAGGGGCAGCGCCAGCCCCTGTCGCACCCACTGGATGGTCTGCAGGGTGTGGAGGAGTTGCACCTATGTTGGGGTTTAAAAAGTAGAGACATCAGCATCAGTCATCACCATAGAAGGGTCTATTTTAGGACAAGCAGTACCGTCTGGCATCACTTCCAAAGGCTCCGGGAGGGATCCTTGTGTGTTCCGTATGGAATCAGAACAAGATGCAAAGGGAAGGCGAAACTGGCACATGAATCAATTTTCCTTATAAATTGGCTTGGAGAGGGAATGCGCTCAGGATGAGTCTTACGTGGCACTGCAGGTGCAAAGAGGAGCAGGCTAGAGTTCTCCTGTCACCTGCAAAGAACTTACTGCAGGTTGCACCTCCCAAAACTGGCACTTGCTGGCCTGGTAACATCTGTGTTCCTGGACCAGAGAGGCCTGGGAGCCCAGTGGCAGGAGAGATAGTATCTGGCAGCAGGGCCACGCCAGAGCCCATAGCCCAGCAGCCCGGTAGGGGCCGGGAGCCACCGACAGTGGAACCAGCAGCCCAGCCGGGGTGGTGGTAGTGGAACTGGAGGCAACGGAGTTGGCAGGGGTGGAAATGGAGCCAGCAGCAATGAGAGGCGGCAGGTTTGGGGGCTGGTGGCAGGGGAACTCCTCTGGTCCAGTGAATTCCCACATTCAGGACCGGTCAGTCCTGAGAGTGCTGGACCAGGGAGGTCCAACCGGTACCCACCTCTCCAGAGGCCACCAATGCTCCAAAAGCTGGTCCAGTTTCTTTTTGGTAATGGTGATTGTGAAATGGGTGGTCTCAGTCCAATCGTCAGGAGCTGGAATAACCAAAAACTCCCTCCCCCAGTTGGCAGTCAGCAGAGAGGCCAAAGCCCGAATGGAAGGATGATGGAAACTTTCCCCAAGAGGGAGTCCTTCCATGTCACCGGGGCAACACAACGACAAGTGACGGCTTGCCCTGCCGTGACCTCAGTTACTCCTGTCCTGTGCATAAAAAGACGATTTGATTCCTGAGGGGTATAAATGCAGTGGCTGCCCCACAAAATATACTAATGCACTGACGCGCATGGAGGAAGGGGCATGAATTTTGCAAGTTAGTTTTCATTAACTGGGGTTAGCTGGGAAATTAAAACAAACAGAAACCTTGGACAGCCGAGCTTCAAGAATATGTATGTGGCAGAAGGCTCGGAAGCCAGGGTGCTGAATCCATGAATTAGAAACTCTTGTCTCATCCACTAAACACCTGTGTTTTATCATTAATTAATCTTTGCACACCAGCATCAGTTAGGGCAAGCCCCCGGAATAAGCAGCTATCGGAAATGCAAAAATACACAAGCTGATTGCTTAATCCATGTTATGATTTAGGGTGCCTCTGTTGTTGCAAACACAGACCTGCATTATTTGACAAGGTTCAGATTGGTGCATCCCGTTTCAGTGATCTCATGCACACTGCATTTTAAAATGATACAACATCTTGAAACCCAGACGTCACTTACTGACACTTTCTGATTTTTTTTTTAAATCTTAGTGGAGCTAAACTCTCACATCTGGGTACGTCTACACTGCAACACTGTTTCAAAATAACTAGCGCTATTCCGAAATAACCTAGTCCATGTCTACACAGTAGGCAGTTATTAGTGGCCTGATGTTACTCTCAGCGTAAAGATGTTAGGCTGAAAACAGTGTTAAAACACTGCCAAGCTGCAGGACTTCTTACTCTGACTCCTGGGCTGCAAGAGTAAGGGAAGTCGGAGGAAGAGTGCTCTATTTCGAAATAAGTGCCGTGTAGATGCTCCCTATTTAGAAATAAGCTATTTCAAAATAAGAGACACAATTGACATAGCTCAATTTGCAGAGCTTATTTCGAGTTAAGCCTTGCAGTGTAGATGAATGCACAATAGCCTGCAACATTAGCATGGCCTGGATTTTCATTTAATTTTTTGCCTCCTCGTCAAAGCTTCAAACTGAAATTTGCTTCCATAAGGAATTCCAGCTCTTTTTCCCAATGACAACGCACATACTTGCTCGCAAATGCAGGTCAATTGCAAGGGCTGTTTCTCATTGTCTGTGTTGGACATTGGTATTGGATGGTTGTGCCTGAGTGACGCACTGTTGAGATGGATTCATTTTTTTTCACGTATTCTTAGCAAAAAGCCAACAAGTAGAATATATTTTTCAATCCATAAGTGTATTTAGACACAGTTCTAGATTCCTGTCTATATACACACCCGGCTTGTCTACATGGTGTGTTACCTGACACCAGTGGGGTGGGTGTAACTTCTGGTTTCCATATTTGAGTCCTGCAAGTAACTAATTATTTGCCTGGACTCTACCCACATACCAGCTGCTGCTGCCTCCATAAATCCACTGGGCAGCAGGCATCCACAAAAGTCTTCAACATTGCTTTTTTGAATCAGGTTCTTTATGTACATCTCAACTTTTTGGTGGCAGATTCATGGCCCAAGCCATCATAAGCATTTTTGTTATGAATAGGGGCCCTTAAATATTTCCTTCTCATTTAAT
The DNA here is from genome assembly GCF_052426305.1 of Pelodiscus sinensis. Lineage (NCBI taxonomy): Eukaryota > Metazoa > Chordata > Testudines > Trionychidae > Pelodiscus > Pelodiscus sinensis. The sequence continues at coordinate 5,654,377 of NC_143075.1, read as the reverse complement.
TTATCATTTTTGTGGGCTTTCAACACCGGGCAACAGTTGGAAATAATGGCAGGCAAAGTTTGTCAATGAGAAAATGGCCTTGGAATAATAAAAGGGACAAGGGGAGGGGAGAAAAGAAAACAAACAAGCCATTGCTTTTAAGAAAGCTGTCTATTATTATTGTTTTATTAGTGTGTTGCATCGTGAGAAGATCTCGGTGATTTTTGTTATAATTCAACATTCCAGGCACACAGTTAGGGGTGGAAGGAGTTAGGAAAATTGGAAGAACCACAATTACAAGAGTGACAAAACTGTGCCTCAAGATAAGTATAGGGAGGGGTGTGACGTGAGGTCATTTGTCACTGTCCAAACAGTGTGCTGTGCTGGCTATGACAACTGGCGTGCTAGATCTACAGCTCAGCAGTTCCACTTCTCAGGGGCTGGTATGAATTATTAAGTGCTGACTGCTCATTTGAACGTGAATATTTTCTGTCTACGTGAGAAGGAACCACTGGAGTTGTGCTTTGAATCTGGGGTTCATAAGAACAGCCACACTGGGTCAGGCCAAAGGTCCATCTAGCCCAGTGGCCTGTCTGCTGACAGTGGGCAATGCCGGGTAACCCAGAGGGAGGGAACACAACAGGGAATCATCAAGTGATCCCTCTCTTGTCGCCCATTTCATTTTTGGTCAATGTATAACCACTGAATTTTTCAGCAATTACACATTTACAGGGTTGGGGGATGGGGAAGGCGACTTAAGACAGCTCCCTGTGAGCACTGCTTTCCACCTGCTCCCCCCTCCCGTTCTGCTGCCTCTGATACAGAGGCAGCAGCACCGAGTGGGGGAGGTGTCCTTGCGTGTAACCGTGAAGGTTAACCAATGAGCCCAGGCTCATCGGTCAATAGTTTAAATGTGTTTGCTATCACATCCCTCGTTCAAACAAACCTGGCACCATGCAAAATGAAGCTGAGACTGAAACCTGGGACTTTCACTCAACGCACCCCTGAAAACAAGAAGTCTGTTCAGGTTCCCTTGGAAACGGGCCCGGCGTTTGCTCCATAGGTGGGCCCAGGATCGCAAACCTGAGTGACTCTTGTGTCCTGAGTGGAGCTTCAAGAACATAAGAACAACCACGCTGGATCAGACCAGAGGTTCATCCAGCTCAGTTTCCTGTCTTCCAACAGTGGCGAATGCCAAGAGCTTCCGGTGCCCCCCTTCTCATGCTGGTGGCCCTGTTGATTCAGAATGTTAACCACTAAGCCCATTACAGGAATTAGAGAATTTGTTTAAGCTATGGCGGAATTTTTGCACAATAAGATGATTATTGTCTTGTGACATCCTTCAGGTTATTAATTTAAATTAATTCAGACTGGGTGTCATGCATGGGTTTTAAAGTTGAAATAAGCCCCAAAAAAATAACTAGCGTGAAAATTATGGAGAAATGTATTACTATTCTCAACAACTTGAATCACAATTTCCAAGTAGTGTAATAACTGACTATATACAATTGTCAAAGATCGAACTGCAATAAGATTTGGACCATGCACTCTGCATTGGACCTATGTGCCTTTTTTGGTGAATCGAACATTCACTAGAAATATGCATTTTTTTCAGGGCACCAAAAATGTTCATAAATTTGGGGTAAATTTGGTGAATAGTTTCAGTCAAATAAAAACTGAGAATATCAAATATTTTGTTCCATCCAGCCCATGTATTTTTTCAGCCTTTCCTTTCTGCAGGAAGAAAAAAAAATCCATGTTGGTTGCAATGAACCAGCTTTTTTGGAGGGAGATTTTTTTGGGGTGGGGACCTACAATGAAGCAAAAAATCAGTTATTTGCTCAGTTCTGCTTCTGACCATTCTGCTTATTATTTTTCTTTCCCCCCAGCACGGAATCTCTTATTCTGCTATAGTGATAGAAATGTAGCCGTGTTAGTCTGGGGTAGCTGAAGCAAAATGCAGGACTATGTAGCACTTTAAAGACTAACAAGATGGTTTATTAGATGATGAGCTTTTGTGGGCGAGACCCACTTCCTCAGATCAAATAGTGGAAGAAAATAGTCACAACCATATATACCAAAGGATACAATTTAAAAAAAAGTGAACACATATGAAAAGGACAAATCACATTTCAGAAGAGGAGGGGGAGGGGGTGGGGGGGGGAAGGAAGGAAGGTAAGTGTTTGAATTGATGATATTAGAGGTAGGGAGAGTGGGATGTCTGTGAGCTAATGGTATCACCTCTAATACCATTAGCTCACAGACATCCCACTCTCCCCACCTCTAATATCATCAATTCACAGACACTTACCTTCCTTCCTTCCCCTCCCCCCCCCCCGCCCCCCGCATCCCTCTCCTGTTCTGAAATGTGATTTGTCCTTTTCATATGTCTTCACTTTTTTTTTAATCGTATCCTTTGGTATATATGTTTGTGACTATTTTCTTCCACTATTTGATCTGAGGAAGTGGGTCTGGCCCACGAAAGCTCATCATCTAATAAACCATCTTGTTAGTCTTTAAAGTGCTACATTGTCCTGCATTTTTATTCTGCTATGACAGGATCAAACGATTTTAAATGTTCTACTGCCGTTTTGGATCTAAGCAGCAGGATTTTTGTTGCTAGTAGGCCAGATTCTGATCTCAGAACGCTGTAAACCCAGAGTCATTCTGCTGTCATTAACTGTTACTATTGGATACTTTCATAAGAGTTTGTTGTGTTGAAAAGCGTTTGAAACACATGGAGTTTTAACCTTGTATCCAAGTTAGAAATTACAATGGGAAAATGAACTCCTTTCCTGGTGCAACGCCTGTTTGGTCTGGGAAAAAGAATTCTCTAGGAAATCAGGAGAACTACAGGTTGAACCTCTCTAGTCTGGCACCGTCTGGTCCGGCAACATCCATGGTCTGGAATGATTTTAATTAGTCAGATGTCCAATTTCATGGGTGTGGCCAAGTTTCCTGCCGTCCCATAAAATTTGTTTAAAGCCCCTAGCCCTGGCTCTCAGTGTTCTGTGCTGTTATTTAGCACCAATTTTACCCCTAAATGTCTTCTAAGATCCCAGCAAGCAGTAGAAGTGTTGGTGATGCTGCTAAACAATATTGACCCCCTATGGTTTGGCAAATTCACTGGTTTGGCACCGGTCAGGTCCCAAGGTTGCCGGACTAGAGAGGTTCAACCTGAATTATAATTGTGCTGGGCAGGTCTGAACTGGGAAAATGCTGAAATGGAAGAGAGGGCTAGTTTTGATGCTAAAACAGTGTAGGAGCTCTTGATTTCATTGAACATTGGCACAGCCTAGAGAGATCTTAGAGGGTATCATTTTCAAACTGGCATCTTCATTTCAGAGGCAAAACGAATATGCAGAGGTCATTGCATGGGCGTGGAGTCTTTACACCTAGTAGTAGCCACTGGTACAATTGTGTATTTTTTGTACATGCCTGAGTGAACGCACTGATGCTCCTGAGAAGCATGTATTCTAGAAATGGGCAAGAACAGGTGGTTTTGGTTTCTTACATTTTTTTCAGCCAAGGAGTGAGTCCGTCCCATTTTATGTGAACTCCCAAACTTTGCTTCTCCTCTCGGATTAATGATTCCAGTTTGGATCCAGCTTCAGTTTCAATATGGAGAGCACTTGCCTTGGGATTTGGGGGAAATGTAAACTGGCAATTCATGATTCCATATTCACCTGTGCCACCAATGGGACTTGTGACCTGGAACAAGTCACTTCATGGCTCTGTGCCTCAGTTTCCTAGGTGGGGATAATAATACTTGTCTATTCTAACGGCTTATTAACTAGCATTTGTGAAGTGCTATCAGTTCCTCAGATGAATGACTCTGTAGAAAGGAAGAGTTATTATAAAAATGCAGCTATTTACATCCAGCTGTTTGTCTTGAAAAAATAACTAGCATGAAAACTATGGAGTAAAAGGCATTATTTATCAAAACAATGAATTGTTGAAAGACTTGGCAAAATGTTAACTAGCTTGGAAGTTACAAACAGTCAACCTTTTATGAGCCTTTCTCCTTCCAATGGAGAGATTTATAAAATGAGAAAAGAACATTGAAATATAATTCCTAGTGGAGTCGCTTTTGCTTCTTTATTGCTCCTTTTTAATTTTTTGTATTGACTCATCCTTTGTGGTTCATATAATCACTGCTGCCTCATGGCTCATGCAGGATTTTTTAAGAGCATATCTTGTGTAAAGTCAGTGAAAATGAATGACAGCTTCTTCTTTTTTCATATGCCCCTCCTGATGGCAGAGCCCTGACCTCTTAAAAGACACAAGGGGGGATGTTTTCTTGGAACACCTGTTGGTTTTGGAAAAGCAATTCTGAGATTTTAGAAAAGTTTGTTTATAAAGGGTGCAGCTACACAGCAGGGCTTAACTCAAAATACGCTATGCAAATTGAGCTACGTCAATTGTGTAGCTTATTTCAAAATTGGGAGCGTCTGCACAGCACTTATTTTGAAATAGAGCACTCTTCCTCCGACTTCCCTTACTTCTCGCACAATGAGGGTTACAGGAGTCGGAGTAAGAAGTCCTCCAGCTTGACAGTATTTCGACATTAATTCAAAATAAGTGCTGGCTGTGTAGATGCAGACTAAATTATTTTGAAATAATGTTTCTGTGTAGACATACCCTAAGGCTATGTCTACACTGGCAGCTTCTTGCGCAAGAACTGTTTTGTGGAAGAGTTCTTGTGCAAAAGCTCTTCCAGAAGAGAGCGTCTACACTGGCATGTGCTTTTGCGCAAGAGATGTGCTTTTGCACAACAGCATCCATGGCACTGTAGATGCTCTCTTCCACAGGAAAGCTTTGATGGCCATTTTAACCGTAGGGGCTTCTTGCACAAGAAATTCATGTTGCCTGTTTACACTGGCCTCTTCTGGAAGAGCTCTTGCGCAAGAGGGCTTCTTCCTGAGAGGGAGCGTCAGAGTTCTCGCACAAGAAGCCCTGATTTTCTACAGTACAACAGCAGTTTACTTGCGCAAGAACGTGCTGCCAGTGTAGACAGGCAGCATGTTTTCGCGCAAGAACGTGCCAGTGTAGACACAGACTAAGAGAAAAGCAGATTCTGGGACTTTCAATGTGAGAACTACTCAGCAGTCTGTGTCAGGGTTATCCATGATAATTCAGATGCTTCTTACTGATGAGTGTTAAGAATTTGGCAGCAAAAGGTAGGAAGCGAATGCAAAATTTGATACATAGGTCCTTAGCCAGCAAAGGACGAGGCTTGTAATTCAGCATCTGTAGCCATATTGTCCTGTTCCAAATATCTTTTTTCGGCCGCAGCCTTCTGATTTGGAAAGACATCATCTGAACCAAACCTGAAAACATACATATGCGGTCTTGATTGCTTGGGCTTTGCCACCTTCTTGCTCTGTTTGATCTGTGTCTGAGCAATCTCACTTAAAAAGAATTTGATGGACAAAAATGACCCAAAAGTATTGATGATGATGCAAAGAGTTTTTATGAAGAAAAGACTTGGTCTCGATTACAGAGAACAAGAGTCAAAAGAGTTCTGAATGCAAAGATTATTCCCTATTATTACAGAAACGCCCAGCAGCTGCAGTGTTAAATTCTGGGTCTGAATTTCCCGCCAGATAGGAGTATTCAGATCAGGGCATGCTCTGCCATGGAGGTGCAAGTGGGATCCAAGGGCATAGCCCAACTCTCCAAAGACTGGAAACTTTTCAGCACCCAGGTGTTGCTCTGTGCACCCAATCTAACTATTTTAAATCTACCCACAAAACTATTTTTAGCGAGGATTAGATGATCCCAGTGCAGCTGCCCATTCAGGCAGCCTCAGAAACTCTCTGGATTGTGAACCCCTTACTTCCTCCGGGAAGCAATTCCTGCTCCTCTCACTGGGGCTGTTGATTTAGTGTTAGATTTCAGTCGGACTCCCTGAGCAAGTAGCAGCTCACCGGTAGAAACAAGGAGTTCCCAACAAACACAAGGTGGTGTGGGTTTGATTATACATGTTGCAGCTGCAATCATGCACAGAATGCTAGTTGCATCCCAGGTCTGATTGGTTTCCCTCCCAAGTGACCCCCAAACACCAGAGCTGCTCCAGTCTCTGTTGTCTTTAGCTTTCTTGGCTGGTCAAGGAAAAGAAAACTCCTTGGCAGTGTGCCATGCTGAATCCCCTCCTTTCCTTCCCTGATTGATTGTCACTGAAACCAGCTGCAGATGTCAGCTGGACCTGCCCTCTGCTGCCAATTAGTGGGGGTCTGATGCTGAGACCGCTGGCAGTCTTGCCTGGCACTCAGAAGGGGAGGTGGGTGATGGGGGCGGAGCTGTGAAACTGAAAAAAATTATAAAAGAAAGAAAGCTAGGATCCCATCTGAATGGGTTAAAACCATCCGTGAGTTGGATATTGAGCTATGTCAGGGCAGGGTGGTTTCAACTCAGAGAAAGGTTTGGCCCTGGTCATCAGTGCGGTCATATGGATTTCTACTTCCAGTGTCATCCTTTGGGTTAACAAACTCCCAAACTCCAGGGCTTTCTCTTGTGGTTTTTAAGGCCTGACATTTAGCATCGATTCAGTCAAAAGCCAGCCTGAAATAGTTGGGAATTCAGTGAACCTTGCTCAGCCTGGGGTAGGGTAACAAACTCCCAGTGCACTTTGGCTGCAGCAGCAAACTTTGTCAAGGAATTTCTGTGCTGCTTTAAATCCAGAGCTGATCAATCATTCTGCCTCTTGCTTCGCCCCAAATAGCCCATGGACGAGAACGTCAGGTGCGTTCTAACAAAGGGATAAAATGGGAAAAACAATGGGACTAGTCCCTGAAAAAAGCAATATCCAAAGGATAAGTGTAGCAAATACTGAATGTGTACAGAATTGTGTACAGTTTTCTCAAAATCACCACATTTCTGCAATTAATCCTCTCTTGGAAGATGTTATTTCCATCTTAATGTTTTCTCTCACATTGGTCATAATTCTCTCTCTGGTCTAGCTAATAAAATTTTGTTTTGTTCAGAATTAAACTGAATTAACACTTACCACATACCACTTTTTTTTTTGCTTTAGGATCTATGATTTAAAACTCAGCCATAAACTACTTTTAGTCATTATATAATGCAACAGTTTCCCAGAGAGCTTTTTTTCTTTCTGTAGCTTCAAAGAAGTATGGTCCATATTGCATTTTGAAGCTGCTTGCTATATATTTCAAACCAAACACTTAGGGCATGTCTAGACACAGCCATTACCAAGCCTGTTATTTCGAAGGTATCCCAAAATAGCTATTCCGCGTCTTTTGAGCATGCCCGTTATTTTGAAATATCACGAGCTTGCTATTTCAACATCCCTGTAAACCTCATTCAATGAAGAGTAAGGGACCGTGCCAAATTTCAAAATAAGCTATTTCGAAATTGACTCAAAATAAGCTACACGTTATTTGTAGTTAATTGTGTATCTTATTTCGAGCAACGGGTGCAGTGTAGACACACACTTTAAAGGAATAAGCTTATTTCAAAATAGTTATTTCTGGAGTTATTACTTTGACAGTAGTAGCAGACATAGCCTTAGCATTTAGTAAAGTTATAAGCAACTGAAAACAATTGAAACAAAATAGAATGAAATGAATGAGAGCAGTGGTCTTATGATGGAAACTGTTAGGTAATCTTAAATATAGACTTTATTATCAGAATTATCTACAACAACAAGACACTGTTAACTTCATGCTTGCATAAAAAGTTTCTCACCTATATGTTGCTAACTGCACCTTTGCATTATCAAAAATGAAATATTAAAAAAAAACCTATTTACTTTTCCCACTTCCACTTATTATTTTACTTGTTGCATTTCACTTAATTTAATGAAAATGGACATGGGTGTTCTCTGCTAGTTTCATGCTCTAACTCAGTGATGCTTGTTTCAGTTTATGTAGTTGCAGGAGAATTATTTACATCTTTAGAACTCTTTTCGTTATACTAAAAAGTTAAGAATGCGCTTGTTTCATCACATATTGAACTAATGGAACACGTTATTAAAACAATGTATATATTCAGATTTTTTAGTATTGCTAAATTTAGTGTTGCTGAATATCTTATGAATTAGAGATTAATTGGTTAAAGGAACTAACCTTACGTCGGGTTTCGTCTGTACTAACAAAGTACACAACATATCCTTTAAAATATTGCATGTTGCAAAGTGCTTCAAGTGTAACTAGAACTATAATATTTTTTAGCAACATTATATGACAAAGATCATTAATGAGTGGCACCTGGAAATGAAAAAGTATATATTTCTTTGATTAAAATACTTTTTCAGTTTTTCTTGTTATCTCCAAAATACAGTAGATTGAGTTTTGCAGACAATTATTATTTTATCATCTGAATTCTTGTCTCTTGGTTTTCAAGCCTCAGTTTTATTTCCAGTTGAATATTGTGAATTGAAGATGGCTTTTTAAATTTTGATAATGCAGAGTCCCTTTCAATGTAGTAGTGTAACAATAAAAAATAAAACTTTTTCTCAAGGAAAACCCATATTCAAGTTTTGAAATCTCTGATGCATCTTTGCTCCATGAATATCAATAGTATCTTGTGGTATTTTATTTTTGCATAATATATCTTCCTCTCTAATCTGTACATTGCAGTATGTTTGTAATATGTGCTAAAAGAAAAGCACTGTAAATACATTTATGAGAAGTTGACGTGTTTTTTAAAATTCCTTCCTTTTTATTTGGTTTGTTATTTGATGCCTGCTTTGCCTTTTGAAAGCAGGTAGGTTTGTAATTATTCTTAAAACCTAATACAATTAAATTTAAACTCATAATAATTTGTCAGATGTTGAGGTTTTTATATTTTAATGTTGACTCTAAAATTAGTTGACATTGTCTTATTAAAACACTGAATACAGAGCTGAAATGAAGTACAAAAGCTAATCTTAACTTTTGACTAATTGCAATAAAATCTTTACATATACAAGCAAGATCAGAACCCATTAGCAGCCAATATTAGTTGAAATGAGACTAAACATTATACGGTGTAATTTTATTTCTAGAAGCAGTTTATTATTGCTCTAATGCAAAGCCCTTCTTCAATACAACATAGTTCAACTGTTTAGTCTTTCTTTGAGAGCTTCCCTTGGTGTAGGGGAAAAGATGCATGAAGAAAAGCCAGCAGTTGCCCTGGCTTATCTGGAAAACAATCTGGTGCAAAGGCCCCTAAAGAACAGAAGGATGAAATCTGATAACCCGGCTTTACTTGAACATTTTATAGTAACATAAAAGACTTTATTTTCTCTTTTAAGATTGGAAATGCATTTTGTTATGAAAATGTGGTGTTACGTTACCATAAACACACAAAAGGATTTTGCAAGCAAAGCCTTCTATAAAATTTCACAGCTACTGTATAATATGGGTCAACAGTGTAGATACAATGGGACTTCAAAACAAAAGATTGACAAGTCTGAAACCAGCACTATATATTTGAACATTGCTGTGGTGGTCTCTGTAGTGACCACATTCTATAGAAGGAAGTAATCAGTCACCTTTGAGCAATGAGGAAAAAAAAATTCTTACGGATCGTAGAAACGTTTTTTTCTGGGGCGGGGGAAGGAGGGAAGAATAGGGCAGTCATGAACAGCCTTTTTTTGTCTTTGACTCCTATTATTTTGAACCATGAAAGTCCAGATCTGTAGGTTGTCTTCTTCGGATGGCTGATGTGAATGTAGAGCAACTATAATTTTATGTTTAGATGTTTAAGCCAGATAATTGCATCAGGAGCAGCCGGGTGTATTGCTGTGATGCCTCTTCTGTATTTGTGAATCGGGCATTGACTTGCTATATGTTCCACGAGGAGTAACGGTAGTTTGAATTAGGATCTTTAATTCGAACTACCTACTCCGTGCCACGTGTAGCCGCGGGCACGGAGTTCGTACTAAGGGGGATTTAAAAATGGCGGTGCCTGGGAACATGCAAATGAAGCCCGGGATATTTAAATATTTAAATGGGTGTAGACGTACCCATATTTAGCTTGTGGTCCACTCTGACCCCTAAATCCGTTTCTGCCGTACTCCTTCCTAGACAGTTGCTTCCCATTCTGTATGTGTGACACGGATTGTTCCTTCCTAAGTGGAGTAGTTTGCATTTGTCTTTATTAAACGTCATCCGATTTGTCTCAGACCATTTCTCCAGTTTGTCCAGATCATTTTGAATTATGATCCTATCCTCCAAAGCAGTTGTACCCCCTCCCAGCTTGGTATCATCTGCAAACTTAATCGTACTCTCTATGCCATCATCTACGTCATTGATGTTGATATTGAATAGAACCGGTCCCAAAACAGAGCCATGCGGAACCCCATTTATGCCCTTCCAGCATGACTGTGAACCATTAATAACTATTCTCTGAGAATGGATACCCAGCAAGTTATGCACCCATCTTATAGGCGCCCCATCTAAGTTTGTGTGGATGTGAGTTAGGGCTTTCCATGAGCGTCATAGGAGATCAAACCTAGGGATCTTCTGCATTGGGTCTTTCACAAAGTGTTTGGTTGTGACTTCTTGTGAACTCCATTCAGCTTTCTAAGCTCCATCTGGGCTGAAGTTGCAATATGGAAGGTTAAACGTGTGGGTCCAAAAGGGCTTAGGCAACTTTAAGCAGTGATGAGGAATGTTTTTAAGGTCCTGGTGGAGGGGGAGATGTTCCTTTTCCATGATCCTCTAGAATTCCAGACGGGGGAGCAAAGTGCGACAGCACCAGCAGCCAAGGTATTAGAGTTAGCTTGAGGGTGATGCACCATGTTGCAGTGTTTAGTTGGACATCAACAATGAGTATGGCAACTTCTGGTCCCTACCAGTGCCCAGTACTCGGCTATGGAGTACACAAAGGCCATCGTGAATGTCTGTAAGGCAGAACGGATGCTCCGCAGCTTATACTTCCCAGTTTCAGGATCGGGTTGACTCTTGTTTTCATCTTGGAAGCTACCTTCTTCAGATGGTTGTGGAAGGTTAGCATGTGATCCGGCTTCTCTTTGGTATAGAGCGGCATGGGGTCATGTTGGGGTGTTGCTGCAGAAGGTTACCTTCGGGGCATGGGCAGCATTCTTGGTATGACAATGGCAAGTAGTGACTGTTCTTTTATGAAGATGCGTTTTGAGCCTTCATTTCCAGATGTATTCTTTCATGGGATTTAGGTCCCCTGTAGCAGGTCATGACTCAACACTACAGTGCCCCCTGCTGGCCAGTCTGGGAATTAGCTCTTCAGCCTTGGAGTGCCCTCTGCTAGCCTTGTCCTGTTCATTACATGTGGGCTGCTCATGCCTCCGCTGCTCATCAGGCCCTGTGTCCCTCCCGGCCCTGGTGCCTCTGTCCATACAATTCTGCCCTGTGGCACTTTGGGGTCCTTCCCTCCCCGGGGAACCTCCATCCCCTACACCCACCTTGCCTCAGTGACCTCACCGCCAGTCGTCATCTAGTCCCCGCCTCAGGGGCAAACTGCAGTCTGAAATGGCCACTCATCATTGACAAGGGGGTGTGGACCTGCTGCCTTCTCCTGCCCTGGCAGCACCCCCGCAGCCCTAGTACTCTCAAGCAAGACCTCAGACTGTGAATTTGCCTGGCCAGAGCTTCCCAGTTCTACCTGCCCTTCCCCAGCACTGCTCTGTCTCAGGTATCCTCCCTAGCCCACCCAGCAGCCAGATCCTTCTTGCTCCACAGCAGGATCAAGAGTGAAGTCCTTCTCTCCAGGAGCCCTTCATCTAGGTCCTAACTAGCTCTCTTTAGCCATCTTCTGATTGGTTCCAGCCCCAGCCTTCACCCCAGGATGTTTTAGCCCCTTACGCATCACTGTGGGACAACTTCCCGATCCCATCCCCATTCAAGGTGAATGTGATGTCATTAAAGGTGGCTGCTTCTGCTGCCAGGGCAAGACTATTCACATATGCAAATGTTCATGACTTTGTTGGAGGCATGTTGCTTGTGTAAACATTGAAAAGCATCAGTGTGGATCCTGAGCCTTGTGGCAGTCCATTGTTGAGGAATTGGGGGTCAATTTTCAGTAGGTAAAAAGCAGTCACTTCCACCTAGACAAATTCATTGTTGCTTGGAATGTCATTGCTTTTGCTCACATGACCAGATGTATTTGTGGGTAGAAACGGCTGACTCCTACCTTGGTCATCCCCAGGAACAATCTGGGTTTTGTAGTGAGTGCTGGATGGTTTGCAGATTTGCAGAGTTTGGGTCCTGAGTGATGAAACTTGGGCTGTAGGAACACACAGAGTATCATGTAAAACGTGGCCTGCTGATTTGCGCACAAATGTGCTTCAAAGCATTGCGAAACTATGACTAAGCTGTGAATTCAGTCCAGAACAGAAACTACTTCCAGGGTCGCTCAGAAAGTTTGTGATCTTAGTGGAGCTTTCAGACAGCCAGGGCTAGCTTTTGATCGTGGATGACAACCAAAGGGCCGAGTGCCACATTGTTTTGAGGACTGTAGCAAACAAATCTCAGAGTTTTAATATAGTGGTGATTAGAACAATTTAGACAGAAGCGTGTCTCACTGGAATATATGGGTCCATTGAAATTAAAACACTTTATATAATTATATTGATTTTACCAGATTTTCATTTTAGAGGAAAACTAAAGGAGAAAAGTCTGAAAGCATCAACTTGTTCAGTAGAACAGTAGTTTAATCACCCAGCTAGTCTTCTTTTTGTTACTTTTGTGCTGGATCGAAGTATAGGTTGGACCTCCTTGGTCCGGCACCCTTGGGAACTGACTGGTCCTGGATGAGGGATTTTGCTGGACTGGGGAGGTAATTTCTGGCTTCTGCTGCCAGCCCCACACCCTTCCCTGCTTCCTAGCTCCCCCCGCAGCCCAGCTGAACCATGCACCAGCTCTTGACTCCCTCCCGCCCCTGCAGCCCAGGTGAGCTGTGTGTTGGCTCCCAGTCCCCACCCTTACAGCCCAGCCAAGTTGCTCCCGCATCGTGCTGGCCTCCTGGTCCCTCACCTCCCCCAAGGCCTTGGGACTCTCTGATCATGGAACATCCATCCATCCATCCATCTGAACCACAAAGTTGCCAGACGAGAGAGTTTGGGTTTATAGAGGTGAAACCTGCAATTTATTTGCATGTGATTTTTGGACATGACTTGGAATACACTAACAGACCAACAGCAGCTTCAGGGGGTAGCCGCATTAATCTGTACAGGATAAACTTAAAAAACAACAAATGGTCTGGTAGCACTTTATAGACTAACAAAACATGTAGACGGTATCACGAGCTTTCGTGGGCACAGCCCACTTCTTCAGATGACCGGAGTTTTGAGTTTAGGATGTGCAGACCCAAAATAAATCAGGGAGAAGGGGGAAGGGAAAAAAAGGAAGGGGGCGGGAAACAAGGAGCAGAGGGTATGAAAATATCAAAGGGAAAAACAAGTAGGCAGAGCTGATAATCTATAAGCACCTGAAGATTGGATAGTTAAAAGAAGCCGATAAGGATCATAGGATAGTATTAGATAGGAAGGGTACTAACGCAAGAATCTGCACAGACAAAGAGCTGTTGGCACCCTCATTAAATGTTAGGTGGATAATGTCCCAGACATCTGTATCTCGATTGAGGAGATGGTTTTGGATGACTTTGCAATTGCAAATTTTATTACTTATTAATCCAGCTAGAGAGATTTCAATCCATCCACGTTTTGACAGAACAGGAACTGCAACTTGAACTGTCAATGTTATGCATCAATGAGACAGAAGTGCAGCCTCCTAATTTCTGTGCTCTAGTACCATTTCTTAGCACTCCATTCTGTAGTACTGAAAGCCATCACCTTCCATTGAGCTCAGTGGGACCTGTTGGCTCATTTTGTGTGTGAGCTTTAGTGCACGCTGGTGCTTTTGCAACTTGGACCGTTTGCACATTCAGTGTGAACCAATACAAACACTATTTCAATGTAAAGTAGCAGAGACTGGCTAGAGAATGGCATGGCTAAGAGGCTGACTCGTTCCGTAATCTTTCACTTAATAAGCTGTAATGCCGTGCAAATTCGACAGGTAATTAAAGCCTGCCAGAACTCACCTTCCTATTTCCAACGTCAGGCTCATTCTTATTGCAGCTTTCACCCACTTTGTGCTTCACAATCAAAACTGAGGTAACATTTGATTTACAGCACACACATGCAGAATCTGAGGAGATTGATGGACAAGAGAAACATACTATTATGAGAAGCTAACCCTAATTTAATTTTGTTACTACCAATTATTAGAGCGAGACAATTAAAGAGAAAGAGAGTGAGTGCACCTTATAAAATAATATCTACTTTCTTTTTAGCCTAATCATGAGCCAGGGCGTAATTCCTCTCTGAGTAACACAGTGAATGAAACTGTTGCTAACTAAAAAAGAGCCAGAAAAAGCCAGTAGGCCAGGAGTAACCCGAACATCTCAGCAGTGCACGAGGGGTAACTGTGGTCTTTCACTGCTTATCCACTTATAATAACATTTGAAGATGCAGAAATGAGAGCAGCAGCTTCTGTTTCTGATAGCCCCTGTCGCAAAGAGATTTAATGGATTAGTGAAAATGATGTGAAAAAAATGGATCTCTGATTTATTACCTGTAATTTTTTGCTTACTGCAGCATTTCTTTCCCCTCAATCACAGTGTTTTCCATGTCGTTAACGTCTGCGTGAATAAGTTCTATGTTGTGTTCCAGGATTTGCCCGGAGGGCTCATCAGACAGCCCTTTGCCTTCAGTCCCCACCAGGCCTTTTAAACAGGAAGTTTAATTTTATAGTATTAAAAAAGAGAAAACGGTACTTAATTATCTGGCTGTGAAACAGCAGTACTCTTTCTTAATTTTAGTAGCTAATAAAATGCTGTTCTTGCAGTTAACTACTTCTGGTCCAAATGCGCTACAATTTTGGCTATCTGCATAGAATATTTTATGAACTGTTATATATTGCAGTACAGTTTTTAAGCTCCACTATGACATATTTCTCTCAAGATTTATTAGTATATTTTATTTAAAACAATATATTAAAGAGAGGAGAAAGAGTAATCTTAGGTAATATTCAAATATTAGAAAAACATAACATAGACCAAACTTTTTTATTTAACTCCCCCCTCCCCTCTTCTTGTCCTCTCCCACTGTTGCTATAAAAAGTTTTTGGAACAACAACCCACACCTGCATCATTAATTCACTATGACTTCCAACATCATAGTATCAGTTTCAAGGGCCATTTGCTACTTAAATGACTTTATGAAAACAGAACAGTGAATGACCCCGGTGCAGTACCTACCTGACTCTGCATAAAATAACCTTCATGATCTTTTATATCCCAATATATCCACCTCTCTACCAATCATTTGCCTTTCTGAATCCAGTGCCTTAAGCAAATACTGCCTTGTGACCTGGGATATCTGTTGAGCAGAGACCCTCTCGACAAAAGCTTGGCCTACCTGTTTGCATTAAGCAGAAGGCACATTGGCTGTTTCCTGATTTGAGAATTGATTGCTGGGAGAAGCTATTTTGTCTGGGAAAAGATGTGGCTGCCAGGGTGAGTCTAAACCCACTGACACTAGAACAGTATTATCCATCGTGCTGAAGCAAAGTGGGCATCAAAACCACACAAGAGACCGGGTCCCTCAGACTAGTTTACTTGGGAAAATGCCCTTCTACCCAGTGATGCTCCTGCAAAGAATGTACTTGTCTCCATGGCTACATCTACACTGCAGAGTTTTTGTGCAAAAACTCATGGCGTGTCCATACTACATTCACTTTTTTGCGCAAGAAAAAGTACAGTAGATTGTCAGAAGACAGGGCTTTCTATGAGGAATAAGCCTTTTTGCGCAAGAGCTCTTGTGCAAAAAGACATGTGTGGATGGACACCAGGGCTGTGTCTACACTCGTGGCTTCTTGTGCGAGAATTATGCAAATAAGGCTAAATGTGGAATATTGCCGAGCCTCATTTGCATACCCAATGAGCCGCCATTTCTGCAGAAGAGGCTCTTGCGCCAGAAGAAGCTGTCTACACTGTCCCTTCTAGCGCAACAAAAACCCTCTTGCATAATGCTGCTATGCTGATTATTTTCAGGAATAATGGCATTGTGCAAGAAGGTTTTTGTTGCTCAAGAAGGGGCAGTGTAGACAGCTCCTTGTGGCGCAAGAGCCTCTTCTGCAAAAATGGCGGCTCATTAGGTATGCAAATGAGGCTCGGTGATATTCCACACTTAGCCTCATTTGCATATTTCTCGCGCAAGAACCCACGAGTGTAGTCATAGCCCAGGGGTTTCTTGCTCAAGTAACCCCTATTGGAAAAAGCACAAGTGCTCTGATGGCCATTTTGTGAATGGCCATCAGAACTTTCTTGTGCGAGAGTGTCCATGGCAGTGTGGACGCTCTCTTGTACAAAAGCACATGGCAGTGTTGACGTGCTCTTGCGCAAGAAACTTGCAGTGTAGATGTAGCCCATGTGTGGAGAAGCTAGTGACCTCTTTTCAACTGGACCGTCATGTAATGACTTGGGATTTGATCCAGCAAAGCACTTAAGCATACAGGCAGTCCCCGAGTTACGGGGAGCAAAGCCTCGGAGGACGCCGGCAGCGGGACAGCCGCGGCGCGTCTGGGCTGTCCCGCTGCCTGCGTGCTCCGCGGCTTTGCTCCGCATTTCCCTGGTCTGTTGGTGGGGGGGTGCAGCTAGTGTGCCCCCCCAGCAGACCAAGCTTTTGTCCTCGACGACGCCTGGGGTAGAGCAGCTGGGGCGCTGCCGGGTTGGTCCCGCAGCGCCGCTCCTCGGCGCTACTGGACCAACCCGGCAGCACCCCAGCTGCTCTGCCCCAGGCGTCCCCAAGTCAGACGCAGCTGAAACTGACCAGCGGCTGACTACAAGAATCCCGAGGCAGAGTTGCTCTGCCCCGGGCTTCCTGGAATCAGCCACTGATCAGTTTCAGCAGCGGCTGACTTGGGGACACCTGGGGTAGAGCAGCTGGGGTGCTGCCGGGTTGGTCCAGTAGCGCTGAGGTGCTGCACTGCGGTGACCTACCCGGCAACGCCCCAGCTGCTCTACCCCAGGCGTCCAAATTCAGCCGCTGTTGAAACTGATCAGTGGCTGATTCCAGGAAGCCCAGGGCAGAGCAACTCTGCCTCGGGCTTCCTGTAGTCAGCCGCTGGTCAGTTTCAGCAGCGGCTGAATCTGGACGCCAGTTCCGACTTACATACAAATTCAACTTAAGAACAAACCTACAGTCCCTATCTTGTACGTATCCCGGGGACTGCCTGTATTAAAATCACTGGGACTACTCGTGCTGGAAATTTCACACATGCGTATGTGCTTTGCGGGATCAAGGCCTTGGTGCTCCTTATGATGACTCTCGGCAGATAAAAAGAGCTCAGTGCCTTCATTGATAGCCTTATTGGTTTAATTTTCTCACCTGCAATTTACTTTCAAAAATGTTCCAATATCCCGATGAAGATTTGAAAAGTATTATGGAAGTATGAGTTTCTGTTTGTTTGTTCTCTCTTGTTTTTCCAAGCTGAAATAAATATATACATATAGTTATTTACTCCTTCCCGTAACATAAGAACTTGGGGTCACAAATGAAATTAATAGGTAGAAGGTTTAAAATAAACAAACACGACACACAGTCAACCTTTGGAACTCCTTGCCAGAGGATATTGTGGACTCCAAGACTATAACAGAGTTCAAAAAAGAGCTAAATAAGTACATGGAGTCTGGGTCCATCAAAGGCTATTAGCCAGGATGGGCACGGATGGTGTTCCTAGCCTCTGTTTGTCAGAAGCTGGAAATAGGCGACAGAAGAAGGATCACTTGATGATTTCCTGTTCTGTTCATTCCCTCTGTGGCACCTGACATTGGCCACTGTCGGAAGACTGCGTATTGGGCTAGATGTACCTCTGGTTTCACCCAGTAAGGCCATTCTTGTGTTTGTATGTTCTTATATGCATGTAGATAAACATCTTGGATTTTGGTTCTGTGGACTCATTGGAGCCACGAGGGGATTCACTTGGTTGTAGATGGGCCTCGAGCAACATATATTTGAAGACCACCCCTGGCCCTGTGAATTCAAAAACCTAAACAGGAAAACTAGAGAAAAAACAAAACATGCCGGAAACTGAAGCAACAGAAGAAATGTCTTACAACCCAGTATGGCTGTTCAAATATTCACAGCCTTCCAAGCAGCAGCCGTGCTCCAATGTAAATGTGTGTTTGCATCAGTATGGATATATTCGTAAATAAGAGACTCTACAGAGGTAGAATAGTGGGCATGCATTACAGCCGTGGTGTCCAACCAGCTCTGAAGCAGTAGCCACTATAGTACTGCTATAGCTCCTGCTATAGTGAACTAGACACACTCAACCAGCGAAATAGCCACATGTGGCTAGTGGCTAGCGGCTAGCGGCTAACATGTAGGACACCATGGCACTAGAGTATCATCATGAACTATCAGTAGTTTAATTCTAGTTATTACACTGAAATCAGAGGAATTCTAATTACAAAAATGTACACGAGACTACGTTTTGCAATTCTTTTCCATTCAAAAACATAAAAAACCTTGAAAACCAATAGCAGTGAAGATGCTACTTGTTTTAATGATTTTCTTAGTGAAGATTCTTAACTGACAATAAAAAGATTTTAATCTGATTCTGATCCCCAGTATTTTTGGTTAGCGAGCTAACTTTGAGTGGAAGTAAAACTGACTTGAAAGAAATCTGGACTCACGTTAGAAAGGGTAGGATTGGTAAACTTTATGGCATTGTAGAAACTGGAAATGGAGCAGATTTAGGTCAGGATATGAAGCCATTTAGAAGTATAGGTTGAACTTCTCTAGTCTAGAACTCTCTGGTCTGGAAACATCCATCATCTGGAATGATTTTAGTCAGCTGGATGGCCACTTTTCATGGGTGTGGCCAAGTTTTCCGTGGTCCCATAGGGTATGTCTACACTACCCTCCTAGTTCGAACTAGCGGGGTAATGTAAGCATACCGCACTTGCAAATGAAGCCCAGGATTTGAATTTCCCGGGCTTCATTTGCATAAGGAGGGAGCCGCCATTTTTAAAACCCCGCTGGTTCGAACCCCGTGCAGCGCGGCTACACGGGGCTCGAACTAGGTAGTTCGGAATAGGAGGTGTACCGGTGTACCGGTGTACGAGGTGTACCGGTAGTTCGGAAGAGGAAGCCTAGTCCGAACTACCTAGTTCAAGCCCCGTGTAGCCGCGCTGCACGGGTTTCGAACCAGCGGGGTTTTAAAAATGGTGGCTCCCCGCTTATGCAAATGAAGCCCGGGAAATTCAAATCCCGGGCTTCATTTGCAAGTGCGGTATGCCTATATTATACTCCTAGTTCGAACTAGGAGGGTAGTGTAGACATACCCATAATGTTTGCTTACAGCCACCAGTCCTGGCTCTCAATGTTCTGTGCTGTTATTTAGCTCTAATTGACCCCTAAATGTCTTCTAAGAGACCAGCAAGCAGTGGAAGTGTTGATAATGCTGCTAGACAAAATTCACCGCCTGTGATCTGGAAAATTCACTGGTTCAGAACTGGTTAGATCCCAAGGGTGCTGGAGTAGAGAGGTTCAACCTGTAAAATGTTATAACCTGTAACTGATGCCTTTGTTGGAAGGGTCAGCAGAGTGGGATAAAATAGACTTGAAGAAGGCACTTCTAATGCTGAGAAGCAGAGCTGAGGTACGTTGGCAGAAAGTGGCATGTGGAACTTCTACCACTGTTGAATCTAGGGCAGTCAGTTGTACTGTGCACTAAGTTGAGATACTCCTGCTACTTAGACAATGAGGCCGTGTCTAAACTACACCCCGCTGTTGGCAGAACCGTGGTTTCAGTTTCAAAATGGCACTTGACTGAAACAGTGCCATGATGGGATTATGCAAATGAAGCACGGGATTTTAAATCCCTGCTTCATTTGCACTTTCAAAGTGCCTAATCTACATCCCTCTGCCGACAGAGGGGTGTAGTTTAGACGTAGCCTGAGGGGAAATTTTTGCAAAAAAATCATGAAAATTTCCTTTGGGTTGAAAACTAAAATTTCAGTGAAAATGTAAATCAAATTTATTTTTTCTATCTATCTGCAGAGACAAACTGCTAAAAAATAAGGGCCGTTTTTGCAAAATGTTGACTTTTTTAGTCGAAGTTCAAAATTTCAATGAAAATGTAGACATTTTAAACATTTGAACATGGTCGATCCATTATAGCTATTCTTTTTTTAAGAGAAGCTTGTTAAACCTTATTCTCCTTCTAACTTGTCCTCATTGTATCTTGAAATGTAGAATGATCATTTTATAGTCCCATTGAATTGTTAGACTTATATGCAACATTCAGAATGATTATTGAGCCAGTTGATTGGTCTGGACTGAAGCAAGAATGTAACAATTTTAAGAAAACAAATATCGATACATTTCCAATAACCTTGTTGTTTCTATAGTACTTTACAATAAACTTTCTGCATTAGTCATAACACTTGTCTGCAGCTGAGATAAATCCAGCACTGGGCAGTCTAATGCCATAAGAAGCATAAAATATGACCTGTTTTTATTAAGCATGTACTTATCTTCTCTATACTGTAAGAGGTCTTTGATGTCACTGGGTATGGGATATACCTGACATAGGGTATGTCTACACTACCCCGCTAGTTCAAACTAGCGGGGTAATGTAGGCATACCGCAATTGCAAATGAAGCCCGGGATTTGCATTTCCCGGGCTTCATTTGCATAAGTGGGGCGCCGCCATTTTTAAATCCCCGCTGGTTCGAACCCCGTGCCGCGCGGCTACACGCGGCATGAACTAGGTAGTTCGAACTAGGCTTCCTAGTTCGAACTACCGTTACTCCTCGTGGAATGAGGGGTTCGAACGAGCAGGGATTTAAAAATGGCGGCGCCCCGCTTATGCAAATGAAGCCCGGAAATTCAAATCCCGGGCTTCATTTGCAATTGCGGTATGCCTACGTTACCCCGCTAGTTCGAACTAGCGGGGTAGTGTAGACATACCCAATCAGGGGAGTAAAAGCTCTAACTTGGTCTCTGTCCCAAACTCCCTGCACCACGAGAGTTGGGGCTATGTCTACACTCCCAGGTTATTTCAAAATAATAACTCCCAAAATAAATATTTTAAAATAACACATCCACACTATGGGAAAGCTTTGAAATTAGTCCGAGGCAAGCGTCCTTAATGTGGATGCGCAACCTCAACTTTACTCCCCGGTGCTTCCTGGGGCTCTATTACAGGTCCTCGGAGATCATGACACCGTGGGAATGAGGAACAATTCCTTTGAGTCCCCTCCTCCCAGCTGATTGAGTCAGGAATGGGTCACTATGGTAAGTGAGCTATTTGAGGAGGGACTTGGATTTGTAAGGGAAAGAATGGGAGTATTTCAGAGAATCTCCTGGGAAAATGCCGCGTGTGGAAGATGAGTGTTTGTTCTAAATGTATTCCACCAAATTGTCTTTGCTGCAAATCCAGCCATGTCAGTAGATTTCCTCCCAAGATTAATTTGGCCCAGCATCGCTTTCCCCTGCACCTGGACACTCCATGCTTTCTTGAAACGCAGCTTTAAATATTTGCTGCTTTTAATGAAAAAGCTGTGGTCGCTAGAGTGCCTCTTATAAAAGCCATGTAAACTGCTGCTTTAATGGGGACACTGCTTTTTTTTTAAGCCAAACTTTTCCTATATTTTTTTTTAATGAGCCTAATTATGTTGAGGCCTGCCACATGGCCTGTGCCATTTCTTTTCCTTTTTAGCACTAGGCAGGCCAATCTCCTCCTGGGTGGATTCTGAGAAATCAATGTATCCCAAACCCACAGGCGGCTGTTTCTCTCTCCATCTTTGCTCGTTTGCTGGCTCCTGTTTTCACTGTAGCTGAGCACTTCTCAGTCTTCAGTGTCTTTAACCACGCCACACTCCTGTGAGGTAAGCAGTTTTGATAGGTGGGGAACTTAGGGTTGACGTATGGAAAGTCACACAAGAAGGTCGTGGTTAAGCAAGGACTTGCAGAGCCCTGGGAAGATATAAAATGGGTATCCGCCTCTGCAGCTGCAAAAATATCTGCGGATATCCACGTCCACATTTGCAAATGCAGATACCCACGGTTATAAAGCGGCTATCCATGGATTTGCAGGCCTCGAAGGACTTGCATCCTGGTCTTTAGAATGGCAGTCCAGTACCCTAACGCCTGGACTCCATGTCCTTCTGACTTGTCTGTTGTCTGCTGTTCATTACGGGCAATTTCTTCTGTTGTTTGAGGTCTCTTAGCCCTGGTCTACATTAGGGCTTTATTTCAAAATAACCCCCCTTCGGTCGAACAAATAAGCAGAGCGTCCACACTACCAAACCCGTTATTTCAAAATAATGGACTGCTTATTTCAAAATTGTACTCCTTCTTTTCTCGGGGAATACACTCATTTCAGAATAGCGGCAGTGTGGACGCTCCAGTGCTGCTATTTCAAAATAACTGCTCCCTAGAGTAATTCGAACTAATTACTTCCCAGTGCTTCCTGGGGCTCTAAGTCGAGGTTGCACATCCACATTAACGGAGCCTGCCTCGGACTAATTTTGAGGCTTCCCCATGGTGTGGACATGCTATTTCGATTTTGTTATTTAGAGAGCTATTAAGTCAATTTGAGTTATTTCAAAATAGTTTCCTAGTGTTGACATGCCCTTGCTGACCTCTGGGTTGACCTTTGGGCCAAATTCAACCTGGGAACAAAAGGAAGCCAAATTCCTGTTGCAGTTAGCTAGACTCAGTGCAGACTGTGTCCCATGCTCGTTGGCTCCTTTTGGTGGAGAAAGCTCCATATAAATTCAGCGTGGAAATACATATATGATCGCAGACATCCTTTTATGGCCATAAAGGCCTTTCCCCCCATGCTTATGTTTGAACTTGACTTGTCACCACGATCCTGCTGAAATGTCCTTTAAGCTGCTCTGGGTGTACATCCCCCGCTTTTTCTATTGGCATCCGGTACGCAGCACGACCTCGACTGTCTTCTCCATTACACCAGATTTACCAGGGTGAGAATTTCTCTATTTTGATTTACACCAGTAAGCTAGGGGCTAGTGTGTCCTGTCTTGTGAGTACAATCTCCACTGCAAATCACCCAGGGCACACATATGTAATTTCTTCTGCGTCAGGCCCCTTATGTAGGAAATTATCATTTGTTTGCATAAGGGATAATCCCCTGGTGAGCATCTGTTTAATAGTGGCCGTCACTTAGCAATAGAGGATATGCAATTCAGACAGCCTCCCAATATATCTAACAGGGACCAAGTCAAAAGGAAACCATTGTCATCAATTACATGAGTCAATGCTTCAGAGAAAAGCATCCTTCACCACTATGTTTCTACCATTTAGCTGTGTGTGGTTAGTTAATTTGCAGGCATTAAGAGACTCAGGCAAATATCAACCTTATTAACCTTATGGCCCATATATACCAGCAAAACTAAATTAGGTTATCTTTAGGGAACACTCTGTACTGGGAATTCTCTCTCACATGCTCATTCACAAAACACAGAGATGGACAATGTTTATGACATTTTTTCTATACTGCCAAGCAAGTTTTTGCATATTAATGATGCAGCTACCCTCCTGTTCATCAGAGATCCCAGTCCTGGCTAACAAGACCCGCAAGACTTGCTTGGAAAAAGCTTGCCTATTCACTGGTAAAGGGCTGCTTCTTATTTTATCCATGCTAGTTCACCCATCCCTAATATAGAGCCATCTCGAAATCTTCCCAGATCTATTTTGGGCAATAAGTCTGAGCAGGAAAATATTTCTGCGATGACACAAAGTGTCTTGTTGGTCTATTTAAAAGAGTCTTCAAAGGCTAAACTGGGATTGGACAGGATCCAAGACTCTGACGAAGAGGAGACATTTAGAATGGGTAGGGGGAGGGTTTTATGGAGTCAGCAGAACGGAGGATGATATGGTATAACAAGTGGGTGTATAGAGTTAAAAAAGTATTTTTGTCTATGGACAATGCTGGGCCCAGCTCTGAACTCCTTTATTCTCATGCAAATCAGAAGTAACTCCCTCAAAGCCAATGGGGTATGACCAAAGTGAAACCAGAACAACAGAGGTAAAAATCATGCAGAAAGGGTCCAAAATAGCAACAAGTGACATTGAAAATGATTTTTGTGCAACAATAGAGTTGTTGGTCATCTGAGTAACAGCGACCCAAAATTTCAAGGCAAGAAATGAGGACCCAAAGACAATATGTAAACATATCAGAGCAAAGTTTAGAAGTGGGCTGCCCCAAGGGACTCCGTAACAGTGCAAATAAGTGTTGGAGAACGAATTATTTGCAGCCATAAATTGTAGGCTCGGATTAAGTAATGAATGAAACCCAGAAAGAACAGCCCCTGAGATGCTAACAAAAGAAAAAAAAATTCCCCGACCATTCCAAAGGAGTCTCATGGTCAAGGGTGTCAAGCGCAGCTGACAAATCGAGGGGAGTTAAAGCAGAGATCATGGCCTTGTCAAATGACATATGGAGTTCATTACTGACCCTTGGGAAAGTGGTCTCTCCGCAGGGACTGGGCTTGGGTACAATGCACCGTAATCTCGGAAAAGGGGGTTTGAAAGTGGACTGTAACCCCCATCTCTCTTTTTGCCCCACATGATCAGATGGTAAACTGATTCGGCCACAGTCCACAAGGTGAAAAGAGCAGAATGTTCCTCGATTAATGGCTGGACTTTGTCAATTGTGAAAAGAGAATCAATGTTAATTGATAGTATGAGTTGTCAGTGTGAACTGGTTTTTTGGTTGCCGAAGTTAAGGACTATGAATAGGAAGTCTGGCTGATGTGTACCATGAAATTATTATATGATAGACAATAAAAATGGAGTTGTAACCTGCATGGTGCACACTCGCTGTCTGAGTATTTTTGTGGTTAGATAGCCTACACAGAGGCCTGAGTCAGCCAACTTGCATCCGTCTTTCGTTCACGGTTCTGACAGTGTCCGTTTCTCCCCTCCCCGAATGCTAAGCTTAGAGATGTCACTGCAATGACTCCATGTGGGAAACTGGTATTAGCAAGCCGTGGAATAAAAATGCAATCCAATGTAGGCCGTGACTAGGCAACTAAATACCACTGACTACCATCACTTTTGGACTGTACGTGACTGAAGGGCTGGATAAAAAAATCCAAATTTCAAAATCCTGACTGTGGTTTTAAGGGAAAACAAAACATGGGTAAACATTCAGTTGAATATTGGGGAAGACTCCCCTTTCTAAGCCAATGTTCAGTTCTCATACTGACCTCGTTCTTTTGGTAAAGAAGTTGAAGCCTTCCAGCTTCTAGTGAAATATCCAGGGCTGGCAACTGCCGCAGAATGAGTAACAGGACTAATTGTTTCTATTGATCTTCTCCCCAAGTGGAAGAGAGGATGCCAGTAAAACATGGACATTTGGGCACGTCTACACAGCAGGGCTTTACTCAAAATAAGCTCCACAAATTGAACTATGTCAATTGCGTAGCTTATTTCGAAATAGCTTATTTCGAGTTTTGGTGCTGTCTACACAGCACTTATTCCGAAATAGAGCGCTCTTCCTCTGACTTCCCTTACTCCTTGTACAATGAGGGTGACAGAAGTCAGAGTAAGAAATCCTCCAGTTTGACAGTATTTTGACATCATGTCGAAATAACTGCTGGCTATGTAGACGTGGACTATGTTATTTCAAAATAATGTAGCGGTGTAGACATAGCCTTGTTGTATTTCTCTGGATTAGTCTTATCTTTGCCATGTACCTTATAGGGGAAATTCTACACATATCCTGGCAGCATAATGACTATGGGAAGTAAATGCTCAGTTTTTCATTGTGTCTGCTGACCTCTCAGCACCAAGGTAGTTCCCTTTTCTTCTCCAGTCCCCTCTATCTATCCATTTGTCTACTCCATTTCCTGCTCTCTCTCTGTACTTCAAGCATCTCATTTTCTGCCCTAAGACCAAGGAGACACCTCTCTCTGTTCTTCACACCCTGGACTCTGAGAGTCTAATTCTGACGACTTTGAGTGAAAGAACTGAATTTGTCCTTCCAGCTCAAATCTAGGCCTTTGTCAGATTTGAAAGCCACATCCTTTATGTTTTGGGGCTCTGTTCTCCACCGGGGCCTCTCTCTGTGCTCCAGGGTGTTCCCCCTACCCTCCCAGGCCAACAAGCTCAGCACTATCACTGACTGCTGCAGGCTAGCTGAAGAATGAGTAGATGTCCATTCTCCGCCCAACAGCTCCTCAAGCCCTCTGGATACTCTTAAATGGGAACTCAGGGTAGAATACTCTCAACCAGAGCAGGTAGCATAATCATGTATAATAGGGGTTTGAATCATTGGAGCCACTTACCATGGAACAGGGTGGATTTGTCATCGTTTAACATCTTTAAGTCAAGACTGGACGTGTTCCTAACCTGTGCTGAAGCTCATCCGGAAGTTATGGGCTGGATGCAGGAATCACTGGATGAAATTCTCTTGACTTGTGCTCTGCAGGAGGTCAGACTTAGATGTTCCTAATGGTCCATTCTGGCCTTAACAGCTACAAATCTAAGTGAAATTGGGTTCCAATAAATTCTCCCCCCTCTCCATGCCGCCCCATGCATTCCTGTTACCCATACTACAGAAGCCTTCATGTCTTACGAGGACAAGAGAATTCTGTGTTAAGAGCAAAGCCAGCCCCAGTGGCTCCTTTGTTTCACATAACTCCTCATAACTTTTATAATAAGATAATACACCATTAAGTAATATGCTGGCCTATTGCGCGCTGATTGCTTGCTGTGCTTTCAGATATCTATCAGCCCTAAATAGCCACTCGTATTTACCCTCCTGCGCCTTATCACTAGGTGCACTTAGTAACCCGGATTCATTCGCCATCATGTAGATTTCTCTTCTCTGTTGGATGACAGACGCATTCTTTAAAGAAAACATCCCGAATGAGTCTATAATAGCCGTGAGCTTGTCAATGATCCCCGCTAAGCAGATTGAAATCAGGTTGTTTGCACTTTGAATTTGCTCAATTGGTCCTTTTCCATTATTCAACCAGGGCTGTGGCCGTTCACCAACCCTGTCCAGTGCATTAAATGACTATTACTCTGTTTACCATAGTCATGTTAAACGCCAGCTTATGAATGTCAATTTGTTCTCCAATTAGCTATGCCTTATTGACTTGCCCTTAAACTTACAAACACCAGCTTTCTGAAGTGCCTGTTACTATAAAAACTCCTGTTTGCTTTATTTTTTAAAAGGGATAAAACCTTAATGTATCTTTCTAATTGACATCAACCTTGGTAATCTACCTTTAGAGCCTGTTATTTGGAGAGGGCCGGCGTTCATTCTAATAGCTTCATATCAGTGTTAATATTTTGAGACAGTTTTGTGTATGTTTAACTTGAATAGATGATGCATTAAGTGTGTTCCACTCTGTATATGGCATATTAGCAGCAATCCGTTTATGATGCAAAGCTTTTAACTCCCTTTCCACGCAGCACTGGAAAGTAAATGCATATGGGTTTGCTGGAATTACATTAAGAGATCACATGTACGTGAGCCACAGAGGTTCCCAAAGATTTTCAGTGGTGTGCACTGTAGTGGAATCAAATGACCGGTGGGCCTGGGAGAGTCTGGAAATGCAGGAGCAGCGACAGGCAAAGAGCAAGATCATAAGTAACATCCCTTCCCCAAACCCTCTCCAGGTTCTCTTTGTCCGAGTGGCTCTAGGACTAATTTAACACAGCTAGGACATTGTGAGACAAGAGATAAGGGAAGAACTCAAATGAACATGCACACCTGTGTTCCTTCTCTCTCTCTCTCTCTCTCTCTCTAAAGATGGGTCTGATCCTGCAGGTTGCTGAACATGCTCACAACAAAGGGAATTAAAGGTGCCCAGCACCTCAGCAGTCCTGGCCCAAGATTTCGTTTTAAAGACAACAGGGATTAAACATTTCCTATAACAGATCCCTTTGCCCTATTTAGACTCCAATCGGAGAGTAGGCTAGTCTTAAGACATAAGATGGAGGTGGGCAAATATTGGACCTCACAGGCCGTATCTGGTTCCCCAGAGTTAGTCCCTGGTGGGCCCACACCACTATAGTTACCTGCACAGGTAAGAGAGATAGCAGCACCCATTGGCCACAGATCATTGTTCCCAGCCAATGGGGGTTGCAGGAAGTGATGTCCCAGTCCATGCCACTTCCCACAGCTCCCATTGGCTGATAATAGCAATCTTCAGCCAATGGGAGCTGCATTTGCTGGTACCTGCAGAGGTGCAGGTAACTATAGTGGTGTTGACCCACCAGGGCTAACTGTGGTGAACTGGTGCTGTTTTATTGCTCACTCCTGCCCTAAGCATTGGTATATGCTGGCTTTGGACTTGTGTGCAGAACGTCCCTCCACGTGGGCCATGAGCAGACATTGAGCCAGGGACTTTCAGCACCACAAATCAGACTTCCAGCACATCAGCTACAGGAACAGCTCCGTCTGATGACAACAGCAGTAGGCCATTATCCTCTGTGTGGACCAGCCACTAGAGGATGATGTAGCATGCACAGAGCAGTAGTGTTACAGGGGCATCTGGCCCTTTGCCACGTGTAAGACTCGAGGCAAGACCCTTGCAATTTTCAGGCAGTATGTCTACCAGGGAAACAGGAAGTTGGAAGCCTCTGGCTGAGCTGGGCTCAACTGATCAAAACCATAGGCGGTTCTTAGGTAACTTTCTCCCAGACTTCCTGAAAGTACCAGTCTTTGCATCATCTCCACCTCCCAGGCTGATCAGCGTGGACCCTATGCCTACTGCCCAGAGCTAGAAGTGAGCCTTGCTTCACACCGGTGAGAGATGGGGAGAGTTCGAAGCGGGAACTCCTTCTGGTGGTGCAGAAAGAGACTAACCTGCGAATGGTGTATTTGCATCGCAGCTTGAGGTGTCGTTTCCTGCTAGGGCAGACACAATTCCTGCTAGCTTTGGTTGAGCTAATGCGCTGAAGACAGCAGTGTAGCCAATGCTGCATGGGTGGCAGGCAGCTCCGGCTGGCTACACTAGCATGTGTTCCTTAGATGGGCTCATACTCCTAGTCTGAGGCCCCAGTTATGTTGTCTTCCATGCATTAGCTCAACCAGTGCTAGCAGATGTATCTCCACCCACGCTGGTCATTACGCCTCCAGCTGCTGTGCAGACGACGGCAATGCCAAAATGGCGTTAGTTTTCCATGTCAGGTTCACAGCTTAATAACAAACCTCTTAGCCTCTCTCAGCCTCCCCTCGCCGCTGAGGGGTTCTACTTGCCCTACGGAGTCACTCCGCAAAGAGCAAGCGTCAGGAGCACTCAGCCGGCTCCCTCGTTGCCGTGCCGATGCCATTGAAGGTGTTGGTTTTCAGTCGTGCTGTTCAGGAAATTTGGAGCTGAAACAATTTGCAGCGAAACGTTTTCTCCAGAGAGGAACCCAGGGGAAAAAACCAAACATTTCTTTTGTCTCTTCTAAGCTAGGAGGTTCCAAATGGGTCAGGACTGGAATTTGCTGTGTCTGTTGTTTAAAGCCTACATTTCTCACCTTCAAGTTAGGCTACAAGGCCTTTATTTTCTTCTCGGGCTTTTCTCCCAGGTTAGGATAGATCTTACACTTGGCTGCTGGATCTTAATTGCTATTAAATTATTGATGGGTGTTTTACATTGGTCCAGAGACATGGGGGAGTGTATTTTTAAGACAAAACATAAATAAAATGAGCCCTTTAATGGCACCTTTTCCTTTAATTGCCTCCTTCCTGTACCCAGCTTGTGTTTAGTTCTTAGCAAAGTATTCACGTGTTTTACACTCCATCCCTCTAAATAACTTGCCTCGTTCAGTGCATTTCAATTACGTCTTTTTTTTGCTCCCCCAATATACCGGGGTTTCATTCTTGAATGTTGGCAAGCCTATTTCAGACTCCAGGATCAGCTCTACACAACAGTCCCAGTCTTCTCTGTTAGGACAGTGCAGGTGAGATCCTGCCCCTGTTTAAGTGAACACCACAGAACCAACTGGCTGTGTCTAGACTGGCCAGTTTTTCCGGAAAATTAGCCACTTTTCTGGAAAACCTTGCCAGCTGTCTACACTGGCCGCTTGAATTTCCACAAAAGCACTGACTTCCTACTGTAAGAAATCAGTGCTTCTTGCGGAAATACTATGCTGCTCCCGTTCAGGCAAAAGTCCCTTTTGCGCAAAGCTTTTGCGCAAAAGGGACAGTGTAGACAGCTCAGATTTGTTTTCCGCAAAAAAGCCCCAATTGCGAAAATGGCGATCAGGGCTTTTTTGCGGAAAAGCGCGTCTAGATTGGCATGGACGCTTTTCCTCAAAAAATGCTTTTGCGGAAAAGCGTCCGTGCCAATCTAGACGCTCTGTTCCGAAAATGCTTTTAACAGAAAACTTTTCCGTTAAAAGCATTTCTGGAAAATCATGCCAGTCTAGACGTAGCCACTGACTTTAGTGGAGCCAGGAGTTCCCCCTGTATTGTCTCTAAACGGGGATAGAAATTGTTTGACAAGAGCAGATCTCTCCAGAGGACATTTCCTTAACACAGTGATCCCGGCATACTGTTAATTCACAAATATGACCCCAATTCCCTTTCTGCGTAGGCCAGCATGGCAGTGAGTTTGAGCTCTTGTCAACTGACTTGGGTTCCCACTATGGGGCCAAAAAAAGTTTTAACAACATTCAGACTCGGGCCCTTCCTGCTTGTAGGTCACAGAGCCCAGGTATCAGCCTGAGTCCAAACGTCTACCCTGCCATTTTCAGTGTAGACATTGACAGTCTCTCTACCCAGTCACATTACTCCTCCTCCACATGCCCCTGTTCTCCTTTCAGCCCTGTCTTACTGTAAGCCATGTTCCCAAAAGCAACGTCCATGCAGACGGGCCCACCGAAGCGGATGGCTTCCTACGAAGGTCAGAATTTGGTGGTTTGTCTCTTCTGCTGCGCGATGCTTTTCGTGGCAGCTTTCTTCTGGCTGGAGAGGGCTCAACAACACAATGGTGGTTGTGACATTGCAGCATCATGTCCATAAGTGGCGTCTCAAAATGCTTTTTCTGGGCCCAGGCAATCTCTCATAAAAGCTTGTTATTGCCTCCTTACTCCTCCACTAGGTGCGTTATTCTGTCGGTATATGAATGACACAATTAGAGACTTACCAAAGTAACGCTGACTTAAGGTCAAGCATAAAACTTCAGATGCCACTCTCCTTAATTAAGAAAGCTGAGGCCCCTAGCACAAAGCTCAGCATCAGAACGGACATGAAGCAGCATGGA
The DNA here is from genome assembly GCF_052426305.1 of Pelodiscus sinensis. Classification (NCBI taxonomy): domain Eukaryota; kingdom Metazoa; phylum Chordata; order Testudines; family Trionychidae; genus Pelodiscus; species Pelodiscus sinensis. The sequence goes on along the minus strand of NC_143075.1, from coordinate 5,623,162 downwards.
ATCAAATGGAGCAGGCACAATGACGGGGTTAAATACTTTGTGGGCACATTTGGTTCCTAGGTAACCAATTGAAATGGCGAAAAGTGTTCATAAAAGTCCATTTTTACTATTAGCGATCGTCTCCAAACAGATCATTAACTTCAATATGCTATCAATTGTACACTGCCGTTACAGGTGGCCTCCTAAATAACAGGCAATCAAACCTCATTAACACTCTAGTTTATAATTACAGTTTACAGTAATTTGGGAGGTATTTAGCATTTTGCAAGGGTGTTATTTCTACAGTTAGGGGGCTAATGAGTAGGGGGCGGATCTCTACCATAAGTTCAGTCTTGTATTTGTTCTATTTCTTCTGAAAACAAGTAGAACACCGTGGTGCAAAAGAAGGGACTACAGCCATTGGAAATTGCAAATCGTCTATTAAAAATTATTATTTCAGTAAGAAAATATTATACATTACCCATTTTGTGCTATGGAAAAGAAAAGACTAAAAATTTCTGGTAAATGGAAGGTCACACATTCCCTGGAGTTAGTAGGAATCTAGGGTAAATCAATACACAGAAGATAGGACACCAATTCAGGTCTTTGCCCATTTCTATAACCAAAAGGCCCATAAAGCTTTGGAAACATTTTATTTTCTCTTCTGGTATCTAGACAGAACC